>NC_089761.1:16794889-16804889 GCF_040412425.1 Macrobrachium rosenbergii
GATTGTTTGGAGTATTTTTGTTGCAATTTGCGGTCGCTGTAGAACACTTCTTGGTTGTATTATGCCCGGTCGTGACCGTATAACTATTGTTCTTAATTCCTCTGTATCCTCTGAAGTATGTGATCTGTTATTGGTTATATAAATTTACACTTGCTTCGCGGTATGTGTAATAGATTGTTTAATTATATAGTTTTTTTTTTCATATATACATAATAATGAATGCTCATTTTATATAAAAACTTACTTTTATGATTAACAACTGCCATTGCTCCCTATTCTAGCTAAGCACATTTAATGATTTCGCCATCAGATTTTCTAGCTACTTTCCCTGGCAGTGACTTCCATGTTAGGTGATAAAATACACTTTCAACTATCTCTGTCAACCATATGCTATCAGTCGCTATTCTTTATACCTTTAGTTCTGTGAAACTCTGTTCGCTCAGGTTATTCGGTCTAAATAAACGATGCAATACAGTTTTCACATTAACCCAACTCCATTGTAATGACAAAGGCATATTTCACTTTGTATCGTTAATTCTTTAGAATAATATAAAAAAAAAACAGTTTCGGAAAGGAATGGAATTAAACTGAAATTGTGGAGCTTTAACTGATCTGTAGCGGGATTTAGGGAGATTGGAAGATCGTACTTATTTTTTTTTTCATAATATAAATATATTTAGACATGTATCAGTAGTATAGGATCTGCATAACTGTAATTTAGAGTATGATTAATAGAGGAGTTAGATCAGCTTGACTGAGAATCTTACGCAAGTGATACTAGTTTTAGATTATAAAAGTTTTTTTAATTTTTTTATTTAATTTGTTTATTGTAGCACAGCCACTTTTTCTCTTTCACTGTAGAAGACGCTTTGAGGGAAAAATCTGTAGGTTTCAGTATTAACGAAACGAGGCTACTTGTTGCCAACAGAAAGGTTCTTGCATATGCGTTTCTGGGATCAAGGGTATCAGACCTAGAAGGCTATAATTAAGTCAATTGTAGGCCATTGGCCCAAGTTCCCGTAAGGGAGATTTTTAAACTTCAATAGGAATGCTAACTTTGCTGAATTAATGAAGTTTAGTAATTGTATATATAATTA
Source organism: Macrobrachium rosenbergii (assembly GCF_040412425.1). Classification (NCBI taxonomy): domain Eukaryota; kingdom Metazoa; phylum Arthropoda; class Malacostraca; order Decapoda; family Palaemonidae; genus Macrobrachium; species Macrobrachium rosenbergii. The sequence continues at coordinate 16,795,987 of NC_089761.1, forward strand.
TTTCACATGGAAGTTTTTCATTATTGGTGTAACAAAATTTGTACTATATAGTTTTCCAAAAATATCTGTTCGTGTATATATTCGGAAATAGCACAGTTTTAAATCGATTAGATGTTATCCATCATAATTCAGAGCAAAAACCTTGCAAGCAATTTCCTCAAGTGAATTGCTGAAACCCGAGGATATCAACAGAGTTTTTTAGTGATTCTTGAAAGATGTCTACAAGTACTTGTACGTCTTTACAAGTATACCCTTATCATGTAAAAGAAAAAAAAAAAACTGGAGAAGGATTTTCCAGCAACAAAGTTCCGGCCAAGTTAATCGGCCCATTCCTAGTTTGAGTTCAGCAGAAGCATTCATAAAGAATTAGAACCATGCTGAAGTTGTTTCATTGATATAACTTCTCTTTTAGAATTTTACACTTGGACCTAGGTGCAAGGGAGGCGAGATGGCAATTGATTTTTGAGATTACGATTCCTTATTCATAATTAATACCAAAAACTACTTATTTTGGGGGAGTTTTGTTTACATTTTAGCCCCACACGCGTAAATGAAATGATAACAGTCTTGGCCTCGTTCAGAATAAAAAGCATTAATGCAATATCGTGCTGTGGATGACAGGACAAGAATCACCCACTGAGACTAACTGGCTCAGTCAGCGTACCTTGATGATATGAAAGCGAAAGCGAGTTACTTTAATCAGAGGAAATATGGCAGAGACGAAGTAGTTTTAAAAATGCACTTTTGGCCAACATCCGGGAAAAATGCTGACAACATTTACGAGGCGGCTGAACCTTGTGGCATACACACACACACACGCGAGCGCACGCACACACACACACACACACACACACCACATGCACGCGGTTGATAAGTATGCATATAATTGGACAACATGATTTTTACCTTGATTAAGATTATCTCTCAGCAGCATCTGCCGTCGAGAGAGAGAGAGAGAGAGAGAGAGAGAGAGAGAGAGAGAGAGAGAGAGATGAGGAGACAGGGGGCTCGCGGGGTTGAGAGATCCGCTAACTCAAAGAGCTACTTAATTAAGTGAAATACCTCGCGCGTTGTATCGAGACACAAATCAAATCTCACCGTATGCATAAAGTAAGAGAAGGAAAGGGGGTGTTTGGGTGGATGGGGGTGGGAGAGTGGGCAGGGTAGGGGAGGGGAGACAGGGATAGGGAAAATTAGACAGCGAAGCGATAAAAGCGATGTTGGGAGTTTATCGCTGCATGGCAATCTTGACCTGTCTTTCCAAAAATGAAGGCACTAACAATGGGGGTGTTTTTCGGACTTCAAAGGGAAGGCAGCGGGTGACGGCAGTTTCATGGAGATTGAGAGAACAGAAAAATAAAACAACTTCAAAACTTCAAATGCGCGGACACAAGCACGCACTCACTGGCAAGCTCTTTGGACTTCTCATGTCAACCTCAGCAAAGAAGAAGGAGGACGACGCAGGGCAAAATAAAATAACAGATTAAGAATCAAGGACCCTTATTCATCTTGGGGTAATTGCTGGGCGTCCATCATGGTGCCGTAGGCGATTCTGTCACCTGACTGCCAACATGGCACTCACTGGCACTGTTGCAAGAAATGTCAAAATTTCCCCTTCAAGGTTTTGTGAATTTCTCGGGCTCGCGGTCGCAGGAAATTGTTATTTACCTGGCGGTGTGGGTGAGTGGGTATTGAAGCCATGTTTTCGTATTTGATTGTTATTTATTAAATTTTTTAAATATTTCCAATTATTTTTAGCGTCTTTTCTAAAGATGAAAGTAAGAATTCTTAGGTTTTATAGAGTTTGAGAACGAGGTAATGTTTTATCAGCAATCTGTCGCCGCATAGCTGTCCTGTAACCCACTCAAGTTTAATTTGAATTTTCGAACGAGGAAAGCTTTACTGGTTTTACTAGTATGAAGTTATTGCTAAGTAACGCGAATTAATCTCCTTAAGCTTTTGGTTGATGCACAATATATGCTTAAGAATATTAACTTAAATGAAATACCTGCTGAATCATTTTAATCTGGGAATCTTGGGAAAAATTAGACTTCAGTCATTAAATTTTTCTTACTCGTCAAGAAACCGTACAATTTTCTCCTAACCTGGAGGAAATCTTGCTTCACTTTTGGTTAAGATGAGGACTTAATCGTCGTTAGATTCTTTAAATGATTTATGGAACATGAAATAATTTTTTTTAATGATGTTGAATTTTTTTTTTCTCCCAAGATTATGGCCAAATATGTCTCGGCCGCATTTTCATTTAGGTTCAGATTTTTAAACAAAAGGACAAATGCAACTGCACTTCAATTCTCATGTGCCTAACCCATCGAAAATTTTCGCTGCTTTTCACTATTTCGCTGTGGAGAAAACTTTCAGAGGATTCTGTCTTTTGATTTAAGTTTCAGACTATTTTTTTTTCTTTTCTGCAAGTCACAGAATAATTCTGTTGCTGTAAGATACAAATAATTCTTCTGCTTTTCTTCAAGTTACTGAATCAGTATTCTTAGTCGTTACTGCAAATACGTAGATCATCACAAGTATACAAACACTGTCCAATAATGAACAAACACTCAAAAGATCTGCATTGAATATTATTGAAACTCCATCTGGTGCAGGGAAATTTCGACAGACGTCCCTGCATATGCAGACACGTCTGGTTTTGGACGCTCACGAACCTTCCCCCCAACCTCCCCCCCCGCCCCCCCACCCCGCCCCCGCCTCCCCACATAAAAAAAAAAACTCAGACGAAGCATTTTTGAGACCGCATTATCTGGCAACAGTGCGAATCCGAAGCGCTTGTCATACACGCCCAGTGAAGCCTCGAACCGTGAACATTTTTATGACAGAATCTTTGAGAGACTTGAGTTTCGTAATCTCGGTTTACCATCTCGTCAGATGTTCGGGTTTATTCAAAGCAGTAAACGACATCTCAGTGCGGGCAGGTAGAGAGAGAGTGAGAAAATTAATTTAATTTTATTTCGCCCCTTCGTACGTCATTGTGAGTACGACTTGCTTTTTTATTAAGTGGTTTTCCATTATTGTTATCGGTGAAGAAATCCACAGTGGTGTTGATGTAAATATACATTTTATATATATTTGAGATTGAGAAGGAGGATCGAGCAGGTTTTCGAAAGCTTTCTTTTTTATATATATATAAATTTCTGAAATATATATCTACATCTACACCACTGTGGATTTCTTCATCATTTTAGTGATCCATGCTATTATGAGATTTTTATGAATATCATTTTTTATATATATTTCTGAAATATATATTTACATCTACACCACTGTGAGTTTCTTCACCATTTTAGTGACTCATGCTATTATGAGATTTTTATGAATCATTATTATTGTTATTGATATACTGATCATCAGAAAATGTGCGATGATTTGAAAAAGAAAAGTAAGAATTGCAAATGGACTATTATGAATAGTGAAGATTAAGGAAGAATTAGAAATAATAGAAAAGGTGATAAGAAAATATACGCATGCAGGGAAAAGAGAAACAAAAAATAAACTACAATTAGAACAAAGGGCAAAATATAGAGGAGGAGGAGGAGGAGGAGGAGGAGGAGGAGGAGAGAATAATTAGAAAAACAAACTGAGGAAGAAATAGAGAAGAATGCGAGAAAAATTGAATGAACTGAATAAGAGAGAGAGAGAGACAGAGAGAGAGAGGCAGAGACAGAGACAGAAAAAGAGAGAGATGGGCGTGGACAGGAAGAAGAAAGATTGCAAGAAAGGAACAGGATAAAAAAGAAAGACGGATGGCGAAAAGAAAGAACTTGGAAAGAGAGACAAAAAGAGGGGGATGATAGGATGGATAAAAAGAAAGGAAAAAAAAGAAACGAGGAGATAGGAGAGGACGAGGAGGAGAGAAGGGAGAAAGAGAGAGGTCAGAAAGATGCCGTAAAATAGACTCTTATGACCTTTCGGTTCTTACTGAGGAATTTTTAGGGCACATAAAATGATCGGACGTACACGAGGAAAGATGAGAGAAACGGTAAAATGAGTAAAAGGTGCGTCGAAGCCGCAATTAGCCTCGTAGTAAATGAATGAGTAAGAAGTAGCGGTTAATTGTTAGTATTGTAACTGGCTAGGTTTTAGCATATTTAGCCGTATTTGCTCAAATACATATATTCAGGGATGCATACATGCCTTGTACATATATGTATGTATACATGAAAGCATGGTCCACATATAAAGTTATACATACAAAGACATACTTATTTCTGAGTGATACTGTGTATATATATATATATGTGTGTGTATGTAAATGTATATATATATATATATATATATATATATATATATATATATATATATATATATATATATATATATATATATATATATATATATATATATATATATATATATATATATATATATATATATATATATATATATATATATATATATATATATATATATATATATATATATATATATATATATATATATATATATATATATATATATATATATATATATATATATATATATATATATATATATATATATATATATATATATATATATATATATATAGAGAGAGAGAGAGAGAGAGAGAGAGAGAGAGAGAGAGAGATTTTGGGCACTGTACCATATTTATTTGTGGCTATATGCTTGAAATTTAAAGCTTAAACACAGTACGCTGTTACTTCACGATGAGTCGCTTATCATGATTCAGGTAAAATAGATTAGAATTATAGGTATAATACTTACCATCGATTTTAGTTATTCAGTAACGTGAATTTTATCCGAAGATGTAATGAATTGCTGATCGAAATGCCTAGTAATGCATTTGAACAAAACATTTTAAAAGCCAAATTGGCTATTTTTCAATGTATGTGTTGTAATAACTTTTAAGGCTTTCATATCACTACTGATGTGTAAGTTTAATTTACACCGGGCATGAAAAGCTGTTTACAACTTAAACGCACGAGGAAAAGAGAATGTCGAATTACATAATGAATCTCGTGTATCATGCAAACCAAAAATGAGAGAGAGAGAGAGAGAGAGAGAGAGAGAGAGAGAGAGAGAGAGAGAGAGAGAGAGAGAGTCAGCGTGAAGTCGGTCGGCTCGTCAGCTCCTAAGAAGTGGATTTGGCATAGAAAACCAAAACAGTGAGTAGGCTCCGCAGGCGTCCGACCACCGTGATATTTTAGAGTCTCTCTCTCTCTCTCTCTCTCTCTCTCTCTCTCTCTCTCTCTCTCTCTCTCTCTCTCTCGTTCTTCCCCTTCCCCACTCCCCTCTACTCCCCTTACACATTTCGCTTCATGTCCTGAGCAAAAAACAATAAAACTTTTTTACTTGTTTTTGGTTTTTTGAAACCGACTTGAAAGAGGAAATTATACCTTGACAAAGTACGTTAGTGACATTCATCCCGCTGCAGTAAGGTTCCGAGAGAGAGAGAGAGAGAGAGAGAGAGAGAGAGAGAGATATCTTGGTACTTAAGTTCCCCACGATTTAGCTCCATGTCCAACAAACCTTAAATTTCTCGGTGGACTAATGTGAGCCTACGAACGCCCAGTATTTTAATAATTTTATTATTTTGATAAACCAGTGAAATTGTATTTATTCATTTAATTTTCCAACTCCGATTTTTTTAAATATTACCAAAATATTTAACATCGCCTTTGCTAAGTTTTTTTGTTGGGGGAGAGTAGGGGGCGTTCCTTTCCTAAAATCGCGTGATTTCTCAAATAAGTATGGTGCAGTCATCAAAGTGTTACCTCGACTAACACATGTTCACTTTTGATCCTTGTGTATAATTTGTCGAACAGAATGGCTCCTCAAAGCTTAACCGGAATTACCCGAAGAATGCCCTGGCCTCCTTTTCACTCACCAAGAGAGAGAGAGAGAGAGAGAGAGAGAGAGAGAGAGAGAGAGAGAGAGAGAGAGAGAGAGAGAGTTAAGTAACTTTCAGCATCGACTAAAAAAATGTTCCTTAGGACGGACACGAAGATATATGAATGAAAATGAAAACACCTGGTAAAGTATTTGTTATTATTATTATTATTATTATTATTATTATTATTATTATTATTATTATTATTATTATTATTATTATTATTATTATTATTATTGCTAAGAGATTCACAATTTCGTGAAAAACAATAAGTGTAATAAAAATCCACAATTATATAGTAGATATATTACTATGTAAAATTAAAGGCTTTCGAACACTTGAAAGTCTGTTTATTTTACATAGTAATGTATTTACTATATAATTTACTATATAATTGTGGATTTTTATGACAAACACATTATTATTATTATTATTATTATTATTATTATTATTATTATTATTATTATTATTATTATTATTATTCTGTCGTATTGAAATCAGATGCCCTTACATTCATAAGCAATAATGCTTTTGAAGGCTTGTATGAAATTATATACAGAACTGTGATGTATTAAGATACTGATAGCCCAAAACATCCCTTACTACCACTTTTTCCCCACATCATTTCCTTGTCTCATAAAAATACTCCTTATCATTTTCCTCCTCTACAAGAAAGTCTGTGTCTTAGTTTTTTTTTTTTATAATAAGGAAAGTTAGTTTCTGCTTCATTTCCTCTCACAATGATTCAGTTTCCTTCAATGATTTGCGACCAGTTTTGGCGGCGTTCGGAAGTGTAAGCCAAAAAGGTGTTGACAGTGAGAATTGAGTTACGGCTGTCATATGAACACGGAAGTCGGGAATGTGCTTCATTCATATATTAGAACAGGTAATATAACATTAGAAATGGGCTTCTGAATCAGATTGAGGTAAATTAATATGAAAGAAATAGAAAATCAGTAGCTTTAATATATGTGATTTAGAGCGTAAGAAAGGAAGAAGCTGCCCAGCAGAATTTAAGAAATAAATGGTTCTATCACGAGAGTAACAGTGATTTAGAAAGTAATGGAAAGAAATGAAGCATCAGAACAGATATATAAAATAAGTATCTGTGTCGTATACGAAATGTCAGATTACTTATAAACACAATCCATATATATATATATATGTATATATATATATATATATATATATATATATATATATATATATATATATATATATATATATATATATATATATATATATATATATATATATATATATATATATATATATATATACTGTATATATATATATATATATGTGTGTATGTATGTATGTATTATATATATATATATATATATATATATATATATATATATATATATATATATATATATAGATATATAATTGTATATATGTAAAGTATATACATACGCATTTATACATATATACAGACACACATACATCCATATATTAGAGAACTAACTACATTACACACACACACACACACAGCTATGAAGTGATCCATGTTCTGGGTGACCAATTTGGGAAATACCGTGACATGTAACCTGACGCCAGCCCCTCCTCTCCTCTTAGGAAGCCAGTAGTCAAAACATTCACTTTAAAAGCATTTTCGCTACATTACAAGTTACGAGGCATTTTTATATCCGTCACACTCTGATGCATAATTCCAGTGCTTTTTTTTTTATATTTGTATTGTCCTCAAAGGAATTTGCATCAGTTACGGAGGGAGATTACTTATTATTTTAATGCCTGTATACAATGGAGATTTTTGCATATATTCTTATGTATATTGAGTTGGTGTCACCCCTGGTGTGAAAAAGAAATATTAGAGGACTATAATAAGAATCGTGCAGTTGCATATAAAATCTTTTGTAATTTCAGCACAGTAAATGTATCGCTTGATTTTTTATAATGTAAATTTATTCAGGTGTATAAATGGAGTAGGTCTGTCGTCTCCGCTATATATATATATATATATATATATATATATATATATATATATATATATATATATATATATATATATATATATATATAAGAAGGCCCATAAAACACTATTTAAACATTGAAACCATATATTTCGGGCACTTGTTTCTGTGCCCCTGTTCACTGGTAGAATATGGACAGGTGGAAAGTTACCATATTCTACCAGTGAACAGGGGCACAGAAACAAGTGCCCGAAATATATGGTGTCAACGTTTAAATAGTGTTTTATGGGCCTTCTTATTTTCATATTACACTGTAGTATTACAGGAAAAGACATTCATATATATATATATATATATATATATACACGCACACATGCACACACACACATATATATATTTATATACATATATGTGTGTGCGTATGTGTGCGCTCGTGCGGGCACGTACGTATGTGTATTTGCATCGTCATATATCTAAGCATACAAACCATACATGTATATATGTATATTATGTATACCGTCTTATGCTATACAATGTATATATGTATATGTGTGTGTGTGCTTATGTTGTGTGTGAGCGCGCATGCGTTTTTACATCTCCAAATATTTACGCATCCTTGCACGTCTGCATATACACATTCATGAACAATCTTACGCACACACACGTTCACTCATTGTCACCATTCTCAGTCCCTTTATAAAAGCGTATCCTTATCTTCACGAGTGAGGAGCTGACGTAGCGTAGATTGGATGATAAGGCAAACTGGCCTTTAATGGCGGATGATGTATGGCTCTCTGTAGGCTACCCATTCGTGGCACTCTTAACGAGCGTGGCACTATGAACTTCTAACTGCCTTTACACAACTGTTTTGTTTACGTTTTCCGTAATATTGCCTAAAGGGGACAGGCTGTAACTATAGCAAGCTTGGCTGCTAAGTGGCTACACGCCCTGTCTATTTCTGCGCATGCGTCATGGCTGCGTGAAATTTGAATGTGAAATGCTACAAAGGTATTTGTTAGTGAAGGCTGTTTATCTGAGTAAACTCCCGAGTTATTGTTGCCTGTGGTTATATGGTCACAGGAAAACATGTTATTCGAGAAATTAGATAA
>NC_089761.1:16809889-16817389 GCF_040412425.1 Macrobrachium rosenbergii
CTCTCTCCCCGAGACTTTTACCCCTCTAATCTCTTTATTCATACCTGCCTGTCTGCCCCTCACTTGCTCACCTAAAGTGACTTTCCCATCTTCGGTTTCCCCTCGCGGTCTTGGCACAGACTTTTAATTTCCCCTTTTTAAGATGCATCAGTCTCCCCTCGTTTTCATTCGCTGTGAATGTCAGGGTCCCCTTTTTGCTTCATTTTATACATTTCTAACTGTGGTCTCCGCTCTTGCCCGGCCGTTGTTTTGAATTCATAGAACGTTTGAGTCACTTTCTTCAGTCGTTTTATATATTTTTTTTTTCGTTTCTTTGACATATTCTTAATTATTTTTTATAAATTGTTGAAATACTTTCTTTCGTTTGATTAGTTTTCATATTTTTTATTTTTTATTTTTTTTCGTTTTTTTACGTATTCTTAATTATTTTTTTCTTTATTGCAATATTATCTTTTGTTATTTTAGAAACTTTCCGATTTTTTTATATTTTCTTTTTATATTTTCTTTTTCGTTGTTTTTGACGTATTTTAAAATTTTTTTTATAAATTGTTGAAATATTTTCTTCTGTTATTTGACTGGTTTTCCGATTTTTTTTATTTTTATTTTCATATTTTTCATATTGTTTTATACGTATTCTTAATTATTTTTTTTATAAAGTATTGCAATATTTTCTTTTGTTATTTTAGAAGTTTTCCGATTTTTTATATTTCCTTTTTATATTTTCTTTTTCGTTGATTTTGACGTATTTCTGATTATTTTTATAATTTATTAAAATACTTTCATTTGTTATTTTACAAATTTTTCGATTTCTTATATTTTCATTTTGCCATATTCCATAAGGTATTTAAATAATTTATTTTTTTACATTTGTGTTGTTTCTTTTAATTACCTTTATTGGTTTTTCAGCTTTGTTCTGTTTTCCAGCTATCTTATTAATATTTCCTTCATTTTCGAATTAATTTACAAAGTTCGGCCTGTTTTCATTTTTCTTCAGTTTTTTTCAATAATTTTCCCTTCACTTTCAAGGTTCCGTTTTTAATTTTCATCTGCATTTTTCATTTATTTCGTCAGGTTCATTTTTAGTTTTCTGTTAAAGAAAACTTCTGTGTCGGCTTGTCTGTCCGTCCGCACTTTATTCTGTCCGCACTTTTTTCTGTCCGCACTTTTTCTGTCCGCCTTCAGATCTTAAAAACTACCGGGGATAGAGGGCTGCAAATTGGTATGTGATCATCCACCCTCCGATCATCAAAAAGTTAAGTATACCTTAGTTTAACCAGACCACTGAGCTGATTAACAGCTCTCCTAGGGCTGGCCCGAAGGATTAGATTTATTTTACGTGACTAAGAACCAATTGGTTACCTAGCTTATTGTGGAATCCGAACCACATTATAGCGAGAAATGAATATACCAAATTGCAGCCCTCTAGCCTCAGGAGTTTTTGTTTTATTTAAGTTTAAAGTTAACCATAATCGTGCTTCTGGCAAGGATATAGGATATGCCACCACCGGGCCGTGGTTAAAGTTTCATGGGCCGCGGCTCGTACAGCATGATACCTAGACTACCGAAAGATAGATCTATTTTCGGTGGCCTTGATTATACGCTAAAGCGGCTGTACAGAAAACTCGATTGCGCCGAAGAAACTTTTTTACTTGTTTAATTTATTTTTCCTTTACCTCATTTTCAAAATGCTTTTAGCTGTGTTATTCGATATCTTATTCTTTTGCGACATTTTCGTTTCCTATTTGCTGTCTTGCGATCCTTCCTCTTTCACCGTTGTGCTATTACGTTCATTCGTTATAGACCATTGTCTTTTCTTTCATGTATTCAAGTTTACTATTTTCTGTTATTTTATTTTATTATTTTTTTTTTGTGGTTTGTGTCAGTAGTAACCAGCCGCTTTGACAATCTGGTATTTTCTTAAGAATTTATTTTTGGATGTTAATTACAAACTAAATATTTGTTGGATGCATGAATGTAAGTATGCATGATGAGTGCATGTATGTATGTATGTTTGTTTGTTGACCATTGCGTATGAATATATACACATGTATTGTATTTTAATAAAGATTAGCATTTCCCATACCTTAGGCGATACCACCCCCAGTTACAGTATAGTGCTGATGTAATATTAGTGAAGATAGCGTTATTATTATTATTATTATTATTATTATTATTATTATTATTATTATTATTATTATTATTATTATTATTATTATTATTATTATATTTTTTATTATTATTATTATTATTATTGGAGAAGCAAATCCACAGTTATGTAAGAGTACATATATTAAATAAAATCGAGAATCTGTTCGAGTCTCCTTTTCAATTGAAAAGGGGAATCGAACAGATTCCCGAATGTTCTCTGTGGAGATTTAATTTTTAAAAAAATGTACCCATACATAACTGTGGATTTGTTTTTTGATTTCAAGACTCATGATATTATTATTATTATTATTATTATTATTATTATTATTATTATTATTATTATTATTATTATTATTATTATTATTATTATTATTATTATTATCATAATAATAATAATAATAATAATAATAATAATAATAATAATAATATGATCATAGTAACAATATAATAATAATAAGAAACAGCAGTAACACCCTAAATGATCTTCATGAGTACCTCATTCATCTCAACTTAGGAAGACGCCAGACCTCCCTTTCCAGAGTGCGAGATCGTCCCGATAGCTCACTGTCAGAGATCACTGGCAGAATTCCCTCTCACAGATCACCCCATGCCCTTCGGGGCTGCGTTTGTTGCCTTCAAATGGGTTTTTAAAATTGTGATCTTTTATCTCCGGGCAATCTCATCTGCTTCTTTCCCTACCTTCTAGTGGCAGGCAGTCATTACTTTCGACAGACTTCATTTTTACCGTTGAGGTCGGCCATTACTCTTCGAAATGAGGGCTACTTATTTTTGTCTCTTGACTGTTGTGCTTTATGGTATTTTCTGGTGTCAGATTTTGTTTTTAGAGACATGCTTTGATTGTTTAGCATTTGTCTATATATATATATATGTTTATATTTATATATATATATATATATATATATATATATATATATATATATATATATATATATATATATATATATATATACTTACTATACTTCTTCGAGAAATGTAAAGTAAGATTCACGATGAATATATATTTTTAATACATCATTTTTTTAATAATTTATGTCGTTGCGAATCTTACCATACACATACACACATATATAGACATACAGTAATATATATATATATATATATATATATATATATATATATATATATATATATATATATATATATATATATATATATATATATATATATATATATATATATATATATTATGTATTTGGATGGTGACGCCAGGAAAGATACAGTAAGTCTTTAGGGGTGAGTTTGCTAGCCCCACTCTCCTTTTGCTGGACCTCAGGCAGATGTTTGCTCTCATTTATAGCCCAGTGGACCGGTGTACGGTTGTCCCGTCATATGTATATATATATATATATATATATATATATATATATATATATATATATATATATATATATATGTGTGTGTGTTTGTTTGTTTTATTTTATTATATATGTATTTTATATATATATTATATTATATATGTATATTATATATATATATACATACATACATACATACATACATACATACATACATACATATACATACATGTGTGTTGTGTGTAAGTGTATATATGTACACATGGACATGCAGAATTAAAAACCGCCTCCGTTTAAATACTGATCTTGCTATTACATTCTCACACATATACCTTAACACACTAACAAGCAGACACATATTTACATGTGTGTGTGTGTGATGGGTGTGGGTGGGTGTTACAGCTGCACGCATGTTTATGCTTATTCAGATCTATATGTAAGCGTCTTTAACCTTGAAATAGAACTTTCGTAAACTCGTTAGCTCTGGTTACACCACTCGAACGAAAGCAATTACGTAGAACAGAAATGTTGGAATTCCCGTGGGATTAACGGAAATATTCCTCTTGATTAAGACGCATTTTAACACATATCTTTCTGGCAATCAATTAATCGTTGGCTTGAGGTAGAATTCGCTTGCTGTTTAGTCTTGCAAACAAACACGCGCACATACGCGCATGCGCACTCACACACACACGTTGTACTTATTTATAAGACTGTGTGAATTCATATGGTTTCATATTCCAGCTAGCTTTTTCATATTAGTAACGGTTTCCTCGGAAAGTATTCAGAATTAGCTTACTTTACCACCTTTTTATTATACAGTGAATAACAGTATGATTTTTAAAAGGCATTATATTAATCATTTTTTTGTTTTTGTTTGTTCGGTTTCATTTTTATTAAATAGTTTTCCAAATCACTGTCATTCCCAAATTATTTTTTATTCGTTGTATTGATTGCCGTTATTCATACCTTGTTTCATCCCAATAAATATAAATATTGATAAAACACTGTCATCCCAATAGATATAAATGTTAATAAACCACTGTCATCCCAATAGATATAAATATTAATAAACCACTGTCATCCCAGTAGATATAAATATTAATAAACCACTGTCATCCCAATAGATATAAATATTAATAAACTACTGTCATCCCTAATAGATATAAATATTAATAAACTACTGTTAACTAGTAATTCAGAAACAATAAATAACGGTTTTCTGGTATCTGCTTTAATTTGTTACTATAATGAATAGCTTGGCCCTTCTGGTCATTCAGTGAATGTGCAGTGATTTATTTTCATTTAATAAACAACGTAACCCCTTGATCGGTGTAGTGAAGTGAAGTTGGATCTGCGGAAAAAATGATAAAATCATAAATGTTTATTTTCGTTTCATTTACTGAACGAAATCAGGTGAGATTAAACTAGAAATTCATAGTTGCCATTCTTCTTTTTTTTTTTTTTTTTAGCATTTCCGTCGTAGCAGATATTATCCCACTTCCCTTTTATTTATTCCTCCTCCTCCTCCGTTTTTTTCCTCTCAGTTCCTCTTTTTTTCCCCTAGTTCTGTTTCCTCTCCATTGTTCATCTCCTTCACCCGTTAATGCCTGAGAATCTCCGACGTCCCTCATCCTGTGGCTTCTCCCCAGAAGGACTTCTGCGGTTTGGGGGTCCTTCTCCCACGGTAGTTTCTTTTCTCTCTCTCTCTCTCTCTCTCTCTCTCTCTCTCTCTCTCTCTCTCTCTCTCTCTCTCTCTCTCTCGGTCTTAGAAGGGAGATATCCTGAACACATTTTCCTTTTCCCTCCGGATTTTTGGAAAAAAAATTTTACTGGATACGCACATTCATACTAACGCTTTCCCTCCCACAGACACACACACACACACACAAAAACGCTCTCTCTCTCTCTCTCTCTCTCTCTCTCTCTGTGTCTCTCTCTCTCTCTATATATATATATATATATATATATATATATATATATATATATATATATATATATATATATATATATATATATATATAATATATGTGTGTGTGTGTGTGTGTGTGTGTGTGCATGTATGTATTACTACTGGAGATATTGTCCGAAATTTACGTCATCAAGTCATAATTTATTAGAAGAAGGTACTTGCATTTATATGTCTTTAACTTGTTGATTAAAGATATAAATATTATAGATATACAGATTTGTAAAGGAGTCTCTCTCTCTCTCTCTCTCTCTCTCTCTCTCTCTCTCTCTCTCTCTCTCTCTAACGGTCCAGACCTCTCAGACGAAACCAAAACATCTCACTTCAGAATGTTGTTTTGGGTCGTTATCTCGTAATAGTTCCAAGCAAAATCTGGTCCAAGTTACTGACACAAAACATCGGTATAGAGTTCAATTTAAGCCACGTGGCGCCATCTTGAGTGAATTAAAGACTTGAGATTCACTATGAGAGCGGTTTGTATAGTCTCTTGATTGGGTTACAAATTCCTTCTGTTCAGAGAGATGTATAAGAAATGGATCATTGTATAATTATAGGATAATTGATAAATTTATTTTTCCTATTTATGGTTTCGATGATATTTGCTTCAGTGAAACCAAGTATTAATGTATTAAATAAATGTTACCTTTGGAAAGCAAACTTTGTAGATATTTTAATGATATTATCATTAGCTAAATATTTAGTAGATATTTTTGTTTTTATTGCGATTCCTAACTATTGTTATTGTAATGGAATGAAATAAATGAAATGAAAATCTAATCTTGTCCATTTCTCGCTATCACTAAGCCTAAACAAACATTTCTCTGTTTACAAGGTTTCCCTGAAATTCTTATTATGGCAGCTGTTGAATATTACGATGGACTCTGTTGATATTTAGGGCCGCTTAATCTATATATGGATAGGTGTTGTTGAAAGGGTATGTAAGATTCCCTGTTGGAAGCACAAAATATATTATTTAATAGCACAAGAAAACTTCATCGTAAATGTTACCTTTCGCTCTCGGAGCCTCTTTTCCTGACGTTGTTTGACACCGCGTGTTCTTGTGACCGAGTTTGGCAAATGAGCTCCGAGGGAGCGCTGGCAGCGTTGATGTTTGGGAAATAGAATTGCCATGTATTTTAAATCGCTTTAGACTTAATCATCTTCAACAAATAGGACTAAAAATGTAGAAAAGTCGGGGACAAAGAGATTTGCTAAAAATAAACTGCAAAGAAAAGGCGCCAATAAAGGTATCTGTTAGTCTCACACCAAGAAAGTCCTTATCGGTCTTAGCAATCAAGGAGAAGTTAAGTCCGAATCGTAAACACATTTGCAACGCGATGTTCCGGATGTTAGATGTCGCCGATGACGTTGCTGATCATTGAGATGTTTAAGAGCGTTCTCTGAGAGTGTGTTATTCTTTGTAAACATCCGTATTTCCTCCGCCCCCCATTAATCTGACAAAGATTGCGTCATTCGTTTGAGCCAATGTAATTTTTTTCCCTCGTAATCTGATTTCTGTAAGGCGCTTATCTCGAGTCGCATCTCGCTTGTCCTTTGTTTGCATTGATTGGGTATCTGTCGAGAGAATCTTCATTCGAAGTTTATATCCTTCTGTGTGTGTGCGTGTGTGTATTTGTGTGTGTGTGTGTGTGTGGGCGCGTGTGTGTTCCTTGAGCAATTTGTACCTTAGTTAATTTCAACTGTCTTTGTTCATGATTATTTTCACCCTAATGCACTCAGAGTACTTATCTATACCTTACTGCTCTGAACTGTGAAGTCTGCATACTCGTAGAAGAGCATAGATATGTATTAATTTCTTGAACTAATCCATGCAAGCGTACATACATACATATTTTACATACATGATATTTCCTCAACCAACTTGTTCGTATTTGAATATATTAGAAGAAAACTATCGAGAGTACAAATGGTAAAGAAATCTTGGGGGAAAATTTGTGAGCACAGATACAGTCCAGAGCTGCAGTGTTTCCTTCACTCATCAAGATTTTTATTGTAAGGGCACCTGTTTGGTATCAATTAGAAAGTACGCTGCTTTCTTCTTCTCGA
>NC_089761.1:16824889-16834889 GCF_040412425.1 Macrobrachium rosenbergii
TATTTATAGGACAAAGATTAAATAGGATTTTGGCAGTTTATTTGTAGGACAAAGATTAAATAGGATATTGGCAGTTTATTTATAGGACAAAGATTAAATAGGATTTTGGCGGTTTATCTGTGCACATGCTGCTTAATTTTAGATATTAACAGTCGCAAATATATCTGAGAGATGACTTGGGACTGGAAATTTTGGGCAGGGTCGTGATTCCTGATAATTTTTTTTTATAATATTTGATGGTACTGTGAGGATGAAATGTGTTTTATGTCAGTATTCAAGAAGTGAAAGATGTATTGTATCAGAGAAGAAATAAAATATGTAGTCTATCAGTTGCGAAATAAAAACTGTATTTTATCAGTTAAGAAATGAAAGAAGTACAGTATTTTATTCTTTATGAAATTCTAATGCTTACTAAGGAAATTACGGATGTTATTTGACCCCTAATTAAAATTTTCATACTTTATTCAGCAAAATTAGGAAGGATGGTTTTGATAATTTTTTTTTTTTTTTTGCCTTTCAAAAATAGACCACGAGGATTTCACTTTAGTTTCCTCTACAAAAAAAAAAAAAAAAAAACAGAGAAGGATTATTACGATGTTCTTCCGTGCTTTACGGAATTAGAAAATGCAAATTTAGTCATTCTTTCTTGTCTCACAAAATGGGAAAGAGATACTTTTGACGTCCTTGCTATTTATGCAGCAAAGACTAGGGCGACTTTAGTGTACTTCCTTGACACACAAAAACAGGTAAAAATTGCGACGAAGTTTTTCGAAGCAATCGAGTTCTCTGTACAGCGTATAATGCTGTATGCAACTCTCAGCCACGGCCCATGAAACTCTCAGCCGCGGCCCATGAAACTTTAAGCCACGGCCCGGTGGTGGCCTGTGTTGTTGGCACCTATAGAGGTGCCAGACGCACGATCATAGGTAACTTTAACCTTAAAGAAAATAAAAACTACTGAGGCTAGAGGACTGCAATTTTGTATGTTTGATGATTGGAGGGTAGGTGACCGACATACCAATTTGCATTCCTCTAGCCTCAGTAGTTTTTAAGATCTGAGGGAGGACGGACGGGCAAAAAGCCATCTCAATAGTTTTCTTTTGCAGAAAACTAAAAAGCAAGGATGAATTGAATGCTCTTCTAAAAAAAGAAGAGCGAGAGAGAAAAGAACGACTTTCTCCTCTGACAAAAGTTAGAAAGGACAGTTGTAATATTCTTTCCTGGCTAACTCTGTTCAGCCTTCATGAATCTTTGAAGATCTAATCTTACGTTACCAGTTACAATGACAACTCTTAAATGGCGAAGATGGGACGCTTGGCGCGGTTTACTAGAGAGACAAAAAAAAAAAAAAAAAAAAAAACCTCTCAAAACTTTATCCGAGATCCTTGCATTTAAAAAAAAAAAAAAAAAAAAACCCTCTCATGAAACTTTATCCGAGATCCTTGCATTTTCGCTAAGTGCAAAGCTAAACTAGCTCGGATTACTGTCAATTACCCGTAATCCCTTGCGTTGCGCGAGATGATTCGGGATTACACAGGACCTTTCTTATGAGTCTTCACGTTGAAAATACGTAATTAGTTTGCAGGTTTGAATTGAACTTGGCTTTGTCGACCTACTCTCAAGCTTGGATATTTATTTCTGCGTTTTCGGTCGGTAATCTGAGTATGTTTGTTCGGTTTTCGTTTTACACTGTAAGATGATGTAGCCTCATTGGTTACTAAATGCACTATTTCTTTCTTATGAAATGCATTTCCTATATCGATTAAGAAGAAGGACTTAAAGTTGACCAAATTTGAATTTTGAAATTCTGTATATAATATATATATATATATATATATATATATATATATATATATATATATATATATATATATATATATATATATATATATATATATATATATATATATATATATATATATATATATATATATATATATATATATATATATATATATATATATATATATATATATATATATATATAATTATATACATATGTATGTATGTATGTATATATGTATATATTTATACATATGTATGTATGTATGTATATATGTGTGTATCTGCGTGTGTGTTTGTAGGTACCAAACTGATTAGGAAACTAAAATCCAGATTTCTTGTTAAGCAAAGATAAGAACTTGCTGTACTAATCTATTTAAGCTGACAAAATCCTCAAGTAATCTCTGATATATCCAAGGCTGCGCTTTCCCTTGATATCTATAAATGTGATAACAACAGGACGAAAATTCCTGACAAGATATGTTATACCCTTAGACACTGGAAATCTAATTAGCTTTAGGACTGAAAATTATATATATGCATTTTTTTTTTTTTTTTAGCTAAACGTCTTTTGCTACAAATACCATTTCTTTTGTTGGTCGAGCTTACTCTCCCGTATTGAATAAAAAGTGAAAATTCCGTTTTAGTTTTCTGTAAAAGAAAACTATTGTGCCGACTTTGTCTGTCCGTCCGCACTTTCTGTGTCTGTCCTCACATCTTAAAAGCTACTGAGGCTAGAGGGCTCCAAATTGGTATGTTGATCATCCACCCTCCAATCATTGAACATACCAAATTGCGGCCCTCTAGCCTCAGTAGTTTTTATTTTAAGGTTAGATTTAACCATAATCGTGCCTCTGGCAACGATATAGGACAGATCACCACCGGGCCGTAGTTAAACTTTCATGGGCCGCCGCTCATACAGCATTATACCGAGACCACCGAAAGATAGATCTATTTTCGGTGGCCTTGATTATACGCTGTACTGAAAACTCGATTGTGCCTACGAAACTTCGGCGCATCTTTTACTTGTTTGGTTTTATGTGCAATTCTTCCTCGGACTGTTCCCTTGCTGAATAAAGAGATAAATTTCTCTTGTTGACATATGCATCTTCATTATTATTAACTATATGGCGTTCCCTCGTCGACTGGAGATATAATTTCATTGTTGACCAAAGTGCCTTCCCTTGGCAAAACAGAATTCCCTTGACGTCTGGGATCTTCTTTGCTTACAGAAACACATGATCTCGGCGTGAGAATGTGGGTTATGTGGAAGCGAGTGGGCAAAAAGGAAATAAAAAAGAAAGCGAACACTTGGGCACAGAAGAACCCACGCGCATTTGCGCGTGCGCCTATTTGCATATACAAACATTCATGAAAAGACGTATTTCTCTCAGTCTTGCATGAAGTTTTGCTGTTTTTTTTCTCTCTCTCATAGATACTTATGTGAAAGCACGGTTATTTTATATTTGCGTCCTTTAAAGTAGAATTTATCTATATTTTTTTCTGTCATCGTGAAATTCATAAGTGAAGCACGATAGAACAAAATGGCATTATAATTCGCACTTCTTATAATACAAAACAGAAGGGTTGCTTTTATAGTTGGATATTTATTGAACGTTTGGTGATATGTAAGTGTTGACCTTAGCGTTACAACAGTTAAATTTCTGGCAGCGTTTTATAAGAATGTCATCGTTATATGTGGCGATATCTTGAAACTGAATATTTTACTGAAGAATGCAGCAAGAATTCAAATATGCTCTAGACTGAAACTGAGCATGCACTAAAAAAAGGATTACATGAGAATCAACAGCAAATATAACTTGTACTTGAGGTGAAACTAATGGAAGGTCAACCCTATAGTAAAACGCCGTAAATATTTGCCGGCAACTTCTTCCATATATCTCTTAACAGGTTGAAAACAAGTCAGCGACCGTAAGAGGGCAACGCACTTTTGACAGATGCTAGATGATCGTACGAGGCACTGATTAAAACTACAGTCAAGTCGTGGACTTACATTCAACCTGTTTGTGATTTGTGTGCAAAAAGTTGTCGACTTGTGTTAATGGCATGCTTTACTGCAGTGTGGACGCACCCTTGAGAGTTCCGTAAAGAGTGAGACCCATTACAGATCATAACTCTGAATATATATGTATTTAGAATGATTCTTTTCAGCTGACTACGGCCAAGATAAGAAATTTAATCTTGGAAGCAGTATGTGAATAATACTGCAACATGAAAGAATATGAGTCTGCGAGAGTAAAACACGTCGCAGACAATGTTGGGGGAATTGACCTTGCTGTGAGAAACTGCACTTGAGAATTGTAAAACTCTGTTGAGAAAGGTTGGGGAATCTTTCTTGCTATCAAAACAAATACCAAGTTTAATATATTTATAGACTTTTATGCTTGAATCAAATGCAATCATCTTGTTCGGCAACGATAGTGAAGTTACGGGCCAAATATACGTTAGACATTAATTCAGGCTTAAACGAGAATAATAATAATAATAATAATAATAATAATAATAATAATAATAATAATAATAATAATAATAATTCAGTGTAGAAGTGCAGTCACACCTCTGGCACGTAACCAGCTTTGAAAAATGAGCAAATCAAGTGGTCAATGTGATAAACAAATGTGCAAGGCAAAACTAGATACCTCTTGTAATTTATTCATTTACATTAGATGCCTTTTATGATGTTGAAAATGATTTGTATGTAATGTGCAATGATATTGACAACAACGAGAAACCTTCCATGATTATGGACTAGACGTTTATAAAGATTAGGAAATTACCGAGTAGTGTCAGAGGCTAAGAATCACCTCCTTGAAGTTCATGCAGATTAGCTCTCTCTCTCTCTCTCTCTCTCTCTCTCTCTCTCTCTCTCTCTCTCGCCTTATCTGAGTACCTTCGGCCTTTTTATTATGATATCTAAGTCGCAGATGTTGTGACAGGGAGCAATAGGAAGCCAGCTGGTATAAAGTATCAGAACAACAGATTATTCATCTTTTACGCCCGGCTCAGTTGCATGTTGCAAGCGCATGATATCTTTGTATCTGGGCATCTCGTGAACTCCAGAAAGTTCCCCTTGCCTGTTATGGGAGATTGAGACGTGTGTCGTTTGGCGTCAGATGTTACGTAGATGTTATAAGTTGAATCCGGAATGATGTTCGATTGTTTTCCCACGTTGCTGAAAACTAAATGCACAGATAAATAATTTCGTCTATTATATTATTATTATTATTATTATTATTATTATTATTATTATTATTATTATTATTATTATTATTTCGTTGAAAAGAATGGAACTTTGTATGCCTGTGAGAAGGTGAAATCTAACTTTAACGACATAGAAAGGGCCATTCTTGTTAACGAACTTCGCCTCCAAGAGGGTTTTCTTCCAAGATTATTATTATTATTATTATTATTATTATTATTATTATTATTATTATTGGCCCTTATGATAGTCTAAATGCCCATTTCATTAGGATTCTAGAATGAAATTATTTGCATCTATCCTGGGGTTCTTAAAAGAGATATTAAATTTTGCCTGATCAGTGAAAACACATGTTACTGACCTGCCCACTTCATCTGCTGACCTTTACCAAGTACAAAAACAAGGTCACTTAAAAGCTTAGTCTGGGTTTGCAAGATGTCTGATTCTTGTGCAAAGAATATAAACTGGAGCTCATGGTTTTATTTATAAGATCCTCCTGCCCTTTTTGTAATGATATTGTTCGGGTCATAGTTACTGTCTTTGCCTTGTTACGTTCTTTACTCTAAAAAAATGGTCTATATCCTTGCTTTGTTATCGCGTAATTTCCTCATCATACTTGTTAGAGGTCTTGCGTTTTCCTCTTTCTAACGAATACTATTGACGTTTGTGCTTACCTAGGTGTTTCACAGCATAATAAATCCGTTCAATTACGAACGTCCACGTTCTATGGGCACACTATTTTAATTCCTTTGAGAATTTTCTCTTTTTGCCCAAGAACACGCGAGAGTCGTTCACTTACGAACCTTATTTACGTTCTCAGAACATCTTAAATTCGTTCATTAACATTCTAGGACACGCCAGAGTCGTTCACTTACGAAACTTATTTACGTTCTCAGAACATCTTAAATTCGTTCATTAACGTTCTAGGACACGCCAGAGCTGTTCACTTACGAACCTTATTTACGTTTTCAGAACATCTTAAATTCGCTCATTAACGTTCTAGGACGCGCCAGGTCTTTCACTTACGAACTTTATTTACGTTCTCAGAACATCTTAAATTCGTTCATTAACGTTCTAGGACACGCCAGAGTCGTTCAGCTACGAACCTTATTTACGTTCTCAGAACATCTTAAATTCGTTCATTAACGTTCTAGGACACGCCAGAGTCGTTCACCTACGAACCTTATTTACGTTCTCAGAACATCTTAAATTCGTTCATTATCGTTCTAGGACACGCCATAGTCGTTCACTGACGAACCTTATTTACGTTCTCAGAACATCTTAAATTCGTTCATAAACGTTCTAGGACACGCCATAGTCGTTCACTTACGAACCTTATTTACGTTCTCAGAACATCAACATCTTAAATTCGTTCATTAACGTTCTAGGACACAGCAGGTAGCTCACCCAAAAATAATATTAAACGAGATTGGAACGTGATTTAGCAGTGTCAAGATGTACGACATCCATTATTTTACTATTAAAGTTATCATCATTACTGCTGTTCTTGTCTTATAATTGGTTACAGCGAATTATTTATTCTTATCACTGGCGTTAAAATATATATAAATTTTCCAACAAGGACTTGTTCAAGCGCCAATATTTGAAATACCTTTGTTTTTGCCCCTAGGTTTCGAAATGGCAACCAGTCTTAAGTTTTTGCCTCGGCGAAATGTTAAAATATAGATAGTTATGGCCCTAGTAAGGCTATGATTTTTATGATTGCAGTATTGCTTTCTTCTTTTCAGACATGTCTTTGTCAAATTTTTTCTTATACAAATTTTAATTACAAATTTGTTTAGGAAAACCTCATTTAATTTTAAATATTCTTCAGTTTTCCCCAGTCTTAGCAAGTCTAGGAGATTATTGTAGCCTCTCTAGCAAGTGCAATATAATAGGTAAAAGTATTTTAAACAAAAGTTAAAAAATGGGTCCCATTGTCGAGGGAATGGTAGACAACCCTCCAAAATTTGGGAGGATTTAAAAAATCTGGAAAACCTTAGGAGATAAACACCCAAATATTGGGAGGGTTTAAAAAAATCAGGAAAACCTTACGAGATAAACATCCAAATATTGGGAGGATTTAAAAAAACAGGAAACCTTAGGAGACAAACATCCAAATATTGGGAGGATTTAAAAAAATCAGGAAAACCTTAGGAGACAAACATCCAAATATTGGGAGGATTTAAAAAATCAGGAAAACCTTAGGAGACAAACATCCAAATATTGGGAGGATTTAAAAAATCAAGAAAAACAAGGCTTTTCATTTTTTATTGGAGAACTCATATTATTGATGATAGTAATAAGAAATAATATTTTGACATTGTGCAAATAGAAGGTAAAATGGAATATGCAACAGTAAATAAGATAAGTATTTATGAAATCTTCCTCATAATTGCATAAGCCTCTCCATAATGTCTCTCGTGCTTATAATAGCAGAGATAAGAAATAAATTAATAGAAAACGTGATTAGGAGGTGCTCTCTCTCTCTCTCTCTCTCTCTCTCTCTCGCGTGTGTGCGCGTACATGTTGCATTGGGAATTGTTTCTAGGAGTTTGAATGTGATATACTCTCCCCCTCCACCCCGGCCACTCTCTCTCTCTCTCTCTCTCTCTCTCTCTCTGGCACCTGCAAGCAATCTCGTCACATAGCATGAACGTAATCAAGCCATCCATTTCCGCAAATTCATTTATCCCGTGATTTATCTTGATTATGGCCTTTGTATCTTGTTCGTAGATTCCAGTATATCTTCAAATGACTTCAGATAAGGTTCGGGATATTTCAAGGCTTTTTTTCTTTATTCACTCGGTGAATGATGAAGAGTGGCTGTACATCATTATTGATGAGGCTGACTTATGAGGTTCGCATGAGGGTCTGGTTCCGTGGGTACGTTAGTGGGTCTGAGATTCAAGGGCATAAAACTCATTAGAAATTTTAATTACTTCAATGTAATCCTGTATTTTATTTATTTGATGAATGATTTTGCTTTTAAAATCTCAGCGCTAGATTTTTTTCGCGCTATAAGATTTCATATTTTTTTCTCTTTGATGTAATTAGCTTACATCCTGATGGTTTAAGAATGATGGATGAAAATCTCGTTAGACATTTAAATTATTTAGATATCATTTTGCATTTTGTTCATTTAAAGTATTTCGTTTGCGATGGTTCAGAAGTCGAGGGTGAATATTTCCTAAGCCTGATTATTTTGAAATCCTTTTATTTATTTAATTCAGTTCGTAATATTTCAACAGTTAATAAGGACGTAAAGTCTCATGAGATATTTTATTAATATTCATGCAAGTTTACTTTCGTTAATATGATATAT
The DNA here is from genome assembly GCF_040412425.1 of Macrobrachium rosenbergii. Classification (NCBI taxonomy): domain Eukaryota; kingdom Metazoa; phylum Arthropoda; class Malacostraca; order Decapoda; family Palaemonidae; genus Macrobrachium; species Macrobrachium rosenbergii. The sequence goes on from NC_089761.1 coordinate 16,833,217, forward strand.
TTAATTTAATACCCGTTATGAAAGGCAGAGGTGTGCTCTTGTCCTGAACAATTGGCATTTATAAGTTTTTCATTATTATACTGTTTGCAACATATTTCCAACGGTGCTTGCAACATATTTCTAACGGTGCTTGCAACATATTTCCAGGTGCTACGTACGCTATATAACATTCTGTTTTGCTTTAATTTCAAAAGGCATTTTGTAAGGGGTCTTTGTCTGCTGTTTCCCCTTTCATAAATTCAATCCAAATATTTGATCTTATCTTTATTTGCTTTTTGTTAAAACCTCTTTTAATCTAGGTAAATCAGCATCTATTTAGCTGTGTGGAAACTGTTTCGTGATATTCCGCTAAATGAAATTGTTAAGATATCTTAGTGTAGCTATAAATGTCGCATATTTTGTCGTGGTTTATAAGCTTGAATGGAGATAGATTCGTGTTTTCCTTTTTTTTTCTTTTAGTTTTGTTTATTGAAGAGTGCGGACAGTATTGCTTTGTTGCAGTTGCACTAATGTTGTTGTCGTGTAATAAGAAATATCGCTGCAGATAATGCTGGGAGTCGTATCATAATTTTCGTTGATGAAATGTGACGATATGGTTTTTGTTTTCAGTATATCGTAGTCGAAATGTATCTAGTTATATTATTATTATTATTATTATTATTATTATTATTATTATTATTATTATTATTATTATTATTACCACCACAATGTTAATGCCACTAATATTGCCATTTGGTGAAGCTTTCATAATTTATAATTCTGGTAATCAATTTTATTTTTTTTTATTACTTGCTTCCTCTAACTGGTATCAGCTCATAATAATATGAACAGAAAACCTTGGAATAGATTTACCGACTCATTATCATAAATCTCGTTTCGCCACGATTTACGATAAGATTACTAAGCGTGCGTGTAATCTCTCTCTCTCTCTCTCTCTCTCTCTCTCTCTCTCTCCTTCTTGATTAGCTTTCTGAATATCTTGTCGAATGAGATTTACGTTCGTTTTCTCGCTACTAATTTCCCCTTATTTTATTTGGCTTTTTCCTAAGCGACAAGACTTCCGAGCGTGTCTGTGACGGCCGCTGTTCGGGTGAGCATCTTTGACTTTGGTTTAATCTCCGATCGTTGATCTATTTATTGATGTTTTTTTTTGGAGGTTTTAAGGAAAAATACAATAAATCGCCTTATATTTACTTTTGTAAGAAAATAAAGAAAGAATTTCAAACAGTTGTTTGTACAAGAAAGAAGTTTCTCATCCACAAAGCTCCTTGAAGTCACAGAGACAGACTAAAGCCGTTGAAAGGTTTCGGACGAAGTCGGCATTCATATGTGTACCAAATGTTGCGGGCGGGGAAAGGTATCGTTCGAACAAAAAAGTGGGTGGGGGAGGTCGAGGGCGGATGAGGGAGTGAGAGAGAGGGAGACAGAGAGAATCTGACTTCTGTGTTCGTTTGAGAAAAAGAGGTACTGAAATTATGGTAATATTGACCGTTTTTTTTTTTTTTTTTTTTAGATTAGAGAGAGCATTTGGCTGAGATATTGATGTACAAAAGGAAAACACAATGCAAAAACAGTAATAAACATATGTATTTTACTCTCAATGTTTGGAAGATATCTTTTGATATATTTCTATTTCCTTAAGATGAATTCTTTCAAAAAATAGTTTTTTTTCG
>NC_089761.1:16842389-16844889 GCF_040412425.1 Macrobrachium rosenbergii
TGCATTTACATACGATCCGGATAACTTTTAGAGATTGTCGCCTCCCCCCATTCTTTGTTATCAGAGGCAAAATTTAATTACACTGAAACTTACATTGCTGAAATGTGAATTTTTCAAATAGAAAATGCATAAAGAGTCTTTTGAATATGAAATGCCCAGCATTTGAAAACTCATGACTCGGTAATTTCATTTCCACTTTGTTAGAGCATCAGGTATTGACATTTCGTCCTTTTCGGTAGAATGGTTGAGTGGCTGTAGTTGTCATAAAATTATCTCAGTCAATGGAGATCTTGATGGCAATTTTCTCTCGCTACGATGGTTGTGCTCTCCAAACAGGCTTTTAAATTTACCAGTCTTTAGAATCTAAATTAGGTATAAAGATATAATAAATAAAATGCAGAGAACCACGGAAATAGATTTTACCTCGTAAACAAGAACGATCTTCTACAAAATTTAAAACGTATGTTAGTCGTTTAATGGCATAATAATTTTAGAAGCTGTTTAATTTCTAACATGAATATTATCAGTGCCTTTTCTCTCGTCGTTCTTTCAAGTCTTATTAAAATTATTAATAAAGTTGAAACATTAATAATAGTGATGATGGTGATCCAGTTCTTGTAGTAACTGTTGTTATGAATAGATATTTGTATCCTGAGTATTAAAACAATTCTATTGCTTTTTTATAATTTGTGTCTAAAAGTTTAAAGCTGAGAAGGCGGTTTGTCAAAAGTGTGAAGACTACTGTCTCGAGTTTTATTGCTTTTAAATAAGTTTATTCCATAGTTTGGGGTTTTTTTATGACTAATTTACACTTATGTACTTAATTAAAATGATATTAATATATTAATTATGGTTTGCTAACTAATTTAGACCTATTATAATTTACAGTACATCATTATTCAATGACATTGGACCGGTAATGCTATTTTCCTATAAAAATTATCACAAATATTAATTAAATGATTTAGACACGTAATCAATAATTATTGCTTTTATTTGGCAAACAGCTTGGACACGTTATATTTTTTAATTAACAATTGTAATTATTTGCAGAGATTTATTCGACACGTAATCTATATACCGTACATATAAATGGATGCATGTTTGTATGTATGTGTGTATGTTCCAGCATAACTCTGAAATGTATTAAGCAATTTCAGCCGAACTTGGTATACATATGACTTGCTATCTCAAAAAGAATCCTTTTTGGGTAAGACATCACTATCACCAAAGGGCGCCAAAGTGGGTGGGGGGGGGGAAGGGGTTCCTTGAAGTGGGGCTGGTTTTGCCCGTAGACTAGTCTACGGATTTATGATACTTCTTTTCGGTACACATATGACTTACTGTCTGGAAAAGAATACTTTTGGGGGTTAAGACATCACTGGCACCAAAGGTGGTGGGGGTGGGAAGGGGGCGACATGCAAAAATAACTGAAAACGACAGATATTAGTGTCTAATCCATAGTTTTTGAGGTCACTGAGATGAATAGTCACACTCCTGATGCCCTTTAAGTCCAAGTTCAGCCCCGATAGGGTAAGGGGGGGGGGTGAAAAATAAAATCTCAAAAATGACAGATATTAGTGTGTAATCCATTGTTCTTGAGGTCGCTGAGATGAATAGTCACACTCCCGATGCCCTCTAAGTCCAAGTTCAACCTGGATAGGAATGGGAGGTGAGAAGGGATGAAATATAAAATGTCAAAAATGTTGGGCAATGTAAGTGAAACAACTACCTTAACAGGCAAGGGAGAAAGTAAGCGAGAAAGAGAGAGAGTGAAAGGGAGAGGAAGTGAGAGAGAAAGTAAAGGGGGTGTTAGGGAGGAGAAAGATGGAAAGCATGAGGGAGAGAGAGAGAGAGAGAGAGAGAGAGAGAGAGAGAGTAGAGGGAGTGTTAGGGGAGAGAGAGAGAGAGAGAGAGAGAGAGAGAGAGAGAGAGAGTTTATTAGTTGTCATTCAGAGTTTTCTCGGGCAGCACCAGGTTGGTCAGCTAGTATTCCAGTAATTATCAACATTATCATTTACCAAATATTATGCACGTTAAAGCTTTTCATTGATAATTATTTTTCTGACATGTAACATACATATGTCATATTTTCTCATCAAAGGTGCTTCATAGGATTATAGGTATAGGTGCTATCTGATGCCATGCATGTTGAATGACATCATCGTCAGGTGACATAATATCCATAATGGAAAATGTGTATGAACTGAAAGCAACTCCGGGACATTTCAAAGTTATTTCTAAATATTTTGAATATTACATGTGTATATAAAGGCAGATGACAGTAGATAATTTCATATCAATCTGTATGTAAATTATGATTAGCCTACTACCACCTAGATTCAGCCAGCCTTGTGCTGGCATGGGCTCTTGCTCCTCAACAGCTCGTAACCAGGTATAAATATCATCGGTTTTCCAGTTACTATTATCATTATTATTATTATTATTCTCACATCTCAGAAGCAACCGCGGTCGGATCCCTGACGTAGAAGGGCCCCCG
>NC_089761.1:16852389-16894889 GCF_040412425.1 Macrobrachium rosenbergii
AGTCTTATCCCTCCCCATTTTCCTCTGGCAAGAATTGGCGTATTCACTAAATAAATTTAAGGATATTGGTTGACTATTTCAAATTTAAATCTTTTCCCCACATGTGTGGGAAGGTGACGGCCTCTCGTTAAATTGCTGTAAGGGTATAAGCCAAACCCTAACATCCTATCTTCCACCTCTCAAAATACGAAGAATAGCCCCTTTCCTTTGCTTTCAGAAAAGTACAGTTTTCCATTTTCCTTCCTTCATAAGATGTTGTTCCCTTCTCCTTTTCCTCTTCCGTTATCGTCTGTTTCCATTCCTTCTCCCAGCTCTATGAAAAAAATTAATGGTTGATATTTAAGTATAAAATTCTTACCATAGTGAGGTCTCTAAAAAATGCTATCTATATTAATATATATATATACATACATACATACATACATACATACATACATACATACATACATACATACATACATACATACATACATACATACATATGAATGTATATACTTGATACCTCATAAGAAAAATTAAAGCAATGACACCATTTTCAAAACATGTCCCTGAGTACATTTCGCCAAGACTTTGTTTACATTCCAGCTAAGTGAACTCAGATGACTGTTTACATTCCAGCAAAGTGCACTGAGGTTAAATTTGGTGAGCTCTTCGCCTTGGAGACTGCTTTCGCAAACAGCATTGCTTGACTTTGAGACTAACGAAACTGAGTTTGTGGTAGGTTTTGACAGTTTAAAGAATAAGAGTTCGTGTTACTAGAATTCAAAATATAATTTGATAAAGTACTGCGAATGTTGCCATCGATCAGTTAACCAGAATGACAACTCCACTCTAGTAATAAGAAATTAATCGCAGATAAGGACTTTCAGATATATGATCAGCATGGGTAATGTTTGTGAATTCTTTTCATTAACAATGTGAGTTGTTATAAATTTAACATTTTTGGGGAATTTCCATTGTCTGACTATTTCCAAAAAGTTGTGTTGTTTATCCATTTCTATAAATTTCTTTTGAGTGTCTTTTTTGGGGGGATACATGTACCGCTCTTTTCGTTGAATTTCCCTTGCTTGGTCATTTCATAATTACTTCTGAATGGTAGAGTTGAATTCTTCGAAATCGCGTTTTTTTTAAGAGAGAGAGAGAGAGAGAGAGAGAGAGAGAGAGAGAAAGAGAGAGAGAGAGAGAGAGAGAGAGAGAGAGAGAGAGAGAGAGAGAGAGATCGTTTGACAGCCTACCTCATTCTAAAATGACCAACACCCCAACTTGGAGATTTCATGTAAATTTATCAGTGGCCATACCAGTTGCAGTTTTTATTTTGCTTTATATTTTGATTGATTGAGTGATTATTTTTTTCACACAGCAGACTTGCGAAAAATCCAGTATGTTGTAATTTGTGATATTTGCTAAGGACAGTGGATCACAGTGACTGGGAGAGGGATCATGGGGTAAGTGGTGCATAGCTTTAATTATTAGACTGAATAGCTGGCAGGTCTTGGAAATAGGATGAAATCTGATATAACTGGCTGGAGCAGGGTATACTCTTACTATTATTAATAAGCTCAGTCTCACAGGGAACATGCCTAAAGGACTATTTGCGTGCAAACCAAGCTTCCGAAGTATAGATTGACTAAACGTCAAAGAAATAACAAATTGAGGAAAGAAAATTACAGTCTGTGAAAAACTAGAAGCAGTGAGATGTAATGAGATTCAAATAAAGTAACTGTTACATGAAATTCAGATAGTGTTTCATTAAGAAGGAAGAGCAAATGATAAAATGAAAATGTGGAAAATGACCAGCTGTAAAGAAAATTCGATAGAGTCCTTTTTTTGTCTGATTTTCTTTGAGCTGATGGTAAATATCCAAATCAGATATCACTAAAACAAGTGAGTGGCTGACTCCTGTTGCTCACCACCCATTGGTTACAGTGACATCACATGCATATATTTACCGTCAGCTCAGAAAAAATAAAATAAAATAAAATAATAAGAACAGCAGTGTATAGAAGCTATTGATCATACGTAAATAAATTTTCAGGCAAAATTAATGTGATCAGTAAGGCGTAAGAAGTCTGCCTTTGAGGTTAGTGATTCATCTCCAGACAGAAGATTCCGTTGAAATTTTCAAGGACAAGTCAACTGGAATTAGAACTGCCGTTCAGTCACCGATGGCCGCTCGGCTGGAATGAGGAGACCCTTCAGGACCTTGGAGGAGACCGCGCGATTTCAAGTGTCACAGACCAGAAATGTAGTCTTGTACACATGAATTTTTATCTTGTACACAAGACATTAAGTACAATTACCGGACGAGTAGCCAACAATGCCGGGTAAAAATTATGGGGACATAACTTTTGTACTTCCTCCTCCACCGCCTCTAACGCCACAACCCCTCCCCCCCTCTCCCCTCCTTTCTATTTAGTGTGTCTTCTGCAGAGATGTTATCGCGGTTGTTGAGTGTCTTGTTGACATTCTTTCACTCTGAAGCCTCGTGAAGATGTGTTAATTACGACGAAGCACTCTCGAGTTATGGCTTCTCTCGGAACCAATAAAATCGGGCTTGAGCTTGCACTTGGAGGAGGGAAAGCAAAAACAACGTGTTAGAGGACAAGGATTCGCTTGCGTGTTTGCTTGCTGATGTGGCGAGAAGGTACGTGGACACACACACGCTCACACACACACACACACACACACACACATATATATATATATATATATATATATATATATATATATATATATATATATATATATATATATTATACATACATATATATATATAAATGTGTATGTATACATACATATATATAAAATGTATATGTATATATATATATATATATATATATATATATATATATATATATATATATATATATATAATGTGTGTGTGGGTGTGTTAAGTAATGATGAGATGACAGATATCATGGAAAGGACAGGTGTAGGTAAACGTTTGCCGGCCAAGGAGGTATTTCTTAATGGTTTGTGTGGGAACTTATGCATATAAATAATAAAATGTTATTGGAGATGGTAAGGAAACGCCGCATAAACAAGTGAAAGCTAGGAAATGAACTTTAGCCAGAGTATGGGTTTTGGGTTTTCAAGTCAATGAAAATCAGCTAGATGGAGAAATCAGTGTCAATATAGTTAGTGCAAAAATGGCTGTGGTTGGATATCGTTATTTGGGAGGGAAAGTAATAGGTAATGGTGGGATGAGAGAAAAGGCTGGAAGACACATAGATGCAAGGAAGGTAGATGGCGCTCTGCAGAAGGTTTAGGAAAGAAGAGATTTGGGTCTTGGGAGTAAAAACTGGAATGTACTAAGAGTTTTATTTCTGCATCAAAGTAAAGCTCTCGTGTTCAGTGAAAATCAAAGAAAGAAGGCTGGAACAGTTAAATGAATTTTTTATTAGGATATGTGGTGTGAGAAAGGTGGGAAGTGGCTCAGGTGTAATTGAAAGGATTGATGAAAAGACAGGTAAGTGTTTGGAAGTGATTAGGTTATCTGGAGAGACTAGAGGATGGTATGATAGCGGAAAGGGTTAATAAGTGAGGAGTGATTGGAGGAAGGAGGAGAGTGAGACCAAGAACAAAATGCCTTAACAAAGTGGAATATATATATATATATATATATATATATATATATATATATATATATATATATATATATATATATATATATATATATATATATATATATATATATATATATATAATATATTATATAGATTTATATATATATGTGTGTGTATGTATGTATATACATATATATATATGTATATATATATATATATGTATATATATATATATATATATATATATATATATATATATATATATACATATATATATATGTATATATATATATATAATATATACTGTATATATATATGTATATATATACAATATATATACATATATATAATGTCAGGAAGCCACTTTCCCTAATTCCGGCGGTCCCCAGATAGAAGCAAGACTACAGTTAATGCTATGTTTATACTATAAATGGCGAAGTGAATCTGATTAATTGCTGCCCCAGCGATAATAATCGGCATTGGCCTTTGACGCACAAATGGCTTAAGATACTATATAACAACAATAAGTGAAAACCCACAATTACTTATATGACCCATAGTGTATTTTTCAAAGTACAGAACTGATTAAAAGTGGGAGCTGTCGACGATCCTCTTCAGCCAACAGGAGAAAATATATAACTTTTTAAAAAGCTAATAAATTACGAAATTTCGCACCATCGAGCAAGCCATCGGATTTAACTATGAAAAGGCGTTCCAGCAATGGCTGAAGAGGACCATCGTGCAAACGGTCGAAAGCCCCCATTTATAATCGGTTTTGTATTTTGAAAAATACGCCTTTGCTTTTGTACATAATTGTGGATTTTTGCATATTTAGTTCCTCGTTGGACGAGTCGGTAGAGTTCTCAGCTTGCACTCTGCTAGGCCCGAGTTCGAGTCTCCGACCGGCCAATGAAGAATTAGAGGAATTTATTTCTGGTGATAGAAATTCATTTCTCGCTATAATGTGGTTCGGATTCCACAATAAGTTGTAGGTCCCGTTGCTAGGTAACCAATTGGTTCTTAGCCACGTAAAATAAATCTAATCCTTCGGACCAGCCCTAGGAGAGCTGTTAATCAGCTCAATGGTCTGGTTAAACTAAGATATACTTTTCGCATATTTCCGGTCACAGTATGGTGATGCACCATAGATACTATAACAGTGTACCATAGCCCAAGACCAAGGAAGACCTTATAGAGTTGTTGGCCCCTACCTGGAGGGAGAGCCCACTTACTGCTAATGATTGCCTTCACCTGAGGTCAACGGCGATGTGCATGTTTAGTTGATGTGGGCAGTGTGTTTGTGCGGTTGTGTGTCGGGTATGTTTGCTTGTGCGTATATGTGTATTTATGTTTGTAGAAATCGCAGTATGTTGTATGAATATGTTTATCTATGGGCATTATGGCGATGTTTGTAGTAAAAAAAAAAAAGACAACGTAACAGATCAGCAAGGCAATCACAGGCAAATAGCCAAGAGAGAAATTTGCATAGAGAGAGAGAGAGAGAGAGAGAGAGAGAGAGAGAGAGAGAGAGAGCATTGCGATGGTTATCATTAAAAGTAAAATATCCGTGGTGACACATCGAACCGTAACATGAAATACCGAAATATCTCGGTAATTTTTTTTTTAATCCGATGCGGTCGTGTGTTTTTAATACTGAACATGTTAAGTGGAGCGCAGTTTAGTTAAAGATCCGATGATGATCATTCTTCTCCTGTGAAGAGACGAGGGACAGACGTTGATGAATGCAGAAGGAAAATAAGATAGACAGCGCGCGCGCACACACACACACATATGTATGTATGTATATGTATATATATATATATATATATATATATATATATATATATATATATATATATATATATATATATATGTGTGTGTGTGTTTACCAAGGCTATCTATCTTGTATTTATATATACAGTACATATACATTATGTATATATACATAAATATATAAACATATAATATATATATATATATATATATATATGAGAGAGGAAGAGAGCAGAGAGAGAGAGAGAGAGAGAGAGAGAGAGGTGAGGAAGAGCACATTTAATGCATGCAGACAAAGAAATAAGGAGTAGCAGGATTCGTATGCAATCAAATGGCGCTGTGTCCGATTGCAACCGACGGACCTCAGACGGGAGCGAAACAAATCTACTGCTTATTTATTCAGTCGTTTTAACCGCCAGCGGTCGGAACGCAAACGAAACTAACCAATCTTGTCAGCGGTCGGAAATCTGCCTCGGACTCCCAAAAATCCCCGAAAGATGCAGAAGAAGAAGAATAAGAAGAAGATTAAGACTGACCGATAACATATGTTAATGCACGGGTACCCACGAAGCACCGGGCGCCATTAAAACCAATTGTTTCTGTTAGCGGGATGGCCATCAATTGCTCTCTCTCTCTCTCCTTCGCCATCGCCCCCCCTCCCCCCGCCATCTCACCGAGTACCAAGTCGACCGAGAGGGGGTTAGAGCATAAATATTGGGTGGGGGTTGGGGGTAATCTGCCCAAGGAGATTGTTTTTTCAGATTTTCCGTAATAATGATTTTCGTTTGGAAAGTTAGTGGTCCTCCATGCTGAGATATGAATGCCCTCACTCACTCTGTTGGCTGCTGGCCATCTTCGTGACCAGTTACCGCTTGTACCAGACACCATGCCAATTCTCTTGTTGTAAGAGAGAGAGAGAGAGAGAGAGAGAGAGAGAGAGAGAGAGAATTACCTCCAAAAATTGTTTTCAAAACTTGTCATACCCCCATACTATCCAAGAATATTAATCCATTTTTCCTTTGCTTTTAACCGTTTTATATACGCGCGCGCACACACACACACACACACACACACACACACACACACACACACACACACACACACACACACACACACACATATATATATATATATATATATATATATATATATATATATATATATATATATATATATATATGTATGTATATATATATGTATATGTATATGTATGTATATATATATATGTATATGTATATATATATATATATATATATATATATATATATATATATATATATATATATATATATATATATATATATATATATATATATATTTAACACATTTTTCTCTTTGGAGTAAAACAACAAATATCTATATACAAGATGAAGCACATTCATAATGCTGAATGCTTTATATCATACTTTAAATGAGACGCTACAGATGTCACCAAATGACTTTTTATCACAAGATAAATAAATGCAACGTAAATCATTATCGTTTACATTCGCCATTACATTCAATCCTTAAATATTCACTGGCTTTCCACTGTATGCTAATTTGAAAACAACTTCAGTTATTTACTACTGAGGAATAATTCTCTCTCTCTCTCTCTCTCTCTCTCTCTCTCTCTCTCTCTCTCTCTCTCTCTCTCTCTCTCTCTCTCAAGTAAATAAATAGACTGCGAGTCACATCTCTGTGATGAATTTCTGTAGAGACTAAGCGTGACATTGTATGATCGATAGGGTCACTCTGGCGTCTCTTTGCTGATTGACTCACGACATTGATCGAAAGATTTTCTTCCCCCTTTTTTTAATATAAAATGTGGGACAAAAAGTCTATATTCGGATTAAGTAGGTCACATTAACGAAGGGGAATCCAGTTTGGTTAATTTATATCTTGATTAGTATGAAAAGACTGTTTTCTGAATAAGACAGTGATGAGATAGAGTTGGAAATGGACATTAGGATGTAAAATATACGAAAATATTCACCGTAGGGGATTAGTGCAACCCCTTTCGTTCCTTTTACTCTACCTCCTTTCATATTCTTTTTCTTCCATCTTACTTTTACCCTCTCCTAACATTTGATTCATAGTGCAACCGCGAGGTTTTCCCCCTGTTACACCTTTCAAACTTTTACTGTTAATTTCCGTTTCAGCGCTGAATGACCTCATTGGCTAGTGCTTGGTCTTTGGCCTAAATTCTATATTCAGCTCAATTCAATAGGAAAATATTGTGTTTGTTATTGAGTGAATAGGAAACACTATCCGTTCGGTAAAAAAAAAGGAATCAAAAATATTATTTTAAGAACATAAAATATATGAGATGGTGTCTTCAGAAATGAAGATGAATAGCGAAATGAATTTACTTTTGGAATAGAAAGGAAATTAAGAAATATGTTTAATCGCCAATGACATAAAGGTGGATAGGGTTTGCTGTATAAAGGATGACTTTAATGATTAAATACAAGAGCGCTTTTAGAAGAAAGATTGATATATAGACGACGGTAATCTTTTAAATACAAACATCAGTTAGTAGACCTAATGGCATCAGTGAATAGATATAATTAGACAATAAGAGAAGTCGTAAAAAAAGGCTATGAAAGTAGTTTTGTAAAGAAATATGCAAGAACATCAAATATTCCACTTTACTCGTAGATTCTTCCGTCTAGGAAGTTTTGATGTTTTCAGTGTCAGTCCTTAAAAGTTCAGGTTTAACGAAGCAAGGTCCGTGGTTCGCGCCCGTCGAGCCGCAGCCAGTCGACCCAACTGTGAATGATTAAAATTAACAGTCTTTAGACCTAGTAGCTCCAGAATTCTAATCCCTGGTTTCCATGAATAAGCGAATGAAGATTAAATTACGATTGCCAAGTATTCATCTGTGTCTGTATACACCTCACGCAGTGTGTTGTAGGCATTACTTAAGATTCTTTGCTGCGTCCTTGTGGCCGCTGGCTGCAACCCCTTTCATTCCTTTTACTGTGCCTCCATTCGTATTCTGCCTTCCATCATATTTCCCGCCCTCTCCTAACAATTGTTTCATAGTGCAACGTTCTCCTCCTTTACACCTTTCAAACCTACCTATTCTTAATCTCCCTTCCAGCGCTGAATGACCTCATAGGTCCCAGTGCTTGGCTTTCCGGCCTAAATTGTATATTATCTATCTTCTGTGTCTTTGTCTGTCTTTTCACAAATATTAAAAAAGTTATAAGTGGATTTCGATAAAAAAATTTTTGTAGGGCGGAATGAGCTAATGAAAGCTGATACGAATACAGTATTTTATTTTTCTTTTGAATTTTCATTAGCTTGAGGGGCAGTTTTTGTATTTTCCAATTTAAAAATTTTCGAAAGCTATGCTATTTTCAACCTGATAATGTGATCATAGTCTGCCGCTGAAAATATAACATAAACATGTTATATTTTCAGCGGTAGACTATTATCACACATGCTGATATTGAACTGAAAACCATTTGAGTTCTTAATAATTACGTCATCTGTGATCGGGGATGTTTACGTTATCAGAGAATTCCTAAATAGCTAAGGAGACTTTACAGTCAAGATATACAAGATTAAATATCCTAATTTAAATAAGTAACAGAACTTTATTTGTTCGGGAAACTTTCGTAGGTATATATGGGAAACTTTTTTCATGCCGACGCATATATACACACACACACACACATAGATATGTATACATATATATACATACATATACATATAGTGATCAGAAATTTTTCTGTTAATATACTGATGTTAATTTTGCCATAATTATTTGATACGATACGAAAAATTATTGTTAATGTCGTTGTGTTTACACAGTGAAGCTTCTTTGAAATATATATTTAAAATCGCATTATACACACACACACACACATATATATATATATATATATATACATATATATATATATATATATATATATATATATATATATATATATATATATATATATATATATATAATATACATACAGTATATATATACAGTATATATATATATATATATATATATATATATATATATATATATATATATATATATATGTATATGTATATGTATATATATAGGCTATACGTGTGTATGTGTGTGTGCGCCTGTGTCTGTGTATTTATAAATAATGCAAACACAAACTAACTGAAGATCTTCAGGTAATCTGTGTTTAAAGGTTTTCGTGCTGATATTAAAAAGCAGAAAGAATTTGGAATAAATGTCTCAAGGAGAGGGCTTTGTCCTGAGCCCCGAATTCCGGATGTCGCTAATTCATCACTCTCTCTCTCTCTCTCTCTCTCTCTCTCTCTCTCTCTCTCTCTCTCTCTCTCTCTCTCTCTCTGTCTTACATTCCTTAAATTTTCCCGTTCGTCTTTGTTTAGTATTAGAATTGTTAGGGACATGTTTATCAGGCTGGTTAATCTCTTATTCAGGTAGACTTCGTTGCATCTTAAATATTTTTTTGTTTAATTTTCATACTTTGTAGAGGTACTGGCTATAGATTTTAATTTAACCTCCCTGTTTCTGTAAGCTTTTGTATTTACTATGTTATATGTTCGTATGTTTACGATTTGTATTCGAGTCTATTTAAATATTTTGTAGAATAATAATAATAATAATAATAATAATAATAATAATAATAATAATAATAATAATAATTCGTTTGTTTGTTCACTATTTATATGATTTATATAGTGTATGTGTAGTTAAATTCATTTTAAACTTCACGTGTATTGAATCTCGGTATATCCATAATAATATTAGTTCCCCCCCCTTTTGTACATTAATTCATCCAACGTCTATCCTTTCCAGTGTTGATCCATTATTATGTTTATTCTGTTTTTCATTTGCATAATTTACATTTTGGTAATCTCGTCCTAAGCATCACACGACAAGAATCCCACTTCATCATTCAGTCGTCGCCAACGTTTGTTTGTTCAAACCTCAATCCATCATTTATTCTCCGACGTCCACTCTTCTCTTCTTCCTCTTCCTCTTCTACTTCTTAGCTTTTGGCGGACGTCAAAAGGCTCCTCCCTGGTCGATGACGGAACCGTTAGGCCCAAGGTCCTTCCAATTGTCCGTGAGCGGAAATGACCATTGCGTCAAGGAACGGCGTCAGATGGCCGCTTCCACTAGGTCGTATTACGAAGGGATGACCTGTCCTCTAGACGCTCGCGCGTGCCCCTCGTTGACGCGGGTGCCGCGCTGACCTGACTAATTGAGCTGTTTGGGTAGGGCCGGAGCGAGAGGTGTTTGCCAAGAGCTCGGGTATAAAGCGTGCCGACATATGTTCTGCCCATTTGGGTATTTGGGTTGCCATTACTGGGTATTCCTTGGTTCACTGGGACTCAGTGCTGCTCGCAACAGACCCCTTAGCACCACTCGGTCCTACTCAGTCTCGGCCATCTTACTGAAATGAATTCATAAATAGAAAAGTTATTCAGTAACTTAAATCCTTGGTAATAGACTATAAATACTTAAGCAATGAACGATCACATACTGAAATAAGAAACTGCATAGATGTTCAACAGAACGATTCGAGATAAAAAGTAATTTTTAATGCTCTTGATTTTTGCTGTTTCTTTGGTAATCAGCCTTCAATCATTGGTCAACAGCTGAGTATGATATTGGTAGCCTTTTAAAAAACAAAGACAAAAGCAGTCATGTTTGCGTTTGTATGCTGATATATTTGTAGATCGTATTCTGACAAGGCGAAGGAGAGAACAATCATGCGATAATCCTTTAAAAATAACTACAAGAATAGGCTGTATAAACACGGTCGACAAGAGCACTCGTTGGCATGAACTGCAAAAAAGAAATTTTTGAGGGATGATTTCAATTAAATGAATTGCCATGATACACGATGATAGTTAACGAGAATCGCCGTCCAAGTATTAAGCATTTGTTCAAGTTATAGTGCACAAGGAAAAGCAGAATCTTTTAATTCGACAAGCAAAGCAACTTCAGTTCAGAATATGAAACACGTGGTTTGAATCATACATGATAGCAGCTAGTGCCCCGACGTTACAGGTTAAGACAGAAAATACAAATTTTTATGAAAGCTTTCAAGTCAAGACGGAAGGTAATAACAGTTTTTATGAAAGCGTTCAAGCTGAATGTAATAAAATGTAGTAATAATAAATATATACAATAAAAATAAATATGATAATAAATATATACGATTTAACTGAATTTACGGAACTATATGTAATAAATATAATAATAAATATATATGATAAATACATACGATATATCTGAATTTAATAATAAGTATATATAATAATAATAATAATAATAATAATAATAATAATAATAATAATAATAATAATAAGTACATACGATATAAATGAATTTATATAAAATATATATATATATATATATATATATATATATATATATATATATATATATATATATATATATATAATAGATATGTACGATTTAACTGATTTTACGAAAATATTTATAATATATATAATAATAATAAATATGTATAATAATAAATATATACAATATAACTGAATTTACGGAAATATATATAATGGATATAAAAATATATATAATAATAAATACATACGATATAACTGAATTTACGGAAATACGTATGTATAGCATACATAATAATGATATATATATATATAATAATAAATACATACAATATAACTGAATTTACGGAAATATATGTGATATATAAAATATAAAAATGTATATGGAAATATATATGTATATATATATATATATATATATATATATATATATATATATATATATATATATATATATATATGTATAATAAATATATATAATAATAAATACGAGATAACTGAATTTACGGAAATGGCGAAAGGCAACCGTGAGAATGAATGAGAGAAAGGAGTCAGCAGAGAAGCCCAACAGTTAAGGTACAACGTTTATCTCTCCCATCTCTCTCCCACGTTTTGTACATTCGCCTATCTTCATTTTCTGGGACGTTTTGGATTAATTGGTTGCTGCTGTTCTTAATTGGAACGGTCGTAGATCCTTTGATTTTATTTCTCGTAATGTGTGGAGAGTTTTCTGTGAGCGTCTCCGTGGCAGAGTTGTAGCCTGGGATATTTAGTATAAGTTTCAGAAGTAATCAAGTGTTCATTATTTTCATATATATATATATATATATATATATATATATATATATATATATATATATATATATATATAAATATATATATATATATATATATATATATATATATATATATATATATATATATATATATATATATATATATATATATATACATATACATATACATATACATATACATATACATATACATATACATATACATATACATATACATATATATATATATATATATATATATATATATATATATATATATATATATATATATATAATATTTGCTGAAGTCTCTGGGAAAGTTCAAAATGAAATTAGGGTGCCAAGTACTTTCGTGTATTTTAACACATCTTCGGGGCCCAAAGTAATACAGAGCACAAGACGAGTGAGCAAGAAAGCTCTCACAAAAGCAAAGTGTACATATATATATATATATATATATATATATATATATATATATATATATATATATATATACATATAAACAGACATAAAATTATATATATATATATATATATATATATATATATATATATATATATATATATATATATATATATATATATGTAAGACTCCGCACGGTGGTCTGGTGAACCTTGCCCAGAAGAAGCAGCCATAAACATTACAGGCACGCAAAAGAAGCAGCAGAAGATTGGTTCACAGTGACAGTAAGCAAATTCGCAAATCTTGTGTCCTTTCTGTTCGTTGTCAGCGCTCAGAGCCTTCGTCGAGAAAACTCTCTGAACCGATGGAATGAACGCAGAACATTTATCAGTGGATTTAAAACTCGAGCAGCCTTCCTGATAAAACAGTTGCCTTGGAAGCTTTCTGATCTTTAATAGTCCATAAAAGCAAAGTGGGGAAATAACGCAATATAAATAGAGGACTCTTTAGCCCCGAGTTTCGATGAGACAGTGAAAAATGTCTCGATACCCTCTCGTCTCAGGCTGCTAATGGCTGGCAAAAAGAGGGAAAATCTATCACCTTGGATGGGTATCTCGACCCACCAATTCCCCAAATTGACTCTAAGGCCACCCCCACCCCCTCCCCCCACCTACCATCAACCCTCCCATTTTAAACAGCCATTGAGAGGGAGAGGGGAAACGGAGAAGGAGATAGAGGGAGAGAGATGGGTTTGAGGGGAAGGCAAAATCACACGTGCTAAAAAGCTCCTTGTCTGAAACGTCTTCCCCACGGTGTCTTTTTGACCTGCCCCGCCAAGGAGGCCAATTAAAAAGCAGTGTGGCTGTCGCGTTTAGCTTGGTCCAATGCCTCTCTATATCTCTTTTTTTTTTTTTCCTATCTTTTTTCTTCTTTACCATCGCTCTTATTTTAATCCCCTATGAATATCCTTGATCTCACTAACTCTTCCTTCTGTCTTATCTACCTGTTTTTAGCTTCGTCTCGAAGCACAGCTCTCCGTATTCTTCGGTCTGAGCGTCTTGGCCGTAAGCACCTTCCCGCGCTTTGCGGCCTTCAGCCACGTTGATCGATCAACATCTAACTGTCACCGCCCACACAGTCCCCTGCCACTTCCACCCACGCGGGCGTGCGAGGAATCCTCCCCGCCGCCCTTTCTATCCATTATTTATACCCTCACAATTTCCCCTTCATAATTTTACCATTTTCCGGGCCTTTTCTCCGGGTGTGCTCCCATCCACTCTTTCTTTGGCTGTCAGATCGTCTTATGCCCATCCCGACAAAACATGACAGCTTGGCGCTCACCACAAGCAGCTCGGGTTGTTCCTTCTTCTTTTTCTTCCCTCTTCTGCCCAGATGTTACGACGAGGAGCCCCGGAGAGAGAGAGAGAGAGAGAGAGAGAGAGAGAGAGAGAGAGAGAGAGAGAGAGAGAGAGAGAGGGGCGATAGTCTTATCTTGATTAATGCAATACCGTCTTGATTAGTGTAACTCTCTCTCTCTCTCTCTCTCTCTCTCTCTCTCTCTCTGAGATGCTGTACTTAACTAAGAAGTTTGCCTCGACTGGTTCAGCGATAAAATGGTACTGATATTCTTAAATTTCATCTTGCTTCTCAAAGCTGTCTCATTGTCGATGAGTTGAATGGTGTTGAACGGTGTTTGCAGTTTAAAAAAAGATCTGATCCAGACGCATTTTTTATTACAAATTTGGTATAATACATTTTCATAAAATCCTTCAGTATTGAATTAATATCTTTGCCTAATCCTCGCTAACAGATGAAAGCAGTTTTCAACGTTATCTGATCGTTCAAAAGTCAACCATGCATGTATCTAAGATTTAAAAAGGTAACCTTTATAGTGGCAAAATTATCTACAGTAATAAAGTTCTGATTTTTAAAGGTAGGCACTCAAATGCGTCAAAGAATACGATTTCGTACATTTTGTGCTCCAGTTCTCTTGTTTCGAAAATTCAAGAAAGTAGGACTCTTGTTTATTTTTACTTATACGAAATTTTTGCGACAGATTCCATCCACAGGAGTAATTATTATTAATATTACTATTATTGATGTTGTTGTGGTTGTTGGTTAAAAAAAAAGTATATCTTAGTTTAACCAGACCACTGAGCTGATTAACCTAGCAACGGGAACTACAGCTTATTGTGGAATCCGAACCACATTATGACGAGAAATGAATTTCTCTTACCAGAAATAACTTCCTCTAATTCTTCATCAGCCGGTCGGAGAATCGAACGCGGGCCCAGCAGAGTGCTAGCCGAGAACGATACCAACCAGCCAAAGAGGTTGTTGGTACCGTTTTAGTTTTCCTTAACATTTTTGCATATAGAAACCACAGTGTTTATTATTATTATTATTATTATTATTATTATTATTATTATTATAACCACCCTTTCTACTTCTTTCAATGGACGAGTCTTCTCGTGGTGACGCAAATCTGTTCAGTATTCCATTCCCCTTCTCTCTCTTGCTCTCTCTCTCTGCTTCTCTTTTTCCCCCTCTTTAACCACATCCGGCTTGAGGCACACTCCTTTCGGGAGTACCTGGTGCTCTCTCTCTCTCTCTCTCTCTCTCTCTCTCTCTCTCTCTCTCTCTCTCACAAATGGCAGGGGATTTAAGGTTGATATTCCGAAAGGTATCTTGCCTTATGTATTGGCTTTCATTCGTAATTATTCTCGATGTACGTAACCAAGAAGTCGATCTTAATGTTGTGTAGAATATCATGACCCTAAACACTCACACACACACACACACACACACACACACACACACACACACACACACACACATATATATATATATATATATATATATATATATATATATATATATATATATATTTATATATATACACACACATATATATGTGTGTACATATTTATATATATTAGGCAAAATTATACGGAGGTACTTGAGAGAGAGAGAGAGAGAGAGAGAGAGAGAGAGAGAGAGAGAGAGAGAGAGAGAGAGATTTCTCTTTCAGCGATCGCTCTAAATTATTTCACTTTATACATTAATACGATAGTAATTAAAGGCAATTGCATTCACAGACTTATTCGATTCCATGATTATTGAAAAAAATCAAGTTTTCATTCAGAGATTTTGCTCGACTAAGCACAAACATACGCACAAACGCTCTCATTTTACCTCTCCTCCTCCCGATTCTGTTAGACCTACTTGCGGAGATGACTCCCTCGGGGATCCTTCTGGTTCCTGCGAAGGATTTTATGATGCGTTTCCAAAGTGAGGTGAAGGATGTGGCGAAAGCGGTCAACATAAGGTGGGATATAGGGTGTTATGAAGCTAGTTGCTCTCTCTCTCTCTCTCTCTCTCTCTCTCTCTCTCTCTCTCTCTCTCTCTCTCTCTCTCTCATGACGCTGTAGTAGCTCATTCAGATCACATTCGGAGGGACCGGCGTTCGATTCTCGAGCCGAACGAAAATATATAATGTTATATATATATATATATATATATATATATATATATATATATATATATATATATATATATATATTACATATATATATTATATGTATGTGTGTGTCAGTGCATTTGCTTATAAATGTATAGATTTAACTGGTCATACTTGTATGTAGTATTCCTGTGGTGACCTGTAAAGTGAATGTGTTACGTCGATGAGGTAATCCTCATCCAACAGGGGATGAATCTCTGATCAGTTATTATACTAACAATATACTTTATTTCAGCTCAAGGCTGTACCCAAGGCAGGTACAGTACAGACAGTACAAAAATCCAGTTAGATGAAGAGAAGGATGGTATGGTTACGCTCAAAAAGCTCTAGTAATCATCATCATCATCATCATCATCATCATTCTCCATCATCATCATCATCATCTTTATCATCATAATGTTTCAATAACTGCAATATTTCTGAAATAGTAGCGATGAGTTAAGTAACTTTACTGAACAGAATGTATTGTAGTAGCGATGAGTTAAGTAACTTTACTGAACAGAATGTATACAATAAGAGACAGTAAAACTGTCGTGTTATTTCTTGATAATAAAAAATGAAAATAACAAAAACATTATCGTCGATTATGAAACTCAAAGAGAAAGAAAATAAAGCCGTTTTGAAAACATAGCAGAATCATAAACTACAAGACGTAGGCACGTCTAACAGCTGCCGGTCATCTGCGGGACAGGTAATAAGGCAGACAATTATTATGATATAGGAACAGTAATAATAATGACAAGATGACAATAACGACAGAAAACAATGCGAAAGTACCCAAGAAGCATCTGCACCAGAGGTTATCCGTAATGTGCAAAAAAAAGTCTTTTCAATCTTTCCCAGGTTAACAGAATTTCATTAATCCTGGTGATCAGATCTTTCCACTACAAGTTAGATCTTCTACTTCTATGTTTAAGATGTTTTGGAGAATCGGATTGCTGATGATTCTTAGTCTGGTGATCAGACATGGTTCGCCTAACAGTGCTTTTCAAACAGGTTGCTCCTCAAGTTTCATGTGGTTTTGTGCCTTCGTGTCTTTTGTGAGTAAAAGATGCACATTCATTCTCTCAATCCGGTGATTTTTGGTGCTTATTGGCACGCTTATTAATAGGTATGATAATAGAGTTGATTCCAGCTCAGGGCTAAACTGGCCACCAGTAACGTTCAGGCAAAACTGAACCCATTAACGTTCAGGTATACCTGCAGTCGGCCTGTGCAGGCAAAACTGAACGTTAGTGGGTTCAGTTTTGCCTGCACAGGCCGACTGTGCAGGCATGACTGCGCAGGTATAACTGAACGTTGGTGGCGGCCTTAAGTAAGACCTGTCGCATGTTTCAATAAAGAATCTTTTTTTTTTTATTCCCTTCAGAACACAGGACCGTTCATGTTGTTATTATTTTATTTGATATAGAGCATGAGTACTGAATCATTTCTATTGTGAAAACATTTTTATTGCTTATTACAAGTATTATAAAAATTTATTCCCTCAACTTGTATTTAGGTACATGTACATATTCATTTATACTAGTGAATACAGTACAGTTGGTTAATTAACTAATTGCCACGTCCGTTTCAATAGAGAATTAAATATTTTGCTTTATCATAACAGAATATGTATCCTTTTCATTATTCTTCTCTCAAGAGGATAAAACTATCACAGTAATTAATTTCTAAATAAGATATGTCATACCTGGCCAAGTTATTTGTAGAAGATACATTTATCCCTGTTTTCCAAAACATTTAACATGAGAAGACAAGAGATTTTGACTTGAAATTCGCATATGGATAAAATATATCCATTGTACCTCAACCATTTTGTGTAACGATAGACGTACAAGATATTAAATACTTTTAATTTAAGTAGATATAATGTTTTTACGTCTTTTATTTCCTGTTAAAGAATATTTTTTTATTTTAAGTGATTAAATTCTGGTCTTTTTACATGAACTTAAATCAAGATAAAAGGCATTTATTTTGTCAAGGTATAAAATCTATCCTTTTTGCATCCTTTATTTCACATCACCAAAAAAGACATTTAGTTATAATCAGAATAGAAATATAACAACCTTTCTCTCTTTCTTTCCAGGGATCGGGAGGTTCAAATTACTACCAGGAGAGGACGTCTCACTACGGCGATTCCAACACGGGGTACGCGCCCCTCGGAAGTAAGTGTTATTTTTTTTTCTATTTCGTAATTTACGTCTCTCTCTCTCTCTCTCTCTCTCTCTCTCTCTCTCTCTCTCTCTCTCATCTATTTTTCTCTTCGCTATCTATCTATCTATCTATCTATCTATCTATCTATCTATCTATCTATCTATCTATCTATCTATCTATCTATATCTATATATATATGTATATATATATATATATATATATACATTATATATATATATATATATATATATATATATATATATATATATATATATATATATATATATATATATACATATACACATACATATAATGTGTGTGTGCGTGTGTGTGTGAGTGATTTTGAGGTCGGTATTTGAATGCGGAACGCAGAAGAAAGTCAGAGCTGCATGATACAAGAATTGCAGAAATTAGGGTATGTTTGAGAATGCTTGTATAAGTTTGGGTTGCAGAAGTATGGAAAGCAATTACGATGCTTAAACATAGAAAGACGACAGGAGTTTATGGGATTATAAAGTGAGATGTTGCGGTACGGGGATGAAAAGGTGATTGAGTGGCTGACTTGTGTGTGTAAGGTATATCTTGTTGAGGGAAAGGTTCTAAGGAATTGATGAGATAAATAAATTTTCCGTTTATAAGGATAAAAATGATAGAGATCACTACAAGAATTATAGAGGAATAACTCTGCTCAGTATACAAGGGAAGGTACATGAAAGAAATTTGATTGAGAAAGGAATACAGATGATGAAAGGTTTGATAGAGGAAGAACAGCTTAGGTTTAGACAAAAGAGAGGGTGTGCGGTTCAAGTCTCTGTTATAAAACTGTCTTATGAGAAGTTTAAAAGTAAAAGGAAAGTTCTATATGGTTTATGTGGACCTAAAGAAATTTGTTATAGAATTGGTAAAGGGCCAATGTGTAATGTGTTGAGGATGTAGGAGTTGGAGAGTAGATTACTGAGAGCGGCAAAAGTTGAGTGAATGAAGTGAAGTATATGTTGGAGTTTGCAGACTTGACAGTAATTGATTTTGTTTGAAAATAGAACAGTGACAAAGGTATGCTATGTCTATGGCTGGAATAATGCGAGAAGTCAGAGAAAGGACAGTGGATGTAGCTGCAAAGCTGTACGATAAAAAAAAAATGGGTTATGAATGGACTGTAAAATATCTGATGTTCACAGGAGATGCAGTACTGACTGATTAGTGAATGTTTTTGCAAGAGAGAATTGAAGCAGTAGACTCTTATAAGCATTTGGGAGTAAACATTCCGAATGATGGTAGAATGAGAGAAAAAGTAAGACTTAGAGTAGGTGAAACAAGAAAGTAGCAAGTTGTGTGCAAAAGTTCTGGTGGGAACTTGGTGTGTCTCTGGGAACTAAGGTTGGAACGTACGGAGTAATTGTTGAATTGTGAATGTTGAATACAAATGCAAGAAAGAGTGTGAAAGATGCGATGATATTTTTACAAAATATTTATGATATAAGAAGAACTGAAAAGGTGAGAATAGTTGAGATGCTTAGGAATGTTAATTGGTTAATGTAGGTGAAAGGATGAATCAAGGAGTTTTGAGATGGTTCGGCTATGTGTAAAGAATGGAAGATGATAGAGAGAACGGGGTGGATGGGTGGACTAAAAGAGGTATTGGAGAGGAGTTTCCTACAGCATCCACGAAAAGAGAATGAATAGAAGAAAGAGGTAAGTGGTGCAGTGTGTGTAGGGGGTTCATCACGTTTCTAGTGAACCGTTTTGGTAGTGTATGAAGCGGCTTGTATTGTGGAAGGTTTTTGCACAGGGAGGTCATCAATGATTCAGTATTTTAAGTGTGAATAGGGCAGGGATCATTGTCTTTTCATTTTTTGGGTAACATTCCTTATTAGGAGAAACGGCTGAAAATTTATACACACACACACACTCACATACACACACATACATGAGGGTATATACAGTATATCTATATATATATATATGTATATATATATATATATATATATATATATATATGTGTGTGTTGTGTGTTTGTGACTTCCCGTCACGTGTTTGTGTGTATGTTTGTGCGTTTGTGACTTCCCGTCACGTCCTTTTCTAGATATGCCCTCTCTCAAGTTACATGAGATGTTTCAAAATGATTAATGATTTTTTTTCATTTCCGTTGTCTGAAAAAATGTATGTTAACGTGACAAACTGTACCGTTCATCATTTCCATACACCTCCCTGAACATTTTTTCCTTGCATGACCGTTATTATGATTTTAAAAATGCCAAGTTGAAGTATCTCAGTGTTGCACTGTTTTTATATTATTGTTCAAATTTCTGCTGTTTCTTCGTTTCTGTTAATAGCATGATAATTACGGTATTATTAATATTTGTATGTCTTCTACATTCTACTTTAAGTTTTGTTCTTTTATTTTCTTATCAAGAAGTGCTGCTTAATATTCCGACTACCACTGAGCTTTAAGGAAAGAAAATGTAAAAAATAAAATAGCGCTTAGAGCGGGTCTCCTGACGGAATATAAAATATTATTATTACAAGTATAATTATTTTTGTTGTTTTTGTTGTCGTTCTTAATCATATTCTGTTTCTTATTTTTTAGTAATAATGGTAATATTATCATTGCCCTGTTAGTAAAAGGAAGACATCCTAATTATATGATAAAACACCGTAGACTTTTACAGGTGCAATTTTAGTACGAAGTTCAATTTATTATAAATGATAGAAGGTTTCTTTTCATTCCATGACACATAAAACCGACACATAAAGAAAATAATTGCTGTATTGACTGACACCGTTAGATAGACATGTGTCAGGTATTGTAACAGTAGTTAATAAAATTTAATCAATAATCCGCCATATTTATCAGGTAGTGCGTGTAAAGGATATTCGTTAATTAAAGTGTTCGTTGGTTTGATTAAACATGGACATAATTCTTGCCCAATTAATTTCCATTATATTGCCTGTAGATCACGTGGCGCGTTTTCACACTTTCGGACAGTTGATGGAACTGAGGTTTTTCTTTTATTTTGCTACTGAATAGCAAATGACAAAATTACCATTCAGTTTTCACACTTCTTGTTTTAATACTTTTATATTTTGTTCTTTTACTCTTTCATATTCAAGAAATAAGAAAGTATGAAAGAAACTATACGCTTTTGTGTAATTACCTCAACTAATGAGGTTAGTAGGATTACGTTAAAAGATGTGTCTTGAAAATGACTCAAATTTGATTAATGTTGGGCCTTGTGTCTGACAACAAGCGATTAGATTTCAGATAGATCCGGATAAAGATTTTTATTTTTTTGTGGGGCGGGATTTAGCTCTGCATTGGAGGACTCTAGGGTAACCAAACATTTTTATATGACTTATTGGATTCGACATAGATTTTTTTTTAATTACCTGCTGGTTGTGGATTTGAACTTATCCGAAATGTCTTATTTGTGTGTGTGTGTGTGTGTGTGTGGTTATTGTTTAACAAAGACGGAATTTATTTTTTTATTGCAAGAGTAATGTTGCTGGAATCGAATAATATTAAGAAACAGGATTAAGTCTGTATTGTGGAAGTGAATGACATGAAAGATTGATTAATCAAATCGGTTTATCCTCGAACTCAGTGAGTTGTTCCTCCATGTCCACTCCCGATATCCAGTTCGGTTTTGTAAAAAATGCGCCGAAGTTTCTTCGGCGCAACCGAGTTTTCTGTACAGTGTATAATGCTGTATGACCCGCGGCCCATGAAGCTTTCAGCCACGTCCAGGTGATGGCCTGTCCCATAGCGTTGCCAGACGCACGATCATGGCTAACTTTAACCTTAAATAAAATCAAAATAACTGAGGCTAGAGGGCTGCAATTTGGTATGTTTGATGATTGGAGGGTGGATGATCAACATAACAATTTCCAGCCCTCTAGCCTCAGTAGATTTTAAGATCTGAGGGCGGACAAAAAAAGTGCGGACGGACAGACAAAGCCATCTCAATTGTTTTCTTTTACAGAAAACTAAAAGTTATGTTGGATACCATCAGTTCCCATCAAATAGTTCTATAAGAAAAAAACTCATGGTTAGCAGGTTATTATTCATGTGTAGTGATAGGAATAGTCACTTCCCTTCCCTCCCCTTTGAGAGCCCGAAAGCTGAATAAAAGAGGATTACACATAACATTCAACGCAACTTAAGCGTGTTCGAGACCTTGGAAGGCTGGTGCCTTTGGTAGATGGTTGTAAAGAGGCCAGGAAGCCAACAGATTATAAGTAACTGACTAAATCAAGAGTCTTAGCATTTCACCCTGTTCTGTACAGCATAAAAACGCAATTTGTTTATGCCTACTGATACTCGCCTTCGCGGCAATGTACAAAAGTTGACCCTGAAACCGTCACCTCAGTTAGGCTATAATAAGCAGAGGTTCTTGACTGGCGATGTGCAACAGGGCTTCCAGATGGTATTTTACAGTGAGAGAATATTTTTGCTGGGTGGTACACAGAAGGCAGACGTAAATGTACTTAGTCGGCAGAGAGAATTATGATGATGATGTTAGCCACAAACTACATAGTAAAAGGCAATGCAATTTAAACTTATTTAGCGTCGCTTTGTACTGAATCAGTCTTCATTTATAACTATCCTGAATTCAGTGTCAAGTCACTGAAGGTGTAAAGACAAGGACATGCCTAATGTGAGCCCATGAAGATAGCATATTGATAAATAGAATACGCCAGTGTTGCTCACGCCCTTGATTGATGATAGACGGCAAAGCATTTTATTAATTGTATTATCTTTGCTATCGCTCCTACCGATGAAGTTTCGCATCGCTCGTCGTATATTGGGTCTTACTGACGAATTTTTGCTCCTGTCTTCAAAGAATGCTCCTAGTGAAACTCAGATTGACACAGCATTAAATTTAGACTACTGGCTGTTCTTGAGAATGAGTGTATTACTAAAAAAATAAATTCTTACATATCGTGTTATTACCAGTATTGTTTTGCAATTGGTATTAGTAATAGTAACAAGAGCAATACTTACCAGTTACCAAATTTTGATTCTTTACTGAATGACCGTTGAGATGTTTTTCTGTCAAAGTGGCTTTATATCCTTCTTTGAGTATGGAAATGAGAACGCATTCCCTTTCATTTCCTACAATATTTAACTGCAGATACCAAGTTATACCAAAGAAAAAGAATAAAATGAAACCGAACGAGCAAACACACGCGCACCGAAACATCCCTTAACACAAAACAGACCCATTGGACCGCGTCATAAACCATTCGGTAAGCACAACAAAAGTCATTACGAAGGACATCAACACTTATTAAAGCGATTAAGTGGACCTCAAATGAGAGTCCCTTTGTGCAAGGTATAACTCAACGCCACAGTGACCTGTTTAAGGTTGTCGCTCGCGCTCTTAATTGACTTCGAAGCACCGCCCTCTAGAACAAACAGAACCTAGACCAGAACAAACATGCTGAGAGGGGACAAACAAACTCCAACGGGAGTCGTTACGTAGGTGATCTTTGCAAACAAAGGAGGTGGCGTTTAATGAACGCCGTTATCGCTTTCTTTTGCGGTTCTCTCTTAATGGGCTGAGGCGATAAAGACCTCGTTTCACGAGTTCTTCGCCAAACGAGAGGTTTCTAATCTCGACCTCGTGTTTGCTAGTACTACTCCTACTTCCGCTACTAATACTGCTACTGCTGGTACTACTACTTCTACTATTAAAATTGCAACTTTGTCAGCAAATCATTTTCAGTCAGTCAGCTGATCTTAAACATAACCTCATTTACCTTTGATTCTTAAATCCCTCCCCAAAATATCATAATCTTTTTTCTCAGAATTATTCCGTGTCAATATTCTAAAATCTTTCCGTTACCATTTTCGCCTTTCTAATCATTTTACTTCTCACTGCCCTTTTCTCCTTCGTTTTGTGTTTATTCTTTTTTAGCGATAAGTTCAGCTTTAGTTAAAATATTAATTGTGCTTCGCCGCTTCAGCTTCGGCCTACTGCAACGACAAGAAGACTTACTGGCAGGCAGAGTTTTTCTTAAAAGGATGTCTCGAGTAGGCCTAAGCTATAAACGGGATCGTAACGAGTAACATTTTAATAATTCATGACAACTTTGAAGAGAAAATAATTAACAAATTGATTACAGGCACATGTCACTTGAAGAGAATTCCATATCTTCGTTGAGGTGGAAAATTAATTTTCTTCAGTTTTACAAGACTTTGCTCGTACCTGTTTCTTCAGTTGCTAGGCGCAATTTGAATTATATGTGTTTTTACACGTGGGAGGGGAAAAACGCGTTTCGGCAACATGAAAGAAATACTTATTTACAAAATAATTCAATAAAAGATATTCCAGCTGAAGGTAATAACTTTTTAATTAATAATATCATTCTCTTCTTAAACAAAATTAAATTAATAAATAAAATATAATTTCTTCTCCACTTTTTTTTCCTTTTTTTCCCTCTCGATTTTTTATTTTATTTTATTTTAATTTTTCTCCCTTTTATTATTTATTTATTTATTCAGTTATTTACTTTTTTTATGTATTCTCCCCCCCCTTTTTCCCCAGCCCGAGAAGAACCCTAAAAGGGTTCAGAGGTCTGGTTAAACAAATCATTTATAACTAACTTGTCTCACTGTTTCGTTATACGCAAACTTTGAACTCGGGTTACGGATGAAATTCACTTTGTATTATATTTTCAATTTGTATGGAAGGCAAAATTTAATTATAGTAGATTTTTATAAAAAAAAATTAAATACTGACAAAGGTAGGCAAGAGAAATGTGCAAAGAATAAAATATACCTCGAAAGCTTACGAAGACTGACCATAAGTAAGGTTTTAGACATTTTAATACTTGAGGCTTTTAAGCAGAGAGAGAGAGAGAGAGAGAGAGAGAGAGAGAGAGAGAGAGAGAGAGAGAATGTTCCATCTTCTATTAATGAGGTCCTCTGAAGCATCAGACATGGCGGATTGGTGAGGTAAAAAGGTGGTCATGACAGCTGGTTAAAAAGACAAGAGACAACCCGCCGCAGGTGGAGGAGTTTTACAGGTCTTCATCCTCAGGTGGAGTTAAACGGTCTAACACCCCTCCCCTAACCCCCTTACCCCCCAATGTCCTCTTCCCCCACCCCTCTCCCAGCCCTCCCCTACTATCTTGCCCTTCCCCCTTCCTTGTCCGTCTCATTCTTTATTAAATCCGCCCCTAATTTCCCGTGCATTCCATTCTTCGTCTATTTTAGAGGACTTAAAATCTTCTTATATATATAGTTTTTTATTTATTTATTTATTTATTATTATTATTATTATTATTATTATTATTATTATTATTATTATTATTATTATTTTTCCGAGTTCTTCTTATATAATTTTTTATTTATTATCATCATTATTATTATTATTATTCCGTCTCATTCTTTATTAAATCAGCCCCTAATTTCCCGTGTATTCCATTCTTCGTCTATTTTTAGGTGACTTAAAATTTTCTTATATATATAGTTTTTTATTATTATTATTATTATTATTATTATTATTATTATTATTATTATTATTAATCCGTATCACTTTTTATTAAATCAGCCACCAAAATCCCTTGGACTGCACTCTTCGTTTATTTTTAGATGACTTAGACAAATTTTCTTATGTTTATTATTATTATTATTATTATTATTATTATTATTATTATTATTATTATTATTATTGGAATGCAATGGATTGTAGAATTCAGGCCAAGCGCTGGGAGCTATGAGGTCATTCAGCGCTGAAACGGAAACTGAGAATAAAAGGGTTTTAAAGGTGTAACAGGAAAAGCCTCTCAGTTGCACTATTGTTAGGAGAGGGTGGAGAGCAAGATGGAAGAAAGAGAATATGAACGGAAGTACAGTAAAAGGAATAAAAGGGGTTGCAGCTAGTGGCCAAAGGGACTCTGTAAACAGCCTTAAGTAGGCTCAAATGCTTACAATGCACCGCGTGAGGTGCACCGACGGCAATATCCCCCTACGGATTATTATTATTATTATTATTATTATTATTATTATTATTATTATTATTATTATTATTATTATTCCGTCCTATTCTTGATTACATCTTCCCTTAATATCTGGTGGAGTTTGCTCTTAGTTACTTGTAGATTACTTTAAAAAAATGTGTATAGTTTTGTCATTGAAAGTAATATTATTATTAGTCGTTAGCTTGTCTGTTTGTATATTCTCATGTGTACGCAAAAGCTGTGTGTAGCCTTGTCCCCAACATTTAAATAGAAGGTGGGACTCGCGAATGATAAGATTTTGGGAGAGATAGGAATGTGACGTTTGTGGAGAAGGGATATTTTTGAAGAAGGTTTGCGGTCCCCCAAATCTCCTCTTGTTGTCGTTGTTGTTTCTGTTAATGTTGTTAAAACATTAGTGTTACTACTATACTATTGCAACTATTACTGCTACCACTAATAATAATAATAATAATAATAATAATAATAATAATAATAATAATAATTATTATTATTATTATTATTATTATTATTATTATTATTATTATTATTTCATATTTTGCTAGAATTACAGTTATTTGATTTTTATTGCGTTTCTAATTTATTTTAGTTGATTTCGTTTTATTATTATTATTATTATTATTATTATTATTATTATTTGAAAGGAGTCCCTCTTTCATGGCAGTGTTATTAAAAGCAATTGCTGTTTCAACGACATTTAGCTTGTAGAGATTCTTCTCTATTCTTTTCATTATACTCGTCTCGTCTGCAGGTGGGCAGTAAAATAAATTTCCCAAGGGCACGGAAAGATATTCTATTTTTGCTGTTTACAGCAAACAAGTAAAAATTGCGCCTAAGTTTCTTCGGCGCAATCGAGTTTTCTATACAGCGTATAATGCTGTACAGCCGCGGCCCATGAAACGTTCAGCCGCCGGCCGGTGTTGGCCTGTGTTGTTGGCACCTATAGCGGTTCCAGACGCACGATCGTGACTAACTTTAACCTTAAATTAAATAAAAACTACTGAGGGTGAGAGGGCTGCAATTTGGTATGTTTGATGATTGGAGGGTGGATGATCAACAAACCAATTTGCAGCCCTCTAGCCTGAGTAGTTTGTAAGATCTGAGGGAGGACAAGAAAAGTGCGGACGGACAGACAAAGCCGGCACAGTAGTTTTCTTTTACAGAAAACTAAAAAGTGTATCTTTCCAATATTCTTTAGAAATTTATTATACCACCTACCTGCAGATGACAAGAATATAAGAAGAATAGAGAAGACTCTTTACAAACTAAATTCCCTTGAAACAGCCATTATTATTATTATTATTATTATTATTATTATTATTATTATTATTATTATTATTATTAATCGGAAGATGAACCCTGTCCATATGGGGCAAGCCCACAGGGGCCATTGACTTGAAATTTAAGCTTCCAAAGAATATGGTGGTCACTCGGAAGAAGTAACAGAAGGTAATGGGAAATACAAAGAGAGAGAGAGAGAGAGAGAGAGAGAGAGAGAGAGAGAGAGAGAGAGAGAGAGAGAGAGAGATCAGTTATTAGAAAAAATAAATGAACAAATTAATAAATAAGTATAAATGTAAGTAAAATATTTAATATCATCAGCATCATCATCATCATTATGATAATGTAGCAGTAAATAGTGTGCACAGGAACAAAAATACACAATCATCCCTCGGGAAAAAATAAATTATATAATCTAGAATGAAGCTTCAAACTTATAAAAGCCTAAATATTTCCCGAGCGCCGATAACGACGCGTGACGCTCTATCTCCTCCTGGAGGAGACGTCGGCTCCCTTTAGGGATGTATAAATACGGAATCTTCCTTTGGCCCTTCCGTTTCCGTAATTTAGCGAGGAAGACAGACCGTGATAACGAAATTTGAGGAGGAGTCTCGCCACGGTTCCCTTCGTGGGTTTTTGCTGAGAAGCCGCGGGTTTTTTATGTAGGTTTTTATATGGATATATCACGTGGTTTTGCGTAAACACACCGTAGATTGTAGGAGATTTTATTGTGCGATTTATTTAGATCAGTTGTGGTTTTATGGAGGTGTGTCCCTGGTTTTATGATTTATCTTCGGTTTTTAATGTGTTGTTTTCTTTAGGATGATTTCCTGTGGTTTTTATGAAGGTTTGCCAAGGGTTTTATTACTCAAGGTTTACAATGGTTTTCCCCCCATAAGCCTTCTCTTTATAGGTGAGGTTTTTAACCTTTACAATATCCACCCTGGTTTTCTTCCCATAAGACTTCTCTTTAGAGGTGAGGTTTTAACTTTTACCAATATCCACCCTGGCAATGTTCTTTCCCACTTCTCTTTAGAGGTGAGGTTTTTAACCATATCCACCCTGGCTTACCATGTTCTTTCCCATAAGACTTCTCTTAGAGGTGAGGTTTTTTAACTTTTACCAATATCCACCCTCTTTTCTTTCCCATAAGACTTCTCTTTAGGTGAGGTTTTAACTAAATATCCACCCTTTGCTATAAGACTTCAATAACTCCACCACCCTGGCTGCTACCATGTTCTTTCCCATAAGACTTCTCTTTAGAGGTGAGGTTTTTAACCTTTACCAATATCCACCCTGGCTGCTACCATGTTCTTTCCCATAAGACTTCTCTTTAGAGGTGAGGTTTTTAACCTTTACCAATATCCACCCTGGCTGCTACCATGTTCTTTCCCATAAGACTTCTCTTTACACATCCACCCTGGTTGACCATGTTCTTTCCCATAAGACTTCTCTTTAGAGGTGAGGTTTTTAACCTTTACCGATATCCACCTAGCTGCTACCCAACACAGTCGACCAACTACTTGTGAAATAAGTGTTTTGAAATTGTACTGTAGATTTTACAAAGTATTACCTGGGTTCTAATAAAGATCTTCCCTGATTACATAAAGTTTCCCCTATAGCTTGCTATTATTTAATTTAAAAGTGTTTTGAAACGCACTACTGGAGTCACTATAAAATTAACATTTAAAATAGATTTTTTTCATCTAATTTTTAGCATTACATATTCCTTAGTTCATGGTTTATTGGTTATGTCAATGGCCTTTTACGATTCATTTATGGTTGAAAGAATGAAAAGCAAAAAAATGTGTATTTTGCATATGGCAGATTTCATCAACACCCAGTGAGACTATGTTGGCGCAGGCAGTAAATTACATACCTGAGAGTTAGCCGACTGTAGTGGCTGGTTGCGGGGATAAAGAAAGGCATTGGAGTTACAACCCCATCACATGATGTTAGATAAGATTCAGAGTATACATACAGTACATACATACATACATACATACATACATACATACATACATACATACATACATACATACATACATACATATTAAATTTTAAAACTAAATGCATTGCTATAGCATTAATCCTGTTCCTTCCTACTTATCTTCTTCGCGTTTTATTTACTTCCATTTCCCTGAACTGTTTTTACTTATTCGTTTTTGTAAAAATAAGAGAAATAAAAATAAAAGCTCTTTCTTTCTTTCTTACTGTACGTAAAGCCTTTGTTTATTTACCTGTCTAGAAAAGCGAGAAATTATTTGCAGGTAAAACTAAAATAATATTTTACACTAACTCCTTTTCCCCGTCCCCGTCTTCTGCTAAGTTATTTGTTCTTTTTAATTCTCTCTCTCTCTCTCTCTCTCTCTCTCTCTCTCTCTCTCTCTCTCTCTCTCTCTCTCTCTCTCTCTCTATATATATATATACATATATATGTGTGTGTGTCTGTGTGTGTGAATCATTGCCAATTTTTGTGTGACACAATTTCTACTTATAGCTTTTTAAATTCAAGTTCAAAGTATATATGTTATTTTTCGTAGAATTATAATTATATCAGAAAATGTAACACAAAATATTATTATTATTATTATTATTATTATTATTATTATTATTATTATTATTATTATTATTATTATTATTATTATTATTATTATTATTATTATTAAGAGTAAGAAATTCACATACTCCTTCGCTTAATCAAAGCACCATATTAAAGTGAGTATCACCTTCCTATCTTGACACGAGTAATTATTTTTTCATTTAATTCGTATATTTCTCTCTAAGCTTCCTCCAATTTGATTTCCATTCGCCTTTTTTATCTTTCTCTTTTTGCAGTTTTCCCTCTCCTTCAGATTGCGTAGCATAACCCCATTTATTATCAATGAATTCTAAACTTTAGTCGACTGTAAAACCTCTTTCCTGATTTTAATAACTCATTAAATTTTTACATTCAAACTTAATCTCCCCTTTAAACCTTCATGTATATCTAACATCCTGTGAGAGCTTCCTCCGTTTTTTTTTATTGAAGTTATAAATATCTCTAGAGAGAGAGAGAGAGAGAGAGAGAGAGAGAGAGAGAGAGAGAGAGAGAGACATTCATATAAGTCGTAAGTGGCATCTTGGCGGGTCTTTTTCGTCACGAGAGGCAGCGAGGCGAGAGATTTTGTCTCCATTCGTTTTAGGAGAATGTCATTTTCTGTCCCCGTGTCACGGGGCATTTTTACGCTTTCGGGAATATGAGGAAAACGTATTTATAGATCGCCTTGAAATTCATTTGAAATGTCATGATATTTTCTTAAGGTAACTACATTATGAAGCTTTGAACATCATCAGTAATTGTCACTATTTTATGTTATATATGTGTGTATATATATATATATATATATATATATATATATATATATATATATATATATATATATATATATATATATATGTATGTATATATATATATATATATATATATATATATATATATATATATATATATATATATATATATGTACATTTCTCTCACATTGGATCAGACCCGGTCTCTCACATGAAAGGCCTGGGTGCTACCTGTGTGGGTCACTTGGTAGCGCCCTGGCCTTTTATTTGCGAGACCGGGGTTCGATCCCAATGTGAGTCAGATTTATTTCTGTGAAGCACGTGCTCATGTTTTTACAAGTTTTATATATACTATATATACCGTATATACTTATATATATGTATATATAGTATATGTATATATATATATATATATATATATATATATATATATATATATATATATATATATATATTATGCCGTTTTTTGTGCAACCTTTTTACTAGGCGTTCCTCTGCCTTGAGATACACATCTGTACCCCAAACTATTGACGCTTTCCAGGTCAACAGTGTCCAGGTTGCATCGTCGCTTACTGTCACATCGGTAGCAGTTTTCACTAAACAAACTGACATAATACTATATATATGCTTGCCCTTGACCTCAGTTTAGTAAATCTCATCCGCCATTTTGGAGGCATTTCCTCCCCAAAATACATCAAGTGGTTCGCAGGCTCCTTTAGGTACGCCTGTACATAGGGATTCGGTAATAAGAAATCCTTTGCCAGCTCTATGGTAAATAATAATAATAATAATAATAATAATAATAATAATAATAATAATAATTAGGTCTTTCTCTTCTAGATTGAGAACGAGCTATGCTGCATATATATCAGGTCTACAATAATATTCAGTGGTGAATTATGTTGATTCTATAAAAAAAAGTTACAAAAGCTTTCGAACCCTGTCTCCTGGGTTCATCTTCAGGACAGGGTTCGACAGCTTTTGAAAGATGAACCCAGGACAGGGTTCGAAAGCTTTTGTAACGTTTTTATAGAATCAACATAATTCACCACTGAATATTATTGTGGACCTGATGTACAGAATAATAATAATAATAATAATAATAATAATAATAATAATAATAATAATAATAATAATAAATACAACATAAAATCAACATAATTCACCACAGAATATTATTGCAGAACTGATATACAGAATAATAATAATAATAAAAATAATAATAATAAATACATGGTCATTCAAGGTCAACCCCAGCTCTCGCAACACGACTCTGTTCTCCCAACGTCTTTCTAAGTCCGCCTTCCATTTTCATCAGATTCACCACTTCCTCTCCTTCCCTCCCACATAATCTCCCCTTCCACTATCCCTTTCTCCCCCTTTCTGCTTTTATAACCCACATTCACCCTCTCCCCTCTTTCCTTTCCACCTCACTCCTCGTCCTGGTTCCTCCTACCCTCGCTTTTCCCCCCTCTTTTCGTAACCGCGAGAGATGGATTAACCTTCGTAACCTGGTTCTCTTAAGGGGATACTGGACACGATGGGTACTTCCTCTCTCTCTCTCTCTCTCTCTCTCTCTCTCTCTCTCTCTCTCTCTCTCTCTCTCTCTGATTTCCTGTACATTTGCCTGTGCTTTTTACTCTCTGTTTACCTCCTTGGTCTCTTTCTTTAGGTAATGGAATAATGCCGTTATTGTGATTGTTTTTTTCATATAGCATAGCTCTGGGTCACATATACTCCAGCAATAATATTAATATATATATATATATATATATATATATATATATATATATATATATATATATATATATACAATATATATCTGTATGTATGTATGTATGTATATATACTGTTATATTTCTTCAGTCTGCTAAGTAAAGGACGAAAGAGTCGAAAGGCATCGAAGCACTCCAGTGTTTCCCTTTCCTTCGTGGATTTTATCTTTATCTTTATTTATGTATATATAATGTGTATATATCTGTATGCATGTATGTGTATATATATAATATATATATAGTGTGTGTGTGTGAGTGTGTGTATGTATGTATAACATTCATTCTCTTATAGAGTCACAGAGACCTTATGGACAGGCGCACAACATGAATACAATTACCATTGTCGTTTACTGATTTCTTTACCAAGCCCTAAATACGCAGATGCAACAAACCATGACTAATATTCACAGATACAAAAATCAGCACATTTCCTACGAAAGAAAAAAGCTTTTCCCACAAAAAAAACGTACGTTAAAAAAACAATAAATTCTATTGTTATCGCGCCCTAAATACGTAGACAATAATCAGCATATCTCCATGAAGAAAAACTACCTCTCCCCAAGACTCGACCTAAAGAGAGAGAGAGAGAGAGAGAGAGAGAGAGAGAGAGAGAGAGAGAGAAAACTAGATTATCTTTGAGATGTCCTAAAGACGCAGATACATCAAACAGCATATTTCCCACCAAACAAACAACCCCCACCTCCTCCCCAATCCCCTCCCCAGCTAAAATAAAAAAAAAAAAATCCAGAAACTATTTGACGTACGAAAACTCCCCATCTGGTCTTCCTTACACCATGGATAAGTGGAGTGATAATGACGAGATAAACAAGCAGAAAAAAAAAAAAAAAGAAACACAAAAAGAGAAGAAAAGAAGTTACTTCGCAGTGTGTGTGTTTGCGCTCACATACCGCCGTAGCCTTTTGAATGACAGCTTCTGCTCATAGACGTTACCGGAGAAGGCGCTTTGAGCGACACCAGTTTATTATGCCTGGGAAGATAAGAGGCTCTCGAGACGTGATACTTGGGAAGAGCTTATGTGGAGATTGTAATAGGTACTCGGACATGAGATCCTAATAGATTTCGAAGGGATGGACTTTGATTTTTTTTTTTTTTTTTTTCCTCAATTGTCAAAGTAATTATAATTTTTTCCTGTCAGTTTTATATCAGATTTATAGATTTAAGGAACATAAGATGATAAATGATACTTAGGTTATAGAATGGTAATTAAGTTAAAGAATGAAACGGTGAATAAATTTTTTCTTTGATACTTCATACTTAAAAGTTTTTCTGTTGGGAGGGGTTAGGTTGTTTACTAGGAAGATAAATGGCAAAATATAAGACACAAGTTATAACCCTGAAGGGATGCATTACTTGCATGATTTATCCCACTTCTAAATGGATTTAAGGAAGAAGCTTTATATAATATATATACATACACACACACACACACACATATATATATATATATATATATATATTTATATATATATATATATATATATATATATATATATATATATATATATATATATATATATATATATATATATATATATATATATATATATATATATATATATATATATATATATATATAAATGTATATATATAATATATATATGTATATATATATTATATGTATATATATATATATATTATACATATACATACATACATACATGCACAAACGATGACAGTATAAACATACCATACCAGGAACAACACATGAAATACTTCGTCAAGGTCCCACCCAACCGCAAACCATTCTATACAATTCTCCAAGTAAATCTCCCACCATTTACATACCGCTCAGATTTACGCAAGAGACGAATGACTGATCGACCATAATGGTTCCATTTAAGCATAAATCGTCCTCGCGTTTATCAATAAAAGACTCCCTCGCCGCGAACGAAGCCGAAATTTAGGACCCCGTCGTGAATCTGTCAGAGGGCGGGTACCGTATCAGCGCTTATCACCTCCAATGAAGCGTTCAAAGAGTAATGTGAAGTTCCGTAGATCTGCCCCATGGGGAGGGGCAGGGGACGTTTTTGGCTGAAGCAGTGAGATGGCCAAAAATATTAGGTAAACCTTTGGGATGGCCAAAATTATTCTTTATATACTTATATCTGTGGCTTTGTTGACATTACTAGCTGAATCTTTCTGACGGCAGAAATTATTCTCGGCATCTAAGAGATGGTCAAGATCATTGTCTGCATGTGAGGAATAACCAGAATTATAAAAAAATATAAATTAATACCGTAGGATGGCCAAAATTTCAAAATTATTACCTAAACATTTGAATTGACAAAAACTAATATTTACTTCTGTGGATTAACCGAGATGATTAGCTATATCAGTGGAATGACCAAGAGTGTTTGCCAAGTCTATGAAAAGTCCAAAATTATGACCCTCATCTTTGAAATGGCCAAATTATGGTTTACTTCTATGGGATGGACTAATTGATTAGCCACAGTATATCATCATGGCTAATAAATAACATGGATGAGAATGTCTAATTTATTAGCTACAATACATCCCAATGATATATATACTGTAGCTGATAAATTAGGTCATCCCACAGATGTGATAAGTTTTAATTTTGCGTGGTTGGCCCTAATTGATTTGCTACAGTATATCACTGGGATGGCTAGAATTATTTGTTCTTTTGGAATTGTCAAAATTATGCATGTTTGTGTTGTAGTATCAGCTAGGCCTCAAGTTGAATTCTTGTCCGCCTAGGTCAGGATACTTCCATCTGGCCGTTAGTTAAAACACATCAAACATTAGGGCCATGTCTTTGATTTGGCTTGGCCCGTTTGTTTTTAATCAAGATTACTCAGAAAGTTAAGTTTGGATTTAAACAATAACTGGACAAAAGTTGGACCTCGTGAATGGCGGACCTCGAGATTTTGGGAGAGATCAGGACCTGGATAGGGCCTCTTTTGGGACCCTGGGGTGGACTGCTAAGCCTTGGCGATGGTTTGTGGTCTCTGCGCTATTTTGCTATTACTGCTTTCCTTAGTTAAAAAAAAAAAAAGGAAAAAGAGAAAAAGCAAGATAGCCTGCCGAAACCTTCTTTGATTTTTCCCCTAGAGTAAATATCTTCAGAAATTAATTTACCCTGATTAGACCTAGTTTTTTTTATGAAAACACAAGCGTCACGGAAGCTTATTTTGCCCTTATTTATTTTTTTAAATTTCAAAGGGCAAATTGCTTTAGTTTTTATCATTTAAAATCATTTGTATGCTGTAGCCTCATCCATTTTAAGAGTTTGTTTGTTCTTGTAAACGTAATCAACAGCCAGAGTGTAAACATTGTGAAAACATCAACAATTATAGACAGAATTATGCTCCTTTGCATGTGAGTGTGTATGTGTGTGTGTGTGTGTGTGAGAGAGAGAGAGAGAGAGAGAGAGAATAACTCTGCAAGTCACTGTGATATGAAAGTGACTGAAGAGGGCAATTAACGTCCATCATGCAGACAAGACAGACAGACGCACAGACAACGGAGAAACAACTAAGAAGAAACAGAGGAAAATTAGAAATAAGTGAATAGAATCTTTGTGTTTGTTGTTGCTCTTATTGTTGTTTTTCAAGCCAGCAATCTTTCAGGATAGTTGGGCAGGTGTCAGTGGAAGAATCAGTGACTTAAGTGAATTTTTACTCATTCCGTGAATGCTCTTATTCATGGGTATTTTCAGAGATTATGCTTGAACGATAATCGTAGGGGGATAGTGCCATCAGTGCACCTCATGCGGTGCACTGTAGGCGTTACTTAAGGTTCTTTGGAGCGTGCCTTCGGGCCCTGGCGGCAACCCCTTCCGTTCCTTTTACTGTACCTCCCTTCCCATTCTCTTTCTTTCCATATTACTCTCCACAATCTCCTATCAATTGATTCATAGTGCAACTGCGAGGTTTTCCTCTCGTTACACCTGTCAAACCTTTTAATGTCAGTTTCCGTTTCAGCGCTGAATGACCTCATAGGTCCCAGTGCTTGGCTTTTGGCCTAAATTCTATAGC
Source organism: Macrobrachium rosenbergii (assembly GCF_040412425.1). NCBI lineage: Eukaryota > Metazoa > Arthropoda > Malacostraca > Decapoda > Palaemonidae > Macrobrachium > Macrobrachium rosenbergii. The sequence goes on from NC_089761.1 coordinate 16,889,272, forward strand.
CAATTCAATTCAACTACTTAAGGAAGAAGAGGACATTTAAGTGAAAGGGAGGACTGTGTTGTGTGTCAAAACTGGAAGCAGATGAGATGCTTGTCTTTTAGTAGGCGTTTCTTGTCAACGTAATTTTTATTAAAATCGAGACACACTGATAACGAAATTTTGCTTACGTACCCACACACGCGCAAATAATGCAGTAGCACAAATGCACACATTATATTATATATATATATATATATATATATATATATATATATATATATATATATATATATATATATATATATATATGTGTGTGTGTGTGTGTGTGTGTGTGTGTGTGTGTGTGTGTGTGTGTGTGCAATTGTAATAGCCACATATGTATCTGACAAGAAGTGACCAGTAGATTCTACATTATATATATGTGTATATATATAATATATATCATAAATGTGTATATATATAACATACATACACGATTATGTGTATGTGTGTGTGGGTGTCTGTATAGATGGATATATGAATAAGATTATGCATATTTTTGTTACTAGAAATGTTTCACTTTTAACCCCTTGTCAATTTAGCCCTTTGTTGGCCGAGCCGGTTGAGCTTCAGACTGTCACTCGATGGGCCGGAGTTCAATTCCCTTGGCCGGCTGATGAAGAGTTAGAGGAATTTATTTCTGGTGATAGAAATTCATTTCTCGCTATAATGTGGTTCGGATTCCACAATAAGCTGTAGGTCCCGTTGCTAAGTAACCAATTGGTTCTTAGCCACGTAAAATAAGTCTAATCCTTCGGGCCAGCCCTAGGAGAGCTGTTAATCAGCTCAGTGGTCTGGTAAAACTAAGGTATACTTAACTTAACCCCGTGTCAAAAGTATTCGGGCGAATTATTGTTAGCGTGTTATGGCTGTCATAACAGCAAGGAAAACACTCCTCTCTCATAGCTACCTACTCAGACAAGTCATACGGGTCTTTATAGTTTGCGTATCAAATTGTGATTTAATTGTAAAATCTTGTTCATATTTAGATATCCCTACAAAGAGTAATTAAAGCAAGTTTTATGGTAACAGGTTCATGAAGTGCTACCTTAAGAACCCTAGCTGAAAGGGTTTGCGTACTTTTACACAGAGTTATTGACATTAAAAAAGGGTAATTACTGAGAAGAGGCAAAAAACTGCGAATTCTCCTCCATTTCGCGAATGGAGGATTATCAAACAGAAGTATAAAGCCTGAGAACCGTTCTCTGTTTCACAAATACCACATAACTCAAACGCGCTATTATGGTAAATCTGAAACCGCGAGATACCTCGCAACTTTCTTCTTCTTCTTCTTCTTCTTCTTCTTTTTTTATTACGGAGATATGTGATTCTCATTAAGTCTTATTTACAGCGTCTTGAAGGGAGAGCAGTGCAATGTTGACGGACGGTGGTGTGGAAACACGACACCGAGATCAAGTTAACCGTTACATTTTCTGTCGTAACTCCATTTGTTACAGCGCTCTGCTCTCCCCCCGTCCCCCCCCCCCCGCCTCCCTCCCGTGTAGACAAACACGCACACACACACATACACGCACGCACATATTTCTGGTGTCTCCCGTTCTAAAAGGATTCGTTCCTTGGTGTTTGCTAATGGGAAGTGGTGTACCCCGGGATGTATGAACTTTGTGTAGCATAGGTAGTACGAGCAACCGGTGCTTTGATAAGTATTGTTCGTAACAGATGTTTTCAGGAAGCAATATACATTAATGCACATGAATACATACTACTGCGGACTTTATTTTTCCATTTAAGATCACGAGAAAGTGATGATATCAAATTACTTTTTTTATTATTATTATTATTATTATTATTTATTATTATTATTATTATAGGAAAATGACCATTCTCTTTATTATTTCTCACCCGTAAACAAGCTTCAAGTTCATAAATCTTTTGGAGCGATTAGTGTTATATTTATCATGGTTTTAATTGAACGTTTCACATTCAGCATACATTCCTCTCTTAGGCCTCGAATTTGCAAGATAAGTGTCATGTAACGCTGGACGAGTTCACATGACCAATTTTCCACGCTCCTTAATCCTTTAATTATTGAAATAGCTTTGATATCTTGGTCCTAATGAACGGAGCCAATCCCATGGTACTCTTCTTTAGCTTGTTATAGTATGTTTTAATTGTATTTTATTTTGGTGACATAAAATTATTTAACGTTCGATTGTGTACATAGAAAACGCAGTGTGTATAAAATTATTGAACGATTAATTGTGTACATAGAAAACGTAGTGTGTATAAAATTACTGAACGATTGATTGTGTACATAGAAAACGTAGTGTGTATAAAATTATTGAACGACTGATTGTCTACATAAAAAACGTAGTGTGTATAAAATTATTGAACGTTTTATTGTGTGCATAAAAAACGTAGTGTATAAAAAATGGTTGAACGTTTGATTGTGTACATAGAAAACGTAGTGGGTACAAAATTATTGAACGATTGATTGTGTACATAGAAAATGTAGTGTGTATAAAATTTATGAACGTTTGATTGTGCGCATAAAGAACGTTGTATAAAACTAACGTTTGATTGTATACATATAAAACGTGGTGTGTTTAAAACTGTTGAACGTTTGATTGTGTACATAGAAAACGTAGTGTGTATAAAACTGTTGAACGTTTGATTGTGTACATAGAAAACGTAGTGTGTATGAAATTATTGAACGATTGATTGTGTACGTAGAAAACGTAGTGGATACAAAATTATTGAATGTTTGATTGTGTACATAGACAACGTAGTGTGTATAAAATTATTGAACGGTTGATTGTGTACATAGAAAACGTAGTCTATATAAAATTATTGAACGTTTTATTGTATGCATAGAAAGCGTAGTGTATGAAAAATTATTGAGCGTTTGTTTGTGTGCATAGAAAACGTAGTGGGCATAAAATTACTGAACGTTTGATTGTGTACATAGAAAACATAGTGTGTACAAAATTATTGAACATTTGATTGTGTACATAGAAAATGTAGTGTGTATAAAATTTATGAACGTTTGATTGTGTGCATAAAAAACGTTGTGTGTATAAAACTAACGTTTGATTGTATACATAGAAAACGTGGTGTGTATAAAATTATTGAACGTTTGATTGTGTACATAGAAAACGTGGTGTGTATAAATTAAAATTTATGAACGTTTGATTATGTACATAGAAAATGTAGTGTGTATAAAACTGTTGAACGTTTGGTTGTGTACGTAGAAAACGTAGTGTGTATGAAATTATTGAATGATTGATTGTGTACATAGAAAACGTAGAGTGTATAAAATTATTGAACGATTGATTGTGTACATAGAAAACATGAAATTGTGTACGTAGAAAAAGTAGCAGATACAAAATTATTGAATGTTTGATTATGTACATATATAAAATTATTGAACGATCGATTGTGTATATAGAAAACATGATGTGTATAAATTAAAATTTATGAACGTTTGATTGTGTACATAGAAAAAGTAGCGGATACAAAATTATTGAATGTTTGATTATGTACATAGAAAATGTAGTGTGTATAAAATTATTGAACGATTGATTGTGTACATAGAAAACGTAGTGTGTAAAAAATTATTGAACGATTGATTGTGTACATAGAAAACGTAGTGGGTACAAAATTATTGAACGTTTGATTGTGTACATAGACAACGTAGTGTGTATAAAATTATTGAACGATTGATTGTGCACATAGAAAATGTAGTGTGTATAAAATTATTGAACGATTGATTGTGTACATAGAAAATGTAGTGTGTATAAAATTATTGAACGATTGATTGTGCACATAGAAAATGTAGTGTGTATAAAATTATTGAACGATTGATTGTGCACATAATGTAGAAAACGTAGTGTGTATAATATTACTGAACGATTGATTGTGTACATAGGAAACAGAGTGTATAAAATTATTGAACGATTGATTGTGTACATAGGAAACATAGTGCATATAAAATTATTGAACGATTGATTGTGTACATAGGAAAAGCAGTGCATATAAAATTATTGAACAATTGATTGTGTACATAGGAAACGTAGTGCGTATAAAATTATTGAACGATTGATTGTGCACATAGGAAACATAGAGTGTATAAAATTATTGAATGATTGATTGTGTACATAGAAAACGTAGTGCGTATGGAATTACTGAACGATTGATTGTGTACATAGAAAACGTAGTGTGTAGGAAATTACTGAATGATTGATTGTGTACATAGAAAACGTAGTGAGTGTCCATAGATTTTTTCAGTGTCTGATACAGACCGTCTATGGACTATAGTCTGTGATTTTAGGTTTTTTGTCGTCTAGCCTAGGGTCAGCCTCCCTCGCCAGTGGCCATTTTATAAATATACAAAATGATACATTGTACCACAGTCAGGTCTTCAGAACGGTACGTAACGTCCTGAGGGTCAGGACTTGCTATCTGGATTTTTTGTTTACACTTGGAATGTTAATAGCAGAATAATGAACAAAATAGGATTTTTTAAAAATTCTTATAATAAGAGAAAAAAACAAAATCAATGCAGAAAAAGAGTGAAAAAACAGGATACATTAATTTCCCACCTTCACTACACATCCTGGACTTCAGATCACGAAAGTAGAGCACCGTTGGTTTTGGTCATTACTTGGGTGGGTGGTCAGCGATAAAAATGACAGATAGCAACACATTCACCATACTGCTGCTCTCTCAGTGACGATAGGTCCTAAATTAGATGATCACTAGTAAATGCAAGATGCCTTTAGCGTATAAACTGTGGTTATCTGTAGAGCAATAGATACGCTTATCTAAAATTTTATTCTGATGACACGGGGTATTGTGCACCTGACAGTAATGTAAGTCATCATTACATCACTTTTCGGCAGTAAAACAAAAAGTTAGTTTTTAAATAGCAGGCGTATTGTTTCATCCGTGGTCAAGCTCTGTCCTTATTCCATTCCTCTTTTCGTTTTTCTATTTTTTCTCCGACTTAGGCTATAACAGGTTATCCGCCCTACTAGCCATTCTTGGATAGAAAATTTTTTCAATTTTTTGAGAAATTTTAGCATAAGAGTTCAGCATCTCAAAAAATATTTAGTCCTAACCTCGTATTGGTCTTAATTAATCACAAAATGGTAAGTTGGATTATTATGTTGTTGCTGCAGCCACGTCAATCTTCGTGTAATCTTTATTTTTCTCTCTGCAGTTTTAACGGATAAACGTTGAAGACATAAAACATTTGGAATTACAACTTTTATATAATAGTATCAGTGTACACTTTAAATTTGCCTCTGTTTTCCTTGCTGTTTAGTTTAGTGTAAAAGGAAACTACTGAGATGTCTATTTGTCTGTCCGTCCGCACTTTTTCTGCGCACCCTCAGATCTTAAAAACTACTGAGGCTAGAGGGCTGCAAATTGGTATGTTGATCATCCACCCTCCAATCATCAAACATACCAAATTGCAGCCATCTAGCCTCAGTAGTTTTTATTTTATATAAAGTTAAATTTAGCCATGATCGTGCGTCTGGCACCGCTTAGGTACCAACAACACATGCCACCACCAGGCTGTGGCTGAAAGCTTCATGGTCCACAGCTGAGAGTTTCATGGGTCGTGGCTGAGAGTT
>NC_089761.1:16897389-16902389 GCF_040412425.1 Macrobrachium rosenbergii
GGGGGAAATCCTAAACATGTAACCATTATGTTGAGCCATTCAATTGTAAGTGTTGTTTATGTAGTTTTGTAAATAAACAGATAGTTAAAAAACGTTGTATAACCATAGACTATAGTCGTTGTTAGTGATATTGATATAAGGAGTGTGTATTTAACTTGTAATACAAACTTGTAAAAAATGTACTATTGTACTAAATTCTAATTCCTTATGAACATTGAAATAGATCATACAGATATACTGGATCTAATTCTTCTTTAGATAATTTCCTTGTACGTTTCATATAATTTTCTGCATATCCGTACACCGACCTGAACTCAGTTTGTATGAGTTTTGTGTCATGTTTAATGTCAAGTATCTAAACAACAAAAAGCTTCCCTAGTTTGTTTTTCTGTGTACATGCATTATGCATTGAATATATCCATAAACACTCGCTATTTTATATCAAATAAGTAAATATACTTCATTTTACCTATTGGTTGAGTCTGCACGGAAATACACGCGCGCCAACGTGCGCCAACGCGCAGGCGCACACGAAATAAGTCCCAAGTCCCCCCAGGAGGAATATTGTGCGCTGTTGTTTTCTCTGAAAACACGCTTGACAGACACTCCAACTGATATCTACACCTAAGTCAGCTGGGGGTAAAAGTGGGAAGGAGAACCATTCCATTTTGTCATACTAAACTTAGCTAATTTTCTTGCTAATTGCTGCCCTAACGACCGCCGAGGATTAGCTGTAAGTGAAGCTAATTGCCTTGCGAGAATTCATTTCAGCTCAATCAAAGTGGCTTCGCCGAGGAATGGCCCGTTGAAGACGCTGATAATTGAGAGTTTAACCAGCCAGCTAAATGGACGTGTTTCTAATGGCGGGGAGGCGCGATTTAACAAGCAATTTGGCGCACGGCAACTAGAGCGCCGGATTCTGTAAAGAAAACTGAAATTTATTTTTAAAAAGATAACGAAAATAAACGGGACGCTCGGATCGAACATTCGGATAGAGAGCAACAAACTTACAGTGTCATAAAGTTGGAGAGCTCTCTCTCTCTCTCTCTCTCTCTCTCTCTCTCTCTCTCTCTCTCTCCCAACGATTTCTGTAATCGCCACGATGGGATCCTCCTTGTTAAAGCGAGATGGTTTACGATGCCTTTTGAAGTCTGGCTGAGGAGATTTCAACCCTAATTACTTTTATTGGTTTTGGAGACGCGCCTAATCGCCTCGTCCACAGTTAATCAAGGAGTAATATCTGGTCGTATGCGTCATTGCCGTGTTTAGTCAGTGGTTGTAACAGTTAATAAAGGTGGGAACATAAATAAGGCCAATAAATAAAAGGGTTGGGAAAAAAGTGGCGAGGGGGCAAAAAAAAAAAAAGGGTAAAAATATAGTACGTAAGGTTGGTTGGCAATAATTGAAAGGGGGAGGAAGGAAAAAAAACATGGCGACAAGTGAGGGCGAGATGATATTCTCGGTCCCGTGGGTTGAAAGATGGAAGGGGAAGGGAGGTTGTGGCTGTATAGTCTCTCCGTGTATTTTGAATGCATTTTGTTTTCTGCCACATTGCCAACAAAATTAATCATGCGTGCTCATGCTCCATCACACGCTCAAACATAATATATATATATATATATATAAGATATATATATATATATATATATATATATATATATATATATATATATATATATATATATATATATATATATATATATATATATATATATATATATACATACATACATATGTATGTATATAGGATGTATGGCTCACCCAGTATACATATATATGTATATATATATATATATATACAGTATATTTATATGTATATATATGTGTGTGTGTATGTAGGTATACACGTATGCGTGTGTATGCATGCATGTTTTATCCAAATCTGGACTGAAAATACTGATTGCTGTAACTATCATGGTCAATGCCGTTATCGTTAATGATAACATGAAAGGTCGGAGAACTGAAAACTCTCTCTCTCTCTCTCTCTCTCTCTCTCTCTCTCTCTCTCTCTCTCTCTCTCTCTCTCTCTCTGAGAATAATAAATGAATAACTTACGTCGAAACAACTCCCCACCTCACGTGGGCGTTAGTTTGTCAGCGACTTTAATTCCCGGTCTCTTTAGCGAAGAAGAGGATGTTAAACTGACGAAGGCGGCTTTAATGCCGTGATTAATAGCCGGGCGTCGGGAGCCGTGACACACCTCCCAGGTTAAGATAAAAGGGAAGCGGACCCATTCAGCTTCGGAGGGAAGGGATTACACATTGGAAGGGAAGGGAACAAGGTGAGAGATATATGCCTTCATGGGTATTGGAAAGGATAGAGGAAGGGATTAGGGGTCTTTGTAATCAGGAGGATTGGATTTGCTCGGAAGGGGAATCGGGTGATTAGTACAACTCATGCGGTAGAACGAATCAGCAGCTTGACTTTTTCAAAGAAGAAAATGAAATGTAAAGAAAATATTTCTACCTCTTGGTGTAAATGTAGGGGCTGATTAACTCGGAAGGTAAAACAAGACATCGGTTTTTCTACTGAAATGCCGTTTATACATAAGAAAATAGTAAAATTATTATTATTATTATTATTATTATTATTATTATTATTATTATTATTATTATTATTATTATTATTATTATTATTCAGAAGATGAACCCTATTCAATGGAACAAGCCCACTAGGGCCAGTGACTTAAAATTCAGGCTTCCAGAGAATATGGTATTCATTAGAAAGAAGCAACAACAAGAGATCAGTTATTAAAAAAGAAACGATAAATTAACAAATTCATAAATCATTAGATAAAAATGTAAGTAGATTATAAAATACTATGAGAGTGATCAGTTCTATTCTGTAGTTTTCAGTCAGTGTGTGTTAGCTTTCCTTTTGAAATGTTTTGTGATGAGTGCATTCAACTTTACTCTTCGAAGACCGAATAAAAGGATCCCCAGGATAGAGCAAATCACAACCTCTGAATAGTAGGGAATTAATTATATAATAACACAAGAACACGAGAAATCGTCGAGAGACGCTGAATAGGTAAAAAAAAAAAAATGGCTGAAGGAAAGGTTCAAATTAAGGGTAAATTTAAGTTCAACGTAAAAGAATGGGAGGTGGGGAAATAAAAGCTAAAAGAGTGAAGGATCAGATTCACAGCAAGTGACGTGAGAGAATCAATATAGAATGATGAGAGATTTCCAAACCAAATAGACGGGGAAGTGAGATAGAGGAAAAAGTGACAGTTGTAAGTTAAAGGGATCATGAAACATTCAGTGAAGGGAAGTGCATTTATGTATATCTATCTATCTATCTATCTTTCTATCTATATATATACATACAGTATATATGTATATATATGTGAGTATATATATAAATTTTTTATATATATATATATTTATATTATAGATATACATACATAAATATTCATATATATATATAAATATATATGTTTGTGTGTATATTAATATATACATAAATATATATGTGTGTGTGTATATATATATATATATATATATATATATATATATATATATATATATATATATATATATATATATATATATATATATATATATGTATATATATATATACATATGTCTGTGTGCACATTTGTTGGGCCTGGATAAATGGGAAAAAGTAAAAGGCGAAATCTTGCCTGTAATACGTGACCAAGAAAGTTGAAAAATGTAAAAGGCGTATTAGTAGTAATGGATTTAATTCAGGGGACAAGGGAGAAGTAAAAGACAATCGAATAACAGATGGAGGAGAGAAGTGAAAAAATGAGCAACAGCAGCAATAATAATAATAATAATAATAATAAAAGGAACTTGAGAAGTACAAGACAAGAGTGGCAGAAGCAAGCTGTAGTTGTTATTTAGAGGTACTTGTTGGAGGCAACCCCGTACATTAAAGTGAAGAAGACGAAGAATGTGGCAGACAGGCAAACATAGAGAATCCATTGAATAGCAGGAAAGACGAAACCGTTTAGGAAACGGAAGGAAACCAAACGTAAAATGAAGTTCCAGTGAACATCATCAGTACGAAAAGGGGAATTGCAGAGCTGTGTCATATGCAGAGTCTTATTACTTATTAATGAATGTCAGAGAAATTTATAGCTTTCTTCAAGCTTAAAGTGCTTTGTTTCTATTGTGGTGGTTTTAGAAGCAATTGTAGTAGTGACTCCTGATGGATGGTTTATCTTCTGAATAGTAATAATAATAATATTCAGAAGATGAACTCTATTCTTACGGAACAATCTCTCCACAGGGGCCATTGACTTGAAAGTTCAGACTTCCAAAGAATATGGTGTTCATTCGAGAGAAGTAACAGAGAGTAATGGGAAGTACAGAAAGAAGGGATCTCTTATTAGAAAAAAACAGATTAATTAACAAATTAATAAATAAGTAAATAAAAAATGATAAATTATTAAAATACAATGAGGATTGCATTAGGGTAGTAACGCATTGCATCTTCGCTTTGAACTTTTGAAATTCCAATGTACGACATCCTCCGGGAGGCTGTTCCACAGTCCAACGGTGTGAGGAATAAAGAACCTATGGAACTGAGAAGTTCGACAGCCAGGCACATTTGCTGCATATTGGTGCTGCTGTTCAGCGAATCTGGTTGCTCTAATCATAAAGATAATTATAAGAATTATTGTTAAATTATTTGTTTCATTATTTTATTTTTGTTGCTGTTGCTACTGTTATTAGTATAAAGCGGATTAGTTAACGATTATTATAATTATTCAGTTATCTTTTGCAGTTCCCCTTTTAGCACTTCTGCTTCTTTTTCCCTGATACCTTGGGATAGGTTTCGGTATGTGAGAGATCACGTCAGGTCATTCATGTCAAGGAGAGATCAGATTAAACCGATAATAACATTGGCAGTTAGGTCAAGTTACAGACCCTTTCACACGCTGTATCAGGCCCTTGTGTCCTACCGCGGGTCGGGCACCCCTGTCATGTAATAGGTCAAATTAGGCCACGCAAGACGTGCGCCTACTTTTC
>NC_089761.1:16904889-16924889 GCF_040412425.1 Macrobrachium rosenbergii
TATATATATAAAATATATATATTTAAAACGTGTTTTGTTCGCATATATAATGGTAAGATAAGGGATATAATGGTAATGCTATTATTGAGAGAGAGAGAGAGAGAGAGAGAGAGAGAGAGAGAGAGAGAGAGAGAGTATTATTACGGCCTCAACATTAATCCCGTGGGCGGGGCTGAGTCATTTACCGGTCACTTGATCTGGTGCCGTCTTAGGTGTGTGGGAGAGTGGGGGAGATGAGATGGACATTGCGTACTCCGGCGACCAGTGAAGAAGAAAGGTATAGGATATTGAATGAAGGAGGAAACTGGGGCATGTTGAGGGAAGGAGGAGAGATCTTTGGAGGAGGAGGGGGTAGGGGGATGACGTAGGAAAAAGGGGGGGGAGGTTCTAGTTGGTTTATGGACAGAAAGGGCACGCCAGGAATGCCCTCCGCAGGACGTTTATCGAGGCCTCGTACCCCGAGATGAAAGAGCGTCCCCGCGCGCAAATGGCTAATTGCTTTTAGTACTAACCACAAGGCCCCGAGAGACACTCTAAACAATCACTCTCTGCTTCTGAAGTGGTTGTTTTTTTTATATATTTTCTTCTCCTTTTGTTATTTATTCTGTATTTTTTTCCTTTTGTTCTAAAAAGCCACAGATAATAAACGAATGGTTGCTGGTTCAAGTTTTTATTTTGGCCTTTTCTGAGGATCTTTCAGTGAGGTGAAAATCTGAAGGTCCTGTTTTCTTTTGTTTTTTCTGTTTTTCTTTCCCTCTCTTCTTCTTTTTTTTTGTCACATTACCATCATTATACAGATTCCCTGATTTCCATCAAAAACTTTTTAAAAATTTTCATTCTTAAAATATACGTAGATCCCAGAAAGATATGTTTATCATCGACAGGATGACCAGTTTCATTAATAATAATAATAATAATAATAATAATAATAATAATAATAATAATAATAATAATAATAATAATAATCAAGTATTTGTGTTTCACTCCACCTTCTAAGGTCAGTGACCGCGAACGAAAAAATAATAGAAAGAAAATGTCAGTAAAAAATTCCAAGTGTGAGATTGGAGCCAGAAGTTATTCCTTTTCTTTGTCTTTTAAGTTGATGATCGATTTCAGATTTTATTCATATTTAGATAACTTTCTGAAACATGCGTTTTTTTTTTTTTTTTTTATCCCTTTTAAATAATTATTTTGAGAGCATGGAAATTCCTCGTGGAGATGCAAGTAAAAATTCATACCGAACTTCCCTCTCGAAGTGATGATAATTTGTTTTCATATTAAGAAGGTATCCAAGTTTATTCTCTCTGACAAGTCGACATATGGTATGATATCACACCTCCCTGAAGCGAATGTCATCAGACTCTTCAAACGTATATCACAGCACTGAGGATAATGAGAGAAATTGTAAAATATTAAGTTTTTGCTCGAATCATTGAATGAGTAGGATTGTTTATTCTCTTGTTGGTAATCAGTGTTTCAAAGAATTAATCTCTGCCTTTAAGAATAAAGTGAATTTCATTTTTTTTATGTGGATTTTCTCATAATTTGAGTATCGCTGGTAAATTTGGCGTGCTAAAGAACTTCCATTGCTTCAAGTGGTTACAGAATCACATTTTATGCAGTCGTTTTTATGCCTTTTTTCTCTAACATTACAGTGGTAGTATTATCATTTTATTATTGTTAATGTTGTTGTTGTTTAAATTATTGAGCAAATAATACTTGGATTTTATTTAAAGTAAGCGAAACGTATGTTTGTTTCTGTGTAGATAAACTTCCTTGGCAGCATTAAACCCCGATGTTTTTATTAAAAGAAAAACATTGCAACTGATCGTTACACATCACCAAATGACGAAATACCTTAGGTAAATGCTCAGTGCTACTTGGCGTATACTTTTGTGCTATTAGAAGAGACGGCAACTAATGCCTTGACCTTCCAGTCTTTTGAAATGATATATCGTCTCAAAATCATCAAATTAATTGTAAGCAATCATAGGTTGTGCTCTTTTTGAGGCATACATATTAGTAAAATAGCCAAACAGAAGTTTGAGATATGGACTGAAATTTATTATATAACAATATCTCACTACGATGGACCAGTAACCAGAAAAGGTTAGTAACAACTGCCCATTTCTTGCTTATCCTGCTAATGGCATTTGGATCGATAGTCACATGCAGTGATCCTTGCAAGGTATTGTATTAAGATATATATATATATATATATATATATATATATATATATATATATATATATATATATATATATAATATATATATATATATATATATATATATAAAACAAGTAAAAACTGCGCCGAAGTTTCTAAAGCGCAATCGAGTTTTCTGTACAACCGCTACAGCGTGTAATCAAGGCCCGGTGGTGGCCTATCTTATATTGTTGCCAGAAGCACGATTATGGTTAGCTTTAACCTTAAATAAAATAAAACTACTGAGGCTAGAGGGCTGCAATTGGGTATGTTTGATGATTGGAGGGTGGATGATCAACATACCAATTTGCAGCCTTCTAGCCTCAGTAGTTTTTAAGATCTGAAGGCGGACAGAAAAAGTGCGGTCAGAATGAAGTGCTGACGGTACGGACAGACAAAGCCGGCACAGTGGTTTTCTTTTACAGATAACTAACTAGCCTGTCCACATACGTTGAGTAATTCATCAACTATTTTTAATGTATTCTGAATAACGTAAGGGATTTGTAGGATTAACATTTTAGAGTCGTCTAGAGTATCTGATCAGTGAGTACATCAAAATGCCGTGTAAAACGTTTCCGAAAGTCATTTGCATATTTTTACATGAATTCTTACTGCTTGCAAGCCTACTGATGGAAGTGCCTTTCAAACTGCTAGACTTTTTCTTCTACATGAACGAACGATTCACTAAAAATGCATAATCAGCATTACCGCGCATTATGTATGAATATGCATTAATGCAAATAGAATGTATAGGTAGCGCTACACTCGCACATAGACATACATATTTGTAATTCTTCATATGAATAGTTTTTTAATTAAAACTGTAGTGACTATAATGCAAAACTTTTTTCAGTATTCAGTCCATATTCCACTGGAAAGTTGTTTGTCGTCTTGAAAGTATTTACGCGGTTGTTAAATAGTAGTAGATAGTAATTCATCAAGGTTAGTGATTAAGGGATTCATACATTTTGAGAAAACCCCACGAAAAATGGTTCTTATAAATTGTCTCAGTTTGAAAAAAAAAAAAAAAAAACAGCGTTAAAATTCCTTTAGCAGAAGAAGCACCAACTTTAAGTTTTGCTTTATTTCAAGGAGGAGATATTAGAAATTTTATTACTTTGCTTTTTAATGTTTTTTAATGTTTTTATTCTCGCTAAAGCCTGGTTAGCTTTAATGGACATTATTCGTGCTTTGTAACTGTTCAGATGAAGCTGAGATGTTTCTTATTTCAGTAAATGAATCTTGGTGTCATTGAAAATACTACCTTGATAATAATAATAATAATAATAATAATAATAATAATAATAATAATAATAATAATAATAATAATAATAATAATAATAATAAAGATTTTAGCCATACCTACTCGGTAATTTCTTTGATACATGAGTTTTAAGATATTTCCCTTGTGGTAATATTACACCAGGGTATTTCATCTTAGTCTTTGTCTCCTTGCCTTGTCTTGACATTCAAGCAGTGTCTTCGTGTTTTCTTCTTTTGTTCAAGGAGTCGTTCTCTCTCTCTCTCTCTCTCTCTCTCTCTCTCTCTCTCTTTTCATTGTTGTCATTGAATGTTTCTCTTATTCTTTTTCAACCCCCATCCTTCCTGCTCTCTCTCTCTCTCTCTCTCTCTCTCTCTCTCTCTCTCTCTCTCTCTCTCTCTCTCTCTCTCTCTCTGATCTTTTTACTGTTGTCACTGAATGTCTGTTACTTTTTATTTCAACCTCCATCCTTCCTGCTCTCTCTCTCTCTCTCTCTCTCTCTCTCTCTCTCTCTCTCTCCTCCTCCTCCTCCTCCTCCTCCTCCTCCTCCTCCTCCTCCTCCTCCTCCTCCTCCTCCTCCTTTATTTCTCGCATTTTTCATCTCATGCCATCCACTTTCCCATCACCTTAGCTGTTGAAAATGAAGACCAAGTGTAAAAGATGACACTGAGGTATTTGAAGAGAGAAGAACAAGAACCGTTGATGGAAATAAGACGAGGATAAAGAAGAGAAGACGAAAAGTTGTAGAGAGAGGAACAGGAGGAGGCAACGAGGTAGAGGGTAGCACTTGAGAAGGCGTTGTAAAAACCCCTTCTCCATCAGATGTAGCGAAGGGGAAGAGGGTTGGCGGGGAGGTTATATGTCGTGGAAGGGGTGATTGGGGTGGGGAGGTGGGAAGGGGGGGGGGGCAAATATAGCGATGTTTACATATTTGTATAGCTATTCATGTGCCAAGCGCCAAGAAACCAACCAGCGTCTGGAGCCGCAGAGAGTTCGCATGGGAGGATTCCTTTAGTCTTCGCGCGCGAGAAAATATTGGACATCGAAGTGTAAACATTGTATATATTCTGCTTTTTAAAAAGCACCCCGTTGCTTTTTCCCCACAGCTAAATTCTACCTAGAACGGGCACGTGAAAGCTAAAGATAGATTCCGACGACTTTTATTCTCTTCCTCAGTTTTTTTTTTAAATAATGCTGACTTGATGTTTTGGTTCCGATTTCTTTTTTGTGTGATGTAATCACGATGCGATTAGACCATTTGACTGCTTAGCGAAAGTGGCATACGCCCACGAGCAACACTGACAGACACACTTATTTTAAAAACGATATTGCCAAGTCGGAAAACACATGGCATTAGGGAGTGTATATACCGAAAAGTCATATCATTACCCATTAAGATTTAATTCGTCATAAAACTTTATACGAGCAGAAATAAATTTTACTTGTGTCAGGCGGAGAAGAAGCTGCTGGCTTGGTGTTCGCTAAAACCCTTTTTTTCCTTCCGAATGACTCATAAGACCCGCGTTGGCAAACAAACCCGCGGAATTCAAATATTCCGTCTTGAACAACAACAATTTTTTTCCTTATCTTGTAATTGACGATAAGATACAGCGATAAGTGTGATCTTTAATGATCTTAGACGAAGAAAAAAAAGGAAGATCTGATAGGCTAAGGTTCCCGAGAAAACGAACACTCTCTCTCCGAGAGAGAAGAGCTGTTGGCCGCGTTCTTTTTAAACAGCTTTCAAACCAGGACTCGGACAAGGATAGATGCTGTCTAACACTACCTCGGTACGTTTGGTAAATAAGTTTATTTTCTACCTCTAAAACAGTTATGTCACGAAATCGGTCGAGAAGGGATTTAAATATTCGTGTCATCTGGTGTTTTTAAAAGCGGAGAGAGGTAGTGAGTAGCCATTCTTTGAACTGTTGCTGTAGCGAAGAGGACAAATTAAAAAGAGAATGTGCGCGTTGGTGTGACACGGAGATAAATGTTCATTTTAGATTCGGAATATTATGATCAACGGAAGAAAAACACATGAAGAGGTTTTAAAAACACATAGCTTGTTTTCCAAACACGAGACAGTGAATATACGTACGAAAATAAACAACTCCGGACAAACTTCTCGCTAAGTTTGAACATCACAGCGCGAAGAAGACATTTCCTTTTGTAAACAATTTTATTCAGAGCTCCTTATTTTCTGTCAATAAATGATAATGATTTTTGATATTTTGACATGTTCTGTTTTGCCTACGCGCGTGTGCATTTGCCTGCAACAATTTTGCTTCTTAATTGTTATGTTGTGGATAAAAATAGTGATTTTATATAAGGTTAACGTCGGTGGCCCAAATGTTACTTCGTCAAAGACCCTGAGCTACCTTTGCGTAAATTCTGTTGCGCTCTCACGCGTGCTAGTCATGGATATATATATATATATATATATATATATATATATATATATATATATATATATATATATATATATGTATATATATATATATATATAATATATATATATGTATATATATATATATATATATATATATATATATATATATATATATATATATATATATATATATGTATGTATATATAGCCTATATATATGTATATATATATATATATAATATATATATATATATATATATATATATATATATATATATATATATATATATATATATATATACATATATATATATATATATATATATAATATACATATATATATATATATATATATATATAATATACATATATATATACATATATATATAGAATATAAATGTGAGTGTGTGTATTGGTGAATAGTATCTCTCTCTCTCTCTCTCTCTCTCTCTCTCTCTCTCTCTCTCTCTCTCTCTCTCGGCCCCGCCGGGGATGTGACAGCGACAAACCCTGTGTAACTGTGTGATATCATCAGTGAATTGCGTATTTGGTTAGTAAGTGATTGTTGTGGGTCGCTGTTGCTTGAACTGCGCAGAGAAAGGTACAGTCCCGAGTCAAGACATAATACCGAAAGAGCTTCACAGAGGCAATCCTCATCTCGTTGGGGGAACCTCATCAAGGTATTCTCGTTGGGAGGGCCTCATCGAGGTATTCCGCTTTCCTAACGGAATGAGAGGATTAACCCTCTCGTTTGTGTTTACTAAAGCCTAGGAATAACACTGAATGGTGATTGTATCTACTCGATTTTATTTTATTAACGTAAATAGTTTTTCAGTTTTTTATCTTTTTTTATTAAATTTTGAAGATAAAAAGCACAGAAAACTACATAGTATGTTTCTTGTTAGTTATTCAGCATTGTCCTCTTAAATTTATTTTTTAATTTCATTTTTATATTTTTACTTATCGATGAGGCGCCACTTGCGGGTGTTTCCTAAGTGTAATGTTTTCAATATGGCCAGTGAGTGCCATGACAGCAAATCATTATAGTCTCCCCTTTTATAACTGAATATTAGACATGGATTTCATCCATGACCTTATGTATTCAATCAGTTTCAGACGCTAAAGTACAAACTTAATTTGCTGTATTTGTTACCGAAGAAAAATACTTGTATCGGTCAAGATTCTTATAATGGATTGGACTCCACATGGAACACAACGAATGAACTTTTGATTGATATTTAAAAAAAAATTTTAATGGTTTTAATATCATAGAATTTTCACAAAGGCTGGTATTAAATTTCAAATGATTGATACTGAATGTATTGGGTTGTTTAATTTTTGATCGCATACGCTGAACTAAGCTTCTAAACAACTGCTCGTGGGAAAAATTTATTTCTACTTTTCATCCACTTTGGGCTAAGCATTTTCACTATTCATTGTTTAGTGAGCAACACTGTTTGATTAAATTATTATATATCTTATTTAATATTAACACAGTTTTTCAGATGTTTTTAAGATTTTTGCTGAACAAAAATCTTGAAAAGTATAACCAGATATTATTATTATTATTATTATTATTATTATTATTATTATTATTATTATTATTATTTTTTTTTTTTTGCCAATAACATCTATTGAGTTGTAAGTAAAATGAATTTGATAGTTTATATTTTAAAGAGGTGAGGTGGAAATCAGCTAGAGAGAGAGAGAGAGAGAGAGAGAGAGAGAGAGAGAGAGAGAGAGAGAGAGAGAGAGAGAGAGAGAGAATTCGTTAAATATTTTAGCCACAAACGATAGGCTATAAATACACTCCATTATATTCATTACCTCACTTATGTGCATTCATTGTATAGATAAGGTAATGGGAAAATACTTTTTCATATTTTCTGCATCTTAGCTGAATGTTTCACATTTCGGTAAATATACGAAACTACAGTATATTAACTAGAGAACTACGAATTATTTTTTAGTCCCACAGACTTTGTTTCAGAAGTTAGATAATTAATTTGCAAATGTAATTTTAGTACCTGAAATGTAAGATACTTTCAATGATTTTCGCTTGCTTTGATGTATCTGCACAATTTTCTAAATGCTCTTATGTATAATACAAATCGGAAAATGTATACATACATACATACGTGTGTGCATTCTTACACTGAGAGAATGCAGAAGAGCTTGATATATATAGTTTTATATATATGTGTGTGTATGTATAAATATGTTATATATGTGTGTTTATTTATACTCGAGCGTTATTTAAACAGTACTTAAGAATCTTATATATGTATATATTTTGTATTAAAAATACTGTTTAAAATATGATTGCGGTACTATCCGAAATGTAACGTCCGTCTCCTTTTATATACACTGGAATTCTTTGGTCTTATATACATACATACATTCATACATACATACATACATATGTATATATATATACATACAGTATATATATATACATATATATATATAAAACAGAAGAGAGTACACATGTGGCTGTGAGTGAGTAAGCGAGAGACATCACTATAATCCTAGCATGAGGAATGAGGTGCCAGTCCCCACCCACATCCAAGTCATACGTCTCGAGGAAGGATTAAGGGGGCGAGATTACGCCGAAATCCTACTTTCTCTCCTGATTGACGGCAGGAGACCTTTAAAATGGTCTTCCGGGATTTACAAAGTGCCAACCGCAAACATGTGAATGAAGGAGGGTTGAAAAAATAGCCCAAAATAAGAGTAGAATCGGTTAGGTGTATTATTAACAGGGCGTTGGTAGCGCCAGTGTTTTCGGCTCGCGCATGCGTATACCCGGGTACTGCAATTTTCGCTCTTGAAGGTTGAACGTATAAGAATCAGAAGATTATTTCAGTGGTTTATATATATATATATATATATATATATATATATATATATATATATATATATATATATATATATATATATATATATGTGTGTGTGTGTGTGTGTGTGTGTGTGTATATATATGTGTGTGTGTGTGTATATGTGTGTGTTTGTGTGTGTGTGTTGTGCAAGGGAAGCTATCTCACATCTGTACGGTAGGCGCGTTAGAAATGTATCCTTCCCTACGTATCTTGAACCAATAGCCTATAATAAGATCTTCCTAAATAGTAAAGGCCCTTCCGGTTTAGAACTTTAGCGCGTCCATTAAACCGTTGTATTCGAGTTATGCAATTAGTTTTTACCACACTGTTATGTCTGCATAATCAAATCATCTTGAAACCTTTCAATCTGTCTATTTAAAGTGAGCTAACATTGTTTACCTTTCCTTTTCTGCCCATTTACGTTTCTCGCCTTTCTAAATCTTACTGATCATATGCTCGCAAATAAGTTCATGTCAGTTCACACACTTAAAAATTCACATTCAGCCATCAAGAAAGACGAGACTCAACAAACATCTGTGAGTTGAAACTTACTACTATGTGCACATAACTCATTTAATATTTTTTCTCAGTTTCCAGAAATACCGTTTCCTTTCCTTCCTCACCTATTCTGAAACTGACTTATTTTCTTCTTTTACCATCATTCGTTTTATTTACTCCATATCTGTGTCAGGCCTTTCTATTTTTCCGTTATATATACTAGCTGTCATCTTTCTGTCTTTCTTAATTCCATCCTCTTTCTAACTTTAATCTTGCTAAATTTTGGAAACATTTCCTAATTTTAATCTTGCTAAACTTTGGAAACACTTTCTAATTTTGCTAAACTTTGGAAACACTTTATAATTTTAGTCTTGCTAGAGTTTGGAAACATTTTCTAATTTTAATCTTGCTAAGCTTTGGAAACACTTTATAATTTTAGTCTTGCTAAGCTTTGGAAACACTTTATAATTTTAGTCTTGCTAAGCTTTGGAAACACTTTCTAATTTTAATCTTGCTAAACTTTGGAAACACTTTCTAATTTTAATCTTGCTAAACTTTGGAAATACTTTATAATTTTAATCTTGCTAAACTTTGGAAACACTTTCTAACTTTAATATTGCTAAATTTTGTTTCCAACTGCTATTTCCAGCGTTCCCAAACCATCTGGCAGTTCTCTCATCTCAAAAATTCGTTACCTCATCTTTTCTTTCCGTACCTTCCCTCTTTGCGCCATCAACATGAATATTAAACAACCGCAGAGACATAACACGCCGTTGGCCGAGGGTCATTTTTACACCGAAGTAGTCATCATACCCCCCTACAAGTTCTTACACAAGCTTCTCTGTCACCATAAAAACATATCATTTGTAACAAAACAGCTTTCCGAGTCACACATCCCCAATACCTTTTTCATGACGCCTCTGTCAATTGCCAGTTTTTACCTTCATAACGTCCACATTATCCACATATCCTCTCATAAACATTCGCACTGCTCTTCTCCTGTCAGGCCTTCCGTCATCAGTCGTTCTTTCTAATGAATGTATCCCGTACAAGTCTTCTTAAACTGATGTTATCTTATCTCAATTCATGCAATCTTTTGTTTCAGCTTTTCCGTGATACAATGATTTTGGCTGTGTATCCCCAGATAGATCCACCACACACAGACAGTTATGAGCCACTGCCTGTGCCTTTCTCTTCTTCAAATGCATGTATATAAATTTACTTTATGAATATGAATTCGAGAAAATTTATTTATCGCTTTCACTGTACATACTGTTCGATATGGACATGCTCTGCGCAAGTTTAATACCTTATTGTTATTATTATTATTATTATTATTATTATTATTATTATTATTATTATTATTATTATTATTATTATTAGTCTGAGAGATCGTTGTGTACATTCTACAGTACACGCAGTGGGAGTTTGTGCATACTTTTTATAAGATTATTATTATTATTATTATTATTATTATTATTATTATTATTATTATTATTATTATTATTATTATTGCTAAAAAATTTGCAACCTCCTGAAAAACAATGTGTATTAAAATTCCACAATTATATAGTAAATTATATTACACTGTAAAATATACAAGCAAAGACTTTCGAACTTCTCAACGGTGTTCCTCATCAGTGTAAACCTTAACTATATAATTGTGGATTTTTATTACACACATTATTATTATTATTATTATTATTATTATTATTATTATTATTATTATTATTATTATTTCTTTAACGCGTATTCTTCTGTTACAGGCCACGAACAGCAGGGCGCGGGGAACCCAGCCTCCACTTCTTCGCTGGACTGCCTGTCCCTGATCGTCGAATCCATCAGTCCTTCCACCACCGGAATCCTCAACTCCGTCTCCGACAAAGATCACTTATCGCAGCCTCCTTCACAGAAGACACATATCTAATAGCCCCTTTTTTTTTTTTTTTTTTTGTAACCTATGTATCGGTCAGAAATTCTTAATAAACAAAAATGCTTTTTTATTTCTTCATTTTGCTTGATTATTATTATTTTTTCTGTTCTTCTCAACCTAATCTGTTATCTATGGTGCAGCACTATATTATGACCGGAAATAATAAGGAAAAAGCCACAATAATGTATAGTATATGAGCGGTTGTATTTTTCCAAAATACAAAAAATAGGTAAAAAAGGGGGAGTTTGAACGTATGCACAACGGTCCTCTTCAGCCAATTCAGTTGGCTGAAGAGGACCGCTGTGCAAACGGTCGAAAGCTTCCCCCCTTTTTTTTTTTTTTTACCTTTTTTGTATTTTGAAAAATACAGTCGTTCATATACATTATTGTGGCGTTTTACTTACTAATCGGTCATTTTCCGAACGGACCTGTTTCTTCGTGAGGTCGTTGCGTGGGACCAGAAGAAAATGTGCCTTTTTTATATTCAACGGACTTCTGATAAATCGATTTAAAAAATGGCGCTGACATGACTTGTGACAAAACAGTTTTCCTTATCAAATGGAATTAAGTCAAGGTACATTTACTGATTCAAGTACTGTATTATATATAACTGCAAGTATGTGAGGAACTTAGACCATCCAGAAAAGGCCAGCCATAGAGTGCACCGGCAAAGAAGAATTTCTTGAAATACTAGGCCTAGTTTTGTGTGACTTCGAGACTATCAAAGGATCTTGGAGTAACTTTAAACAGACTTGCCAAGGAAATGTTGTGACCCGGAGTACACTTATTCGGTATAATTATTTAGTGTGAAAGTACTTAAACTGAGATTTTAGTGAAGAACACTAAAACGGAAGTGCCGAACAAGCCAGCCAAGAGCCTGAGCGTCTTTCCAGCAGAAACTTCCAGATGCCTTCCAGTTCTGTGAAACCCTTCCAGCAACAGTTGGCCGCCATGACGTATTCTGTTGTCAGTTCTTGCCCTCTGTTGATGGTATAGAGGCACTTATGAATTTTGTTAAAATTAAGTGCAAATATATAGAAAATATATGTATATTTTGTATGATGGATTTATAAAAAAAAATAATAAAAAGAGATAAGGGGAGTTTAAGTAGGCTTGCTTATTATGATTTGTCGTTCTGTCGTAATTCGTGTCATTATCTGTAACTAAAGAGGAAAACTTTGAATGGTTTAGACAGGCATTGACGAAATTGTTTTTGAATATTAGGTAAATGTAAGGCATATGTGGAATGTCAGTCTTGAACATATTAAAAAGAAAGATAATTGAAATTGTATATTGAATAGACACGTAACGGATGTTTGATTTAGTTTTTGTAGTGCTTGAATGATTTTGGAAAACACTGAATAAGATTATGTTATTCGACTTTGAAACGTATTTCAGTATAAAACTACGAAGAAAATGTGTACGAATGATTTGGTTTATAAATGTTTCAACCCAGAAAATAATTAATGTAGGTGTACACTTTTGCCTTGCTAGTCAGCAAATTATTTTTTCACAATGCCGCATACTTTTTGTAAGGTAACGCGTCTGCAGTATTCCCGAGGGTGTAATAAGCTTAATTCTTTTTTTTTTATGTGAGTACTTCAGGGACGATCAGGGTATTCTGTGTAAGACAGTAATTTAGTTATGGCTAGTCCAAATAATAATAATAATATTACTTGAGTAGTCCAGTCATTTTCAAAGTAAATTGCGCCCTTGCTGGCCAGTCTGCATTTGCTTGCGTGATTCCATAACAGTAAACAGTAAAAAAAATAAATAAAACATTCTGCAAACAAAGGTTGTGTTTACAAAGACATGTGTAGGCAAATCGCTTTGAAATTCAGTAGCTATCCTGTAAGGCGGAATTTTTCGCCATCTACTCAAGTCGTGGATTTTCGAATTGATTCTACAGTTCTCCGAATCTCCTCAACGTTTCGTTTAATTAAGACATTTTTTCTAATACTCATTCAGTCTGTTCTGGGAAGCCGTGAGTCAAGGATATTCTTGAAAGATAAGTGAAAAAATAAACTTGTACTTAATGTATGTATATATGGACAACAGAATTAGTCTTTTTTTTCTTTTCTCTTATATATTTTGTATTCATTCTCTCTTTTTAAGTTTCTTTAGTGATAGTTTTTAGACGGTAGAGTACGATGCTTCGTTTGCCTGTAAATTGCTTTAGTAACCAAATTTCAGCAGACTGACATATTTTTAGCATAATTCTAATTTAACTATGAATTAAGAGGCTTAGTACCAAAGAATTTCAAAGTTTGCGTTCGTCGTCACCGAATGTGAAGGGTAACGGAGTGATTAGTTGATTGATCGATGAATATCATGAACTGGCGTTACAGTAGCACAAGTCAGAAGAGTGGCTGTGCAGGGACGTCGCGTATTTCAGTATGATGGGAACAAGTTCCAAGGCTTCTGAGAATCTTTCTTGAAGATGTATGTTTGTGTGTATATATATATATATATATATATATATATATATATATATATATATATATATATATATATATATATATATATATTTGTATATATATATATATATATATAATATGTATATATATATGTATATATATATATATATAATATATATTATATATATGTATATATATATATATATATATATATATATATATATATATATATATATATATATATATATATATATATATATATATATATATAATCTCAAATGATGATTATTTTGCTCTGTATAAATTTCTGACAAATGTAAAGAATCTCTGAAATGTGATGCTAAGGTGATGCCAAATGATCATGATTTAAATGTTCGTCATATTTTCAATCTGAAACTGTCACGTTCTTATAAGCTCTAGATGACAATGCTGGGTTGGACTCCGACTCCAGCGGCACATTTTCGTTTTTTTTTTTTTTAGGCATTTTGACGAAAGCTTAAACGATATAAAATTCAAAAAATAAATAAAACTAAAAGAGTGGTTGTTTTATTTCGTCCCTTTGTGGGTCAAGAGGTAATTGCTGTAGTTGTTTGAGAAGTTCAGGCATTTTGGTGGCTTTGACAGGTTTTGAGATAGAGTGTGGACTCTGTCATACTTCTTTGGTTAAAATAAATTACATATTATATTCATACAAATCATTTTGATATGATTTTAATTAAAAATTATGATTGTCTCAGCAGTGTTTAATGCACAATAAAGTTTCTCTATTTTGCTAATATATGTATATATATACATATATATATATATACATATTTTTTTTGTAGGCGCAAGATCACTGAATAACTAAAAAATATTAATAACTGACAGTGAGTACATTATTTTTCTCATGCAGAAAAAAGAATTTATAAAAACGGAAACTTATTATAAATTAAACTGCTGATGCAGCCATAATTTTTAATGGTACGTGTTTACGAGAGTCTCCTTTCTAAACATTTTGATACAGTCATATTTTTATGTTTATTAATATAGTCATACTTTTATGCGTGCGTATATAGCTTTAGATGTATACCGGTGTGTATGGTTCATTGTATATGTGTATATTTTTTTCAGCATGAAGCCGTTTCACCTAACAAGGGCGACTCCGAGAAACACAACACAATGGTCACCGCAATGTTCATACTTTTTACCCATTATCCTCATGATTGCTCATCTAGTCATTTCCTTTTAAAATTCTGAATAGACGTTAAGAATGTTTTGTAATACTCAGATGTTATTCCTTAACATCAATTAGCGTGTGCAACCGATCGAAGCAAACGTTTATCAAGATTTACGTAACGTGATGAAGTGACGACTGAATTCTAGCGGATAATTCGCTGGAAGTGTCCTCTGCTTGGTTAATATATGATTAATTTATCGACAGCATCGAGATCAGTTATATCAGTGATCGAATAGGGATGATTTGTCGTTTATTCCTTATGGAATGTGAAGGATCAGAGAATTCATGCTACATATTTGCCGACAAAACTACACTCACACGCACTTTGGAAGTTTTTCGAGTCACTGTGAACTTGCCCGGCTAGTAAATGGGTACCGGCATTGTTCAATAATAATAATAATAATAATAATAATAATAATAATAATAATAATAATAAAATAATACTAAAAATGCAAAACTACTTCAAAAACTAGCAATCACATTAGGTCGCCTGCTGATAGTAGCAGTTGTAATGAGAGTCGCTCAGTTATAGCAACTGCAGTATATACTGTAAAGTAGCGTAGTAGCAATATTAATAGTAGCCATAGTAGTAGCACTAGGAGTATATAGTCTAGCTCCATTCCAAAACTTGAACCACTACAAGTTTTCCAGATTTGAGTAAGAAGCGTCCATGTAACCTACATACATACATGTAAATTCATTAATATCTTCGGTAATATTAGTTCAAATACGTTATCTCCCAAAACACAAGCTGCAACGGTCTTCCAAGCTTAGTAATAAATCTATACACAGTTGATATGATAACATAAATTTAATACTTTTTGTTTGATCTATATGCAGAGAAAATATTCCTAAAATTGACCGAAGTTGATGATAGGCCTAATACGCTCACTGAAGTTAGTAGTTGTACAATTACTGCCCCTCTTCGATTTCAGGCTGTGCTCTACAAAACATTAGAACAACATTCCTGTTAGTGTTGCCATTGCTGGCACTCCTTTATTGTTGAGAATGTGGTACAACTTATTAAGGACAGTTTTCTGAGTTATGCTGGTGTTTATTTATGCGTTATCTGTTTAGTGGTTTCTTCTCTTTTTCAAATGTTGATTGCTCTACAAAAGTTTGTTTCGTGATTAAAATAATTTAGAATTGTTAAGTATGATTGTTTTCATGTTAAACAACAACAACAACAACAACAACAACAACAACAACAATAATAATAATAATAATAATAATAATAATAATAATAATAATAATAATAATAATAATAATAATAAAGTAAGATTAGTGTGTATAAATTAATGTGTTCATATGAGGATGGGAGCGATTGTTTCGCGGAGGGTAGGGGGAAACGGCGACGTCAGGTACCCTACGGTCTTCCACTGCCAGTTCCAGTGTTATTCAAATTGTACTTAGTAGTGCCATGTTATATATCCATACTATATATATATATATATATATATATATATATATATATATATATATATATATATATATATATATATATATATATATATATATATATATATATATTTATATATATATATATAAATATATATATTATATATATATACATATATATATATATATATATATATATATATATATATAATATACATAAATATATATAAATGTGTATGTGTAATATATATATTATATATATATACATATGTATATATATATATATATATATATATATATATATATATATATATATATATATATATATATATATAAGATAAATATATATAAATATGTGTGTGTGTTTACAGGGCTAGGAAGAAACATACAACAGCCTGTCTTTTTAAATCCTTCAGCGCTTGCATCACTGATAAACAACCTGTGACGATTTCTACTAAATCGTCGGCTCTCCAAACAACGTCAACTGCCCCAGTCTCCTCTGAAGTGTAGTTTCACCCTTCACCGTACCTTCTAACTCTCCCTTTTTATATAACTATCCTCCTTCTGCTCCTGGTTATTTTAAAATTTGTCCGAATCGTACATACTTTTCACCAACCCATCCTCCTCCATACTAACCTATCTTTTAAGATGTTTCAAATTTTTACAAAACTTTCGTCGCGTCGCTAAATATGTCATCTATTCAACCATTCTTACTTGGCATATGGTATGTGGACAGTTTCCCACAACAGCTTTCCGTTTCTTTTTTTTTTTTTTTCTTTTTTTACTTCGCTTTCATGAAGAGAATCTCCAGTTATCAGTGCATTTTTTGCAAATTCCCACTCTCTGGAGATTTCTCTTAAAATCCCTTGAGTGCCGTAACTGCCTTCATGCCCAATCTTCTCTGGCCGATCCCTTTCATTTTACCATCTTTTATAGCACTAATCACTCGTATGAGACAAGTACTTCCCAACTACTCCCATTCTATCACAGTCCGTGCTAGCATCATCACTCCTACCCTCCAAAGTGCTTTGGTTACCATATGATATTATCCTCTTCTGAAGACTTTCAGTTTTTTCGCTAACCTTTGAAGCTTCTCTTCAGCACAACCCGTTGGTAATGATTCCTCAAACGTTTCCCACATTTACAAATAAAAATTCAATTTGGAGCTTTTATGAATAATTTATAGTTTGGAGACATATCGTCGCTCATCCAGTGTGAAAAATACTATAGCGGAGGATGGATAATATTTCTAATATAAATTTCATACTGACGATGGGTTTTTCTCAATGTTGCATTTCCATTTTCTGCCTTTTCCCTGACATTTTCTCTTCATTCCATTTATAAGATTGAAACAAGAACGGATATAGAACGCACTTGTTTTTGAAACGAAATGCTACACCGAACTAGCCACTATCCCGTTACATATTTAGATACAGTAAATATTTTCAACTATTTGATCGGTCTTATATATATATATATATATATATATATATATATATATATATATATATATATATATATATATATATATATATATATATATATATATATATATATGTGTGTGTGTGTGTATGTGTGTATTTAAAAAGCTTTCTCTGGGGTCTTTAAGTCACACGTTTTGCTTCCCTTTTACTTTCAAACTTGTCTCAGGTAATTTTAAAACTGGAACTTTATTACTGCATTTACTTCCATTACAATTTCTTTGCCTCCTTAATAATTTCACTCAGATTCCTCATTAACATTCCTTCATTTCTCGCCTTTTCTCTTTCACTTTCTCCTCGACTTTCTTATTCTTTCTATAAGATACCTCATCTGTTTTGCGATCCCATCTCATACAATCCTCTATTTTACTTTACCCAGTTTTTCATTCCATAACTACATGCTTTTTGTTTCATCCTCTTATAATATATCACCATTGATTTCCTGCTTGCCCACTGACCTTGCCCTTGACCTTTGCAAACTCATCGTTTCCTCATTCCACTTTTGTTCGTTAACCTTAGTCCATTTTTCGCTCATCTTCAAAGCCACTTTAATTCATAACTTTCACGGCCTTATATTAAATGTTTCCCTCCTTCCTCTGTAACTCGGTTTTCACTTTCCTTTCAACCAGATCATAGTCAGAGGCACCTCCATCCTCAAATCTTTTCATTACGTCCAAGAACTTGCTCCTCCTTCCACTCTGTACTAACATTTAACTTAAAAAACTTTTCTCCGCCATTTTATCTCTCCCATATGGTTACAAAACTTACTCTTAAAAAACGCACCCTAAGCATTGCATTCTCAGAGTAAGATTTTAATGCCTGCAAATATAACAAAAAACAAACTAAAGGAACAGCGTCATGTAAACCAATGTCACATAAGCACAAAGCAATCAAACTTGATAGGTATTTCTTTTTCCCCACCGCCAGGTTATGGAATTTTCTTCTTGCTTATTTTTCTGGGGTTTTATAACCATCTGTCTTCTAACAGATGAGGATAGGTTGCCCGTCCCATTGGCCTCATTATTGGAAGAGAATAATTTCACAGTAATGTAACATGACTGAAACGTTACATCAGTCACTGGTTCCCTTCGTTCCAGTCTTATTCAGGAGAGTAAATACTTTTTATCCGATTTTAAGAGAAGTGACGGCGTCGCTAACCACAGTAGCTTGTTATTAGTTTGTAGAATCAAATCGATCAGTAAAGACAGGTTACTACTACTGAAGCATGATGAAACAGTGGAGTATCTATTCCATTTTAGTTTACAATCAATTCCTTCATTCCAGTGCGTCTGGAAGTCATTCAATACTCAACTCTTTAAGACTGAGAGAATTTTTTTATCGCATCTGTAAGTGTTATGAAGTTCCTACTAATAAAAAATATCAGATCAAATATTTTCTGTAAATATTAAAAGAAATTGCCTCAAAATTAAAGTTAACAAAAGACAATTGTAATCACAGATGAAATCATTTCTTCAAATACAGGAAACGCTCCTGTACAGTATTGCGAAGAACCTCCACGCCCCAGATGGCACCGTACAGAGAATGCGATGCTTGCATTAGATCATAACTCAACATAAACGACAATTTGCATGATTGATGTGATTTGTCTGAAAGTAAGTAAATCTGATCCCGGCAACAGGGTGATTAAGCCCGATTTAGCTGGCGATATAAACAACTCTTGGCAAAGAGACCATCAGAATGCTTCACTCAGAAGAGTCTCGTTGAATGCCTCTGGTGCCACGCTTTTGAGTGCCACCTCCCAGAGGCACATCCATCATGCCCTCACGTGTTTTGCCCGACACCGAGGCACGCTTCAGCATTCACGGTCGCCGAGGTTTTGTTACCGCAGGTGTATTGATTAGACGAATTTCAGGAAGATGACGACGAAAGGGAGACTTCAGGGTATTCCTCAAGGTCAAGAGACTTTTGATACCTCGCGGTGAGACGCTGCTGATAAAAGATAACCTCTCAAGTGAGGAAGAGGCCGTGAAGGCTTAGTGCCAGCTAATGTGACAACATCACAGGAGGAAAGAACAGGCTTGCTTCATTATTCTTGGTATATTCTCCGACTATGCGTAATTGATTTTTTAGTTTGCCTTTTTTTTATCCAGTTGCTCAAGATGTGAGCTTGAAAGAAGCGAAAGTTCGTTATCATTAGAGAATTCAAATGACTACGGGTTGATTTTAGATGTTTTTAGTTTGCTTCCTTAATAATATGTCATCGAGCAAAACGCTGTGAAATCCTCAAAGAATTTAATCTCGATATTTAGCTTTCGAAGTTTTACTTAACAAAATTTTGTTGATATGTTGAAGGCCTGACGTTCA
>NC_089761.1:16929889-16934889 GCF_040412425.1 Macrobrachium rosenbergii
GAAACAACTGTGCTTGACTTTTTTTTTTTTTTGTAGTCAGCGTTTCATTCATTACTTTGGCAAGGACTGTAAAGTCCTTCAATACCAATTGCAGTCGATAATGATTAGTTGTTCTCGGGGGTTGCGCCCTGGACATTTTAGTTTGGAGAGAGACGCCTTTTCAAGCTCAGTACACAAGCTGATATACACACACACGCACACATATATATTTATATATATACATAAACCATAAAAAAGTTGTAAATACATACATTTATTAGCATATATACACTCACGTGCATATATATATATATATATATATATATATATATATATATATATATATATATATATGTGTGTGTGTGTGTATATATATGTAAATATATAAAATATATATATATATATATATATATATATATATATATATATATATATACATATATATATAAATAAATTTATTATGTATGTATATATATATACATGTATATGTGTATATGTGTATATATATATATATATATATATATATATATATATATATATATATATATATATATATATGTGTGTGTGTGTGTGTGTGTGTATGTATATATATCATTCTTTCCGGAGTTGACGACATACGTTGTCTTGACGCAGCTTTGACATTAAACCAATCAATAAATCAGTCAGTCATCAGCTTATATTTCCAATTGTTGCATATTTGATTTGACTATACAGTTTCCTCTCTTAAGGTTAAATACTTACTGGCTGTTGAGTATAGCAACGCAAAAATATTTATGCTGAAATATTTTTCATTCGTAACATGATTTGGCCCAGTGATAAAGGCAATGAACCTCAAATCTAGTAAATAATAGTAACAATAACAATAATTCTAGCATTTAAATCGTAATGTGTATCTGTGTGTTTTTTCCCGTGTGTAGCGCTGAAGGTATACAGATAGGGAACTTCATGTTTACCTGTCACAGAATCTTAAACAATTAAATGCAGAGAAACGTGGCGTATTTTTATACTGATAAAACGATGCAGACTCTGATTTGCTAAAATATTTTTGTTTTCTATTATTCAAAATGAGCCAAGTCTTATCGAAGAAGTCTATAAGACTATCCAACAGCTTACAAAGCAAGTTTTCAAATGTCCTTGTAATAAAGGGTAATATGTATCTGTTGGACTTCCCGTCGACTAATCTGGGGCTATCCTCTCTCACCACTGGACTCTATATACCATAAGTGTGCGGAATGAAGGAACCAGAATTTTAGGACGACTTCTTGACTCTTATAATTTTGTTAATTGTAACGGTACGAACAGTCCTTAGTTTACAGTCATGGTGCTTTTTTATCATGAAACAGTCCTTAGTTTAGAGTCATGATGCTTTTTTATTATGAAACAGTCCTTAGTTTAGAGTCATGATGCTTTTCTATTTTGAAACAGTGTTTATTTTAGGGTCATGATGCTTTTTTATTATGAAACAGTCCTTAGTTTAGAGTCATGATGCTGTGCTATTTTGAAACAGTGTTTATTTTAGGGTCATGATGCTTTTTTATTATGAAACAGTCCTTAGTTTAGAGCTATGATGCTTTTCTATTATGAAACAATGCTTAGTTTAGAGTCACGATGCTTTTTTAATTTGATACAGTACTTAGTTTAGAGTCATCATTTTTTTTTATTATAAAACAGTCCTTAGTCATGATACTTTTTTATTATGAAGTAGTCCCTAGTTTAGAATTATGATGCTTTTTTTATTATGAAACAGTCCCTAGTTGAGAGCCATGAGGCTTTCCTATTATGAAACAGTGTTTACTTTAGCGTCATCATGCTTCTTTATTATGGAAGAGTCCCTAGTTTTATTATGCAACAGTCCTTAGTTTAGAGTCATGATGCTTTTTTTTATTATGAAGCGGTGCTTAGTTTAGAGTCATGATGCTATTTTTATTATGAAACAGTCCTTAGTTTAGAGTCATGATGCTTTTTTATTAGTAAGCATTTCTTAGTTTAGAGCCATGATGGTTTTTTTTATTATGAAACAGTCCTTAGTTTAGTCATGATGCTTTTTTATTATGAAACAGTATTTTGTTTAGAGTCATCATTCTTTTTTATTATGGAACACCCTTTAGTTTATAGTCATCATGCTTTTTTATTATCAAACAGTGCTTAATTTAGAGTCATGATACTTTTTTATTACGAAACAGTCCTTAGCTTAGAGCTATGATGCTTTTCTATTATGGAACAGTTATCTACATGCAAAAACGTTTTTAAAAGGTAGAAAACTACGGCGTTTACAGAAATGTCAGCAGTGCCGTCAAGAACCGAAATATGGACAAATGGCCGTAGGAAACCGACGGGAATTTATTTATTCTTTGCGAAAGTTTGAGGTTTCAAAAATGGATTTCTTAAACAAAGAAGTTTTTTATTTTCATTTATTAGTACTTAATGTAAAATTTTATATCTTAGTTGCTTTAAAATCACATATATGTTAATTATGTATAAAGGAAATGAGATAAAATTAACAACTGAATATCAAAAAGCGAAAATGCAGATAGTATTTTAAAACATTAAGCAAAACCATGGTTGGTGCAGGCTTCTTATTAAGTTTCCACCAAAGATACTCACTTTGAAGTACGACTTACTCGGGGGTATAGAAATTGGATTATGTTACTGATAAAATTTCACAAGCAACAAAAAATGAAAAGTTTATGTTTCCGTATAAGTTCTTTCCTGGTAGAAAACTGTCTTTATTTTGACCAAAAAACAGTACATGGTTTCGATTATCCTTATTAACTTCACTTCATCAAAATTGACCAATTTTATGAAAAATAATATGATGTGATATAAAATACATTAGTTTCATTATAAAACAGTGCCTAGTTTAGAGTCATGATGCTTTTCTTATTATAAAACAGTGCTTACTTTAGAGTCATTATGCTTTTTTATTATGAAACAGTGCTTACTTTAGAGTCATGATGCTTTTTTATTATGAAACAGTCCTTAGTTTAGAATCATGATGCTTTTTTATTATGAATCATGATGTTTTTTTATTATGAATCATGATGCTTTTTTATTACGAAAAAGTCCTTAGTTTAGAGTCATGATGCTTTTTTATTATGAAACAGTGCTTAGTTTAGAGTCATGATGCTTTTTTATTATGAAAAAGTCCTTAGTTTAGAGTCTTGATGCTTTTTTATTATGAAACAGTGCTTCGTTTAGAATTTATTATGAAACACTCTTTAGTTTAGAGTCATCATGCTTTTATATTAAGAAACAGTCAAGTTTAGAGTTTTGATGCTTTTTTTATTATGAAACTTTCCTTAGTTTAGAGTCATGATGTTTTTTTTTTTTTTAGTTATGAAACAGTCCTTAGTTTAGAGTCATGATGCTTTTTTATTATGAAACAATCCTTTGTTTAAGAACAGTCATAATGCTTTTTTGTTATGAAACAGTCCTTAGTTTAGAGCTATGATGCCTGTCTATTATGAAACAGTGTTTACTTTAGCGTCATCATGCTTCTATATTATGAAACAATCCTTAGTTTAGTTATCAATCTTTTTGTATTATGAAACAATTCTTAGTTCAGTGTCATTATGCTTTTAGTTTTCTGTAAAAGAAAACTATTGTGCCTGCTTTATCTGTCTGTCTGCACTTTATTCTGTCAGCAATTTTTCTGTCCGCACTTTTTTTCTGTCCGCCCTCAGATCTTAAAAACTACTGGGGCTGGAGGACTGCAAATTGGTATGTTGATCATCCACCCTCCAATCATCAAAAATACCAAATTGTAGACCTCTAGCCTCAGTATTTTTTTTTTTATTTTATTTAAGGTTAAAGTTAGCTATAATCGAGTTTCTGGCAACGATGTAAGAAAGGCCACCACCGGCCAGTGGTTAAAGTTTCATGGGTTGCGGCTCATACAGCATTATACCGAGACCACCAAAAGATAGGTCCATTTTCGGTGGCCTTGATTATATGCTGTACCAGCCGTACAGAAAACTCGATTGCGCCTTAGATACTTTGGTGTATTTTTTACTTGTTTTTATTATGAAACAGTCCTTAGTTTAGAGCCATGATGCTTTTTTTTTAATTGTGAAACAGTCCTTAGTTTAGAGTCATGATGCTTTTTTTTTATTATGAAACAGTCCTGAGTTTAGAGTCATCATGCTTTTTTTTTATTGTGAAACAGTCCTTACTTTAGAGTCATCATGCTTTTTTATTATGAAACAGTCCTTAGTCATGATGCTTCTTTTTATTATGAAGCAGTCCCTAGTTTAGAGTCATGATGTTTTTTTTTATTATAAAACAGTCCTTAGTTTAGAGCCATGAGGCTTTTCTGTTATGAAACAGTGTTTACTTTAGCGTCATCATGCTTCTTTATTATGGAAGAGTCCTTAGTTTAGAGTCATCATGCTTTTTTATTATGAAACAGTCCTTAGTTTATAGTCATGATGCTTTTTTATTATGAAACAGTCCTTAGTTTAGAGTCATCATGTTTTTTTTATTATGAAACAGTCCTTAGTTTAGAGTCATCATGCTTTTTTATTATGAAACAGTCCTTAGTTTAGAGTCATCATGCTTTTTTTTATTACGAAACAGTCCTTAGTTTAGAGTCATGGTGTTTTTTTTATTACAAAACAGTCCCTAGTTTAGAGTCATCGATGCTTTTCTTATTATGAGACAGTCCTTAGTTTAGAGTCATGATGCTTTTCTATTATGAAACAGTGTTTACTTTAGAGTCATGATGCTTTTTTATTACGAAACAGTCCTTAGTTTAGAGTCGTGATGTTTTTTTATTACAAAACAGTCCTTAGTTTATAGTTTTCATGCTTTTTTAAATTATGAAGCTGTCCTTAGTTTAGAGTCATCATGATTTTTTTTATTATAAAACAGTCCTTAGTTTAGTCATGATGCTTTTCTATTACAAAACAGTCCTTAGTTTAGAGTCATGATGCTTTTTTATTATAAAACAGTCCTTAGTTTAGAGTCATGATGCTTTTTTTTACTATGAAACAGTCCTTAGTTTAGAGTCATGAGGCTTTTCT
>NC_089761.1:16944889-16964889 GCF_040412425.1 Macrobrachium rosenbergii
TTTTTCTGTCCACCCTCAGATCTTAAAAACTACTGAGCTAGAGGGCTGCAAATTGGTATGTTGATAATCCAACCTCCAATCATCAAACATACTAAATTGCAGCCCTCTAGCCTCAGGAGTTTTTATTTTATTTAAGATTAAAGTTAGCCATAATCGTGCTTTTGGCAACGATATAGCATAGGCCACCACCGAGCCGTGGTTAAAGTTTCATGGGCCGTGGCTCATACAGCCTTATACGGAGACCACCGAAAGATAGATCTGTTTTCGGTGGCCTTGATTATACACTGTACCTGCTGTACAGAAAACTCGATTGCGCCGAAGAAACTTCTGGGCAATTTTTACTTGTTTGTTATATAAGATAAGAATCCATCGAAATTGAATCCATCGCAAAGTTTTATCGTAAGAGGTTTATCGTGACGTTATTTTTGCAGCCGAAAGTCTTAGCAATTGTGCCATTGCTACCGTTGGATGCTTTCAGTCGTCTATTGGTGAAAATTCATTTGCCAGCAGTAGCATTTGTAAAATTCGCGTAACAAGAAAAATCCTGATTTGTTGTTTATAAGCTTAAAATTTTATTATTTACTCTAGACCGTGTACTAGGTCTAAGATCGACATTCTATTAAATAAAACACTTGGAAAGTTTCATTTTGACGCCTTCGATTTCATGCCGTTCGTTTGATTTGAGGAAATTCTCCGTTTTCAAAAACTTGATTCCAGAAAGTTTTCTTCTATTAAGAGTATGCAGTATTAATATATTCTTATATTGGCAGTATACATTCTGCGCGCTACCGCCAGATGTCATTGCGTTAGATAATGAAACATTGGATGTGGTATCGATAATGTCAAATGTTTCTTGTCAATATTGCTAACAAATATCAGTGTTATTATAAAAATATAAATATTACAGTCATGCTTTAGTGTATTTTCATTCCATGCTTTTATGAGTTCCGAATAAGGAATTGAAGAATAAAGCAATAATGATAATTATGTAAATAAAAGTCATATCCGATAGACAGCGAATAATTAAATACACATCTTTCACAAATATCTGATATTTTGTTATTGCGGAATTTTCATTTCTGTTCGCCTATATTTATTTCACCCCTAGTTTTTTTTTTTTTTTTTTGCTCCTTTAAGTTAATGGTTTTTTCACTCTTCATCCATATTTTACTAACTATTTTAAAACAAGTCAGTGCATCTCACGGGAAGGTTTTACTGTACTGAAATCCGAGTTATTTTTGTTCGTTTTACTCTGTCCTGATTATATATTGCCTTTTTTTTTAAATCGAGGATTCAACTGAAGAAATAATGGGAATGCTAACATGTGTGAGGGTGAGTGGATAGAAATTAGATATGTGCATTGTAAATTTTCGCCACTTTAGTCAGCAACTTTGCCATTATTATTATTATTATTATTATTATTATTATTATTATTATTATTATTATTATTATTATTATTATTATTATTATTCTGGGGATGGAAATATCCAAAATGGCATATATGAAAATACCATTAACTTGCTAAAGAAACTGTTAAATTATAAAATGTTAGTTTTGAAAGGACCCTAAGATACTGAAACATTTTCCTGTTTATCTGTATACTGAAACGTCCTGTTTATACACATTTTTTCGCTGTGAGTAGAAACTATATTCTAAGGGTAATACACGCCAAGTTTAGATTCGACGACGTCCAGCCCGGGGTCTTTCATAATACCGTCATTTTTAACGGTCTCGGTACACTGCTTATAAAATAGAAAACAAGGTTCATTTGTTTTACTCCTTTTTTAATTTCTGCGTTAAGAATGGTCTAATTACAGACACTCCAAATGATGGAGTGACATGTGACTTTACATTATTTTGGATTGCAAACACGGGGAGACAATACCGAGTGAAGCCATACTTTTTCAGGATATCATTTCGAAATTAGAACGGTTACGCATAACAATTGCAGCTTATTCTTTCTCTAATATTGTTTTGTAGGTTTTTATTTATTTCCAGTTTAGCAAATATGAGTCTTTCCTTACATACGTTATCGAACGAGGAGGAGAAACTGAAGCAATTCTGAACCTAGACATCAGAATTATTATTATTATTATTATTATTATTATTATTATTATTATTATTATTATTATTATTATTATTATTATTATTATTAAATTATTATTATTATTATTAAAATAAGCAATAAATTATACTCTGAAACCGAAAGGTAGCATTTCTTTATCTAAATATTTTGAAAAATTGAGATTACGTATATAACACCTTTCTACCAATCTCTCCAATAGTGTTACCTCCACTCACTAATTTTTAATATGTTTATGAATTTATTTATTTTTTTAATTCTTATCGTTTTTTTTTTGTTGCCTTTAAAACTTTTAAACTGAATAACGATTTTTTACTTTTTTTATATATACTTCGAAAGACATCTGTCTTACCCTTGTACTGATTATTCTCATTTTCGAAGCTTCCCCACTACACCACCCTCCTATGACAGTTAGTAGACAGTAATCATTCATATAACAAGATTTAAGACAGGCGTCTGCCACGGGCCCTTTTTGTTTTCGTCAGTTAGGTTTAACCTCAAATTCCAAAAATGTATAAATGTCCCATTGGATTTCAAACATGAAGGATAACTTTTTTTTAAGCTAAGCGGTATTTTATTTAGGAGGCCATGCCCTTTTTTTTTATTTTATTTTTACAATATGCATGATTATTCATTTGTTTTGTGCTTACAATTATTGCTTGACAATTTAGAAAATGCCCACAAATAATTTTAACTGACCTTTGAATAGCCGCTGAAGAGTTTAAATTGTGTTGGTGATTTTAAAGTTTTTATTTAATTCGGTTATATTGAAACACACCAAAATTTATTTCAAATATGTACTCAAGCCCATTTTGATGTCAAAGATTTTTTGGAACATTACAAAGAGAGAGAGAGAGAGAGAGAGAGAGAGAGAGAGAGAGAGAGAGAGAGAGAGAGAGAATCGCCGAATATGTGACTGAAAAGGTCAATCTAATCCTTCGATCGTGCCTGTGAGCGCGTGGTGGCCACCCATAAGGTCAGGTAAGGTCACCGTCTTCCTGAGACGCCTACCGCCGGAGGGATCAGGAGCCATCGAGTAACCCTTGTCGAGGTAATCCTCGGGAGATTTTCCCTCCGGACAGCGCCCTGGCGTTTGACCCGCCTCTTGACCCGTGGGGGAATAAAACCTGATTTTTAGATGATGCGCCGGGTGCGTCCCTAACCGCAGACTGCGAGCGGAATGTTGGAAATGCAGAATTAAGGGTCCTTTATTTTATTCGTGTTTTCGTGTTTCACATTCTCCATGAGGCTGTTGGTCACGTGTTACCCTTTTGGCGAGGAGGAATCTCGGGAAAATCTAGATTTGACTTTTTTTACACCGAAGTCCGAGAATCTTGCATCGTTATGATTATCGCTACGACTAAAGAAAAACGAAATGTTAAGGAATCTACAGAATTTACAAAAATTCACGTATTCAAGGATACAATGTTTTCTCTGGAAATTTTCACTGTGACGTTGGGTATAATGAACAAAAAGCACTGTGAAATAAAAAAAAAAAAAAAAAAAGCCGAGTAAGTTTATCAGAAGATTAGATTCTCCCTTTCCCAAAGATGTTTACCTAAGCACCTTCATATTTCTGATAAAAGATATAATATCCCTCGAAAAGCAATATCCTAAGAATCCAGTTCTTCTTATGTCTTGCATACACTATAATATGTTGTGATTCAGTTACCAGAAGAGCGTTCTTAATTAAATGTCAATTCTCAGAAAAGACAATAACTCGACCACTCCCTCCTTTGTGGACCTTACA
The DNA here is from genome assembly GCF_040412425.1 of Macrobrachium rosenbergii. Lineage (NCBI taxonomy): Eukaryota > Metazoa > Arthropoda > Malacostraca > Decapoda > Palaemonidae > Macrobrachium > Macrobrachium rosenbergii. The sequence goes on from NC_089761.1 coordinate 16,948,723, forward strand.
GCATTAAATTATATAGAAAAAATACAATAAAAACTTGCGAGCTTTTTTTGTCATTTTTTCTGCCTCAGGACCAAGGGGCTATTGATGCTATTTGTACTTGAATATCGAAAATAATAAAAGGAATGTTTATTTTTTATATTTTTTTTACGCTAAAGTCTTGTTAACACCGATTAGAGTACTTAATGGAATATTATGATATAATAATTTTACAGACATATTTTGTTCGTAACCCAGTTCTTTTCTCCCGATTCGCAAAACTTTAATTCTTAAGGATTGTTTTCCTTCTTTTTCTGCCCTTCTCTGTAGGCGTTGGGTAGGTAAGTGCTCTCTGGTACTCTTCCCGTTTTGTGAATCTGAAGAAAAGGACTGGGTTACGAACAAAATATGTCTGTAAAGTTATTATATTATTATGATCTATTAAGTACTCTAATCAGTATTAACAAGGCTTCAGTGTCAAAGGATATACAATCAAAATGTCTTATTTTAAATTTATACATATATATAATTATATATATATATATATATATATATATATGTATATATATATATATATATATATATATATATATATATATATATATGTGTGTGTGTAATTAAATACAGTATATACATACTGTATGTATATATATGAAATATATACATATCTATATATATGTATATTTTTTTACTAGGACTGTGGACGTGACAGTCCCTATCGCTGACTTCACGATCTCTAAATAGATCACCGCCGTCCTGTGACTGATATCCAAGCTGCCCCCTCCGAAGAAATCACAAATGACACCGACAGACAGACAATACCATTGACATCCTGGTTAGCTTTTTCCAGTGGATATTTGTGATGGTTTTTCTATTAACCAGTGTCATAAAAAGTTCCTCGACCTCCATTCTTGTTGTCTGATGTCACTTGCAATAAGCTTTTTGACTATTTCCTATTTAGTCGTGTCGTGTTTCTTGTGGCAATAACCAAGCAATGGTTTCTTGTGGAGCGTTTGAGGATTTTTTTTTTTTTTTTGGTGGGTTCTGAGAGACGACATAATTGTTAATTGGATTGCGAGGGTAAACACACAATTGTTAATGGGATTGCGAGGGTAAACCCATAATTGTTAATGGGATAGCGAGGGTAAATAGTTATTACAGTATGTGTGTGTGTATATATCTTCTCCAAGGGTCAAGTTATGCAGCTATTCGAGAGTACGTGTATATCCTCTCCAAAGAGTCAAGTTCAATTCAGTGGGAATATCTATATTTTCCTTCTTCATTTGATTTATGTCTCCAGGCTCTTTTGTGTATGTAGATGTGAATTCCTAACCATTTTTTCAAGATGTTTTAAGGTTGATGTATATCTGGAGAGTACATAAGGGAATTAAATTACAACAATAAGATACTTTTCTTTTGGTTTCAATATAGCTGACGTCTTATTTACTCTCCAGATATACAGCAACCTTAAAACATCTTGAAATAAATGGTTAGGAATACACATCTACATACACAAAAGAGCCTGAGGATATGAATCAAACGAAGGAAAACATTCACAGTGAATCGAACTTGACTCAGGGATTAAATTACAACAATAAAGTACTTCTCTTTTGGTTTCACACACATATATATATATATATATATATATATATATATATATATATATATATATATATGTGTGTGTGTATATATGTGTATGTGTATATATATATATATATATATATATATATATATATAATATATATATATATATATATATATATATATATATATATATATATATATATATATATATATATATATATTATATATATATATCTATATATAATTCTAAGTATATATAATAAACTTTACAAGGTAGCTCATGCATCATACGATCTGAACTAATAAATTATCAATATCTTTAAACAGGTGTACATTGTAAGAATTTTAATATCAGCCAACGTTCAATACTACCTTGACCAATCTAGGTGTTATACTCCGTTGCATTTTAGCTTATCTTAGCGTCATTGTCAACAGCTTTTGGATATTGTACGAGATAGTTTTTATTTAAATTCGCTCTAAATAGGCTAACATACTGAAAACGTATCACTAAAAGAATAAAACTACGAATTCCATTTAGCACTAACGCATCTTCAATTAGATTGTGAGGATAATTTGATCTCTATTGGCAAAATGATGAATGTGAATTCAAGACAAAAAAGATTCGATTTTTCAATTTTTTTTCAACTTGGTCATCTTAAGGCTCTCTCTCTCTCTCTCTCTCTCTCTCTCTCTCTCTCTCTCTCTCTCTCTCTGATCGTCTCAACGGTCCCTACCAATCATTTTTAACAATGACAACCGGATCCGGATTACTCATTCCTCGTCGTTATCAGATGTCTTGTTTCCTTTTTGCCCTCCTTCCCAGCCAGCAAGTCCACGATGTTTGAATTAGTGTTTGGACATACCCGGCATTCCTGACTGGTTACTGATATTGAGTCAATCCCTGAGACCATCTTCAAGATTACCGAGACTTCCCTCGCGAAGACGTTCCACGGAAGAAGAAGAAGAAGAAGAAGAAGAAGAAGAAGAAGAAGAAGAAGAAGAAGAAGAAGAAGAAGTTGAAATGAGTCGGTTTTTATATATCTCATTTGATTCTCGAAACGTTCCGAAACTGATTCGTCGAGCACTTTCTAAATCATGGTCAAAATGTTTTTACGGGAGCAGAAGATGAATGACAGAATAGGTCAATTATCACTTTGTTGAACATGACCTCCGATGTCGCTTTAAGACGGTAGTGGGTAATAAGGTTTTGAAACCCAGCCATCGAAAGTCTAGAACATTGCAATTTTTATACGGTCTCTGAATACTGTATCAAAAATTGTTTAGTTTGGCATCGATCGATACGGTACAGTTTGGTGTGGTTGTTGCAGAAAGTTATGGAATTGTAACCAAGAATCACTAGCGGATCTATGGGGTTGGCACCTGGGCACGTGCCCCCACCCCCCCATGAAAAATAATGACAAAATAATAATGCTGAAGATTTAGATAACACAGATGAGAAATATAGAAATAGGAAAAATAAAAAAATCTATTATAGAAATAATATAATATATATGTGCATGTATAATATGCAAATTGGTGGCCCCCATGAAATTTTTCTGGATCCGCTAGAGCCAAGAACACTTTTCAGGCAACTAAATTTTTGCATGATTTTTCAATTAGCTCATTATTTAATCTGATACGACCGACATCAAAGATAAAAATATCGTTTCAGTGTATTCTTCAAGATACGACAAATTCATTATGCACTTAGCTCGTTATTTTACCTTTTAGTATTTCCTGGACATCTTGATTTAACTGTCTATTTTTTTTATTTATCTAAATACTACAACTGCTTGTCCCTAATGTATTTTTGGTGTGTTCCTGCATGATGACCACTTTAAAACGACTCTACAACTATCCATCAACGGACAATCAGTTTTGATACAGTAGTCAGAGACAATATAAAAATGACAATGTTCTAGACTTTTGATGACTGGTTTTCAGAATCTTATTACACACTACAGTCTTACAGCGATCAAGGAGATAATGTTATAAGTAAATTTAGATGTGATTTCTTGATAATTGCATCGACTTTTCATTCATAATCCCTTTCATAGTTCCTCGAGATGGATACCAGTCGCCTACGCTTCTACCCCGAATATAGCTGCCAGACTGCGACCTTGACTATATTTATCATACTGATTGAAGGGCATTAAGCTAATATGAAATGATGGGTGGACATTCTCGAAAATTGGAGGTAGTTGACCATTTTTAAGACCGTTCTCCAAATAATTATGAATTGACTATTGATTATGGGATTTGAAATTCCATGGGATCCACGAAAAAAGATGTCACTTGACTTTCTCAGGTTTTCTAAAACAAATAAAAATTGAGCCAAAGTTCTTTCAGAGCAATCGAGTTTTCTGTACAGCGTATAATCAAGGCCACCGAAAATAGATCTATCTTTCGGTGGTCTCGGTGTAATGCTGTATGAGACGCGGCCCATGAATCTTTAACCACGGCTCGGTGGTTGCCTATCCTATATCGTTGCCAGAGGTACGATTATGGCTAACTTTAACCTTAAATAAAATAAAAACTGCTAAGGCTAGAAGGGTGCAATTTGGTAAGTTTGGTGGTTGGATGGTGGATGATCAATATACCAATTTGCAGCCCTCTATCCTCAGTAGTGTTTAAGATCTGAGGGTGGACAGAAAAAAGTACGGACGGACAGACAATGCCGGCACAATAGTTTTCTTTTCAGAAAACTATATTTGAGCTATATATTTGAGCTCTGGGATGATTTTGGAAATGATTGAAAACTGGTTTTTTTATTTCAAGGGTAATTTTGAAAATTATTTTATAATTCATATTCAGATAGCCAAATTAATTCAAAAGTAGCTGATATCCATCACCTCCCAGCGATAATGTAATCAAAATTAGGCGATTTTGATTTCATAATGTCTTCAAGCTGCTCTTAGATTACCATTCGACGAATTCATTTTGAAAAAAGCGTTGAAATTACCATTACAGTTGATTCTTTGATTTCTATATTATCACGAGATGTTTTATAAAATTACTATAAACGTTACTGAATAAGTGATGAATTTCTAAACTAACGCTGATATTATCATTGCAATTGAATCTTTTTAAGATAATCTTTTTCGATAAGTTGTAACATCACGTGTTCAAATTGCCCTCTCTTCTAAACAAAAAATTAATCTATATCTGATTTTTCATGGGAATTTCTCATTTAAAGAAAAATGCAGTTGAAAGGCTTTTACATAGCTGAACCCATAAGGGGAGATTATTATCTATTAGTGCCAAATGCCAAAGGCAAGTTCTAAAACTGTCAGTGACAGAAACAAACTGACTCAATATCGTAAAGTTTGGAAAACGACGGGACACTTTCGCGACTCATTCAGACTCGCAAAAAAGTTAAAAACTTGATAAAGTACGCGACTTTTATCATAGAATGGTCGTCCCGTAGGGGGTAGTGCTGTAAATGCACCTCATGCGGTGCACTGTAGGCATTAGGGTTCTTTGCAGCGTCCTTTGTGCTACCAGTTTCATTCCTTTTCAGGGGCGTCATCTGGTTTCTAAAAGTTGGGGGGTGGGGCCCATTCTGAAAATTATACAGTTAATATTGGCAAGCGAAGCGAGCCTATGTAGCTGAAGAAATGAACATTATTTGTTGTATTTTAATCCCATATAAATATGAATATATGGATGATATTAAGAGAAAGGATGACTGTTTTATCAATATTAGTCAGTCAACAAGTTTATATGTCCACATTTTACAGAATGGCTAAAATACTGTACAAGTCTTCTGTGACGTCCTCAATATACAGTTCCAATTAACTCGTGGAGACTGTGATCAATCAGTATTTAATATTACAAATGATAAGGGTGAGAATAAACTTATAAATTTGTGGTGCAGTATATTATAGGATTTATAGGACTCCATGGAGAGTTTAAAATAATAGTGTCCTGTAACAATAAAACCCTTTTACTCCAGTGTGGGTTTTAATATCTAAGGTTAGGGATGGTAACAAAAGGGGCAGTAAATAAGTGAATGACAAGAATGAGAATGTAATACTTGTGACAGTACTAGTGGAAAAACAAGAGAAAATATAGAAGGGGACAATGCTGAATGAATTGATTGTTGAATGTGTGAAATGGAAATTTTGCAAACAATAACATAGCTGGATGAGAAGAGAAGTAGTGGTGGAGGATAGAGAGCAATGGAGGCAATTCATTTGTGGGCACTTCTTCAAGGATTAAAGCATTTTTGCAATTGATAAGGAAGTGCTTACCTCTGGATACAGCCAAACAATATAGGTGCAATAAAAATTGCCAAAAATGTTTTCCCATGTGTCTGGCACTTTGTTTACAAATTTATTAGCTATGTCTTGTTTACAAATTTATTAGCTATGTCTTGAGGGTCAAGTGCAGCAAGACGTTCTTGGTGAACATAACAGATCATAAGATGGTTAAGCCGTTTTTGGGTCATGGTGGAATGCAGCCAAGTTTTCATGCGCCTAAGTGCACTGAATGACCGTTCAGCCTCTCTTGAACTTGCTGGAGAGACCAAAAGAAGTCTCAGCATGCGTTCAACCTTTGGGAACATTCCTCGAACTTCTGGCGCCATATTTGCAAATGCCTTTCGGTAGTCCCCAACAGATGCACCATTGAAGTGATTATGAAAGAAATCAATTTCTTGCTTTAAGGAATCAAAGTTCTGGATATTTCTTGACTGACTCCTCTTTGAATGACCCAGTTAGGAGCATTTCACTTAAGTCGTGGTACATTGTGAGATCAGATGAAGTGAAATACTCATTTAAATACTCCGAGGCACTGTCAATAACTTTGAAGAACTCTACTCTGTAATACTCCTCTGCACAACTGTGATTATATTCCTGAGAACCATCATCAAGCCTCTGGAATCTTGTGCTTGTGAGAGAGAGTCACTGGAACGTTCTAATTCACACTCCTCAATTTTCTCTTGTGCAACTTCAAAAATTTCCTTGAACTTGTTTTCTGTAGGAAGGGATTTGAGATTTTCTGCAGCTACTTTGGCAGCAGCAAGCATTCCATTAACTGTGACTTTTGAACCTTGAAGAACCTTATTAAGTTTTTCTAAGACTTGTAGAACAGGCAGAGAAACAAAGAACCCAAGGACACTCTTTCCTGTTTACAAACATTTACGAATACCATTGGCTCGTGCTGCTGTAGATGAACCAAAGTCATTTGCTGCTTTTTGAAGGGCTTCCAGAGCTAGTTTATAGTTATCCAAAGCAGACGTTAATAAACTCACAGACTGCTGCTGCAAGCGTTGGCGTTTGCGGACTTCGCATGTAAACAGTGGGATATGTCAGTCAAAATTTAAATGAACAATTAACCTGACCACGAACATAATGAAAAATTACATAATCTATTTCTTTATTATTTTAATATTTTATACTTGTTTTTGTTCAGTATATATTTCATCATAATATTAATAGCCTCATTTCCAGCATCTGTTATATAAAACTGGAGGAAAAAGTGGGGGGACAATTGATATGTTGTTCCCCTGAATAAAAATTGGGAGGAATAGTTCCCCCCGTATCTCCCCGCAGATGACGCCCATATTCCTTTTACTGTACCTCCATTCTTAGTCTCTTTCTTCCATCTTACTTTCCACCCTTACCTAACAATTTTTTCATAATGATACTGCGAGATTTTCCTCTTGTTACGTCTTTCAGTCGATGTCCGTTTCAGCGCTGAATGACTTCATAGGTCCCAGTGCTTGGCCTTTGGCCTAAATTCTATATTTCATTCATTTCGTTCCTATCTACAACCTGTTTCATTCCTTTTACTGTACCTCCGTTCATATTCTTTCTTCCATTTTACTTCTAACCTCTCTTAACACTTGACTCAGTGGAGCTGCCAGTTTTCCTCTTGTTATGCCTTACAGTGCTTTTTACTGTCGATGTCCGTTTCAGCGCTGAATGACCACATAGGTCCCAGCGCTTGGCCTTTGGCCTAAATTCTGTATTCTGTCTGTCTACAGAATGATCGAAACGACGAGGCACTTCTTTCGCGACTTCGATGTTCCCATAAACTTGTAAAGAGACTCTTTAGAGACGCAGGGATAGTCTCATAGAGTTTAGCTCAGCCTGAGAGAGTCCGGAATCGCAGAAGTAGTCCAATGTGAGAGTCTGAAATAGCAGAAGTAGTCTCATAGAGTTTAGCTCAACGAGAGTGAGTCCGGAATCACAGAAGTAGTCCAATGTGAGAGTCCGGAATCGCAGAAATACTCTCATAGCGTTTAGTGCAACGTGAGAGAGTCCGGAATTGCAGAAGTAGCCCAATATGAGAGTCCGGAATCGCAGAAGTAGCCTCATGGAGTTTAGCTCAACGTGAGAGAGTCCAGAATCGCAGAAGTAGTCTCATAGCATTTAGTGCAACGTGAGCGAGTCCAGAATCACAGAAGTAGCCTCATAAAGTTCGCAGTAGTCTCAACGTTTAGTACCATGCGAGTCCGAAATCGCAGAAGTAGTCCAATGTGAGAAAGTCCAGAATCGCAGAAATAGTCTCATAGAGTTTGGTACCATGTGAGAGAGTCCGGAATCACAGTAGTAGTCCAATGTGAGAGAGTCCTGGAATTGCAGAAGTAGTCTCATAGCGTTTAGTGCAACGCGAGAGAGTCCGGAATCGCAGAAGTAGTCCAATGTGAGAGAGTCCAGAATCGCAGAAGTAGTCTCATAGAGTTTAGTGCAACGTGAGAGAGTCCGGAATCGCAGGAGTAGTCCAATGTGAGAGAGTCCAGAATTGCAGAAGTAGTCTCATAGCATTTAGCGGAACGTGAGTGAGTCCAGAATCGCAGAAGTATTCCAATGTCAGAAAGTCCAGAGTCACAGAAGTAGTATCATAGAGTTTAGCTCAACGTAAGAGAGTCCAGAATCACAGAAATAGTCTCATAGCATTTAGTGCAACGTGAGAGAGTCCAGAATCACAGGAGTAGCCCAATGCGAGAGAGTCCAGAATCGCAGAAGCAGTCTCATAGCATTTAGTGGAATGTGAGAGAGTCAAGAATCGCAGAAGTAGTCCAATGTGAGAAAGTCTGGAATCGCAGAAGAAGTCTCATAGAGTTTAGCTCAACGTGAGAGAGCCCGGAATTGCAGGAGTAGTCCAATGTGAGAGAGTCCAGCATCGCAGAAGTAGTCTCATAACATTTAGTGCACAGTGAGAGAGTCCGGAATCGCAGCAGTAGTCCAATGTGAGAAAGTCTGGAATTGCAGAAGTAGTCTCATAGAGTTTAGTGCTAAGTGAGAGAGTCCGGAATCACAGAAGTAGTCTCATAGTTTAGTGCAAAGCGAGAGAGTCCGAAATCGCAGAAGTAGTCCAATGTGAGAGTCTGGAATCACAGAAGTAGTCTGATAGAGTTTAGTGCAAAGTGAGAGAGTCCGGAATCGCAGAAGTAGTCTCAAAAAGTTTAGTGCAATGTGGGAGAGTCCGGAACCACAAAAGTAGTCTCATAGAATTTAGTGCAACGTGAGAGTCCGGAATTGCAGAATAAGTCTCAGAGTTTGGTGCAACATGAGAGAGTCCGGAATCGTAGTAGTCTCATAGAATTTAGTGCAACGTGAGAGAGTCCGGAATCGCCCAACTCATCTCATAGCATTTAGTGCAACGTGAGAGAGTCCGGAATTGCAGGAGCAGTCCAACTTGGGAGAGTCCGGAATTGCAGGAGTAGTCTCATAGAGTTTAGTGCAACACGAGAGAGTCCAGAATCGCCCGAGTAGTCTCATAGCGTTTAGTAAAACTTGAGAGAGTGCGGAATGGCAGGAGTAGTCTCATATAGTTTAGTGCAACGTGAAAGAGTCCGGAATCGCCCGATTAGTCTCATAGCATTTAGTGTAACGTGAGAGAGTCCGGAATCGCAGAAATAGTCTCATAGCATTTAGTGTAACGTGAGAGAGTCCGGAATCACAGAAATAGCCTCATAGTATTTCGTGCAATGTGAGAGAATCTGGAATTTCAGAAACAGTCTCATAGCATTTAGTGCAACGTGAGAGAGTCCGGAATCACAGTAGTCTCATAGAGTTTAGTGCAACGTGAGAGAGTCCGGAATCACGGAAGTAGTCCCAAAGAGTTTAGTGCAACATGAGAATGTCCGGAATCACCCGAGTAGTCTCATAGCATTTAGTGTAACGTGAGAGAGTCCGGAATTGCAGAAATAGTCTCATAGCATTTAGTGTAACGTGAGAGAGTCCGGAATTGCAGAAATAGTCTCATAGCATTTAGTGTAATGTGAAAGAGTCCAGAATTGCAGAAATAGCCTCATAGCGTTTCGTGCAACGTGAGAGAATCTGAAATTGCAGAAATAGTCTCATAGCATTTATTGCAACATGAGAGAGTCCAGAATCGCAGAAGTAGTCTCATAGCGTTTAGTGCAACGTGAGAGAGTCCGGAATCACAGTAGTCTCATAGCGTTTAGTGCAACGTGAGAGATTCTGGAATCACAGTAGTCTCATAGAGTTTAGTGCAACGTGAGAGTCCGGAATCGCAGTAGTCTCATAGAATTTAGTGTAATGTGAGAGAGTTTTGTAATCGCCAGTAGTCTCATAGCATTTAGTGTAATGTGAGAGTCCGGAATCAGAAATAGTCTCATAGCATTTAGTGCAACATGAGAGAATCCGGAATTGCAGAAATAGTCTTATAGCATTTAGTGTAACGTGAGAGAATCCGGAATTGCAGGAATAGTCTCATAGCGTTTAGTGCAACGTGAGAGAATCCGGAATTGCAGAAATAGTCTTATAGCATTTAGTGCAACGTGAGAGAGTCCGAAATCGCAGAAATAGTCTCATAGCGTTTAGTGCAATGTGAGAGAGTCCGGAATAGCAGAAATAGTCTCATAGCATTTAGTGCAACGTGAGAGAATCCGGAATTGCAGGAATAGTCAGCGTGAGCATTTAGTGCAATCGTGAAAGAGAGTCAAAGAAATCGGAATCAGAAATAGTCTCATAGCGTTTAGTGCAAAGTGAGAGAGTCCGGAATCATAATAGTCTCATAGAGTTTAGTGCAACGAGAGAGAGTCCGAAATCGCAGTAGTAGCCCAATGTGAGAGAGTCCAGAATCATAGGAGTAGTCTCATAGAATTTAGCGCAACCGTGAGAGAGTCACAATCGCAGGAGTCGTTTCCTACATTTTAGTGCAACGTGAGAGAGTCCAGAATCGCAGTAGCCTCATAGAGTTTAGTGCAACGTGAGAGAGTCTGGAATCGCCCGAGTAGTCTCATGGCATTTAGTGTAATGTGAGAGAGTCCGGAATCACAGGAATAGTCTCATAGCGTTTAGTGCAACGTGAGAGAATCCGGAATTGCAGAAATAGTCTCATAGCGTTTAGTGCAACGTGAGAGAGTCTGGAATCGCAGTAGTCTCATAGAGTTTAGTGCAACGTGAGAGAGTCCGGAATCGCCCGAGTAGTCTCATAGCATTTAGTGCAACGTGAAATAGTCCGGAATCGCAGAAATAGTCTCATAGCGTTTACTGCAACGTGAGAGAGTCCGGAATCGCAGTAGTCTCAAAAAGTTTAGTGCAACGTGAGAGAGTCCGGAATCGCAGAAATAGTCTTATAGAATTTAGCGCAACGTGAGAGAGTCCGTAATTGCAGTACTAGTCTCATAGCGTTTAGCGCAACATGAGAGAGTCCGGAATCGCAGGAGTAGTCTCACAGACTTTAGTGCAACATGAGAGAGTCCGGAATCGCATTCGGACATATCTAAGGTGTCACGAAGACAGATTGTCCCAGGAAACCAGACGGGTAGGAGTCTCCTCGTAATGCTAGAACGTTCAGATGTTCAGGGGTCTGTTTTGTAACGAGCGCCACATTTTGCGTTCACATATGTCTTTCAACATTTAAGCAGGCGATACGTTACGAAGTTCCTCCCACGTATGGCGTTTTTAACATGGATGTGCTTAATTAGGGTATTCGATTACGGGCCTAGAAACCGAGAGATAATAAATTTAAACTTTAGCTAGATCAAAGCAGAGTCATTAGTATCTTATCACAGTATTTTTTTTTAATGATCCGTAGGCTAACTTCAGTACTGAAAATTATCACTAACAAGAGCAACCTCATTGTTTTACATCAAAATACTTTATGGAACTTCTAGTAAGATTCAAAACTTTTTTGATCGATAAACAGTCTTCTTGATCTTTGGCTTGCAAAGATACAACAAGCTCCGAAAGAGCTATTTAACTGTAAGACAAAACGTTATGGTCGAGCCTTAACAAGACAGGAGGTCTGAGAGATGCAAAAAGGGCCGATCAGAAATTCTCTCTCTCTCTCTCTCTCTCTCTCTCTCTCTCTCTCTCTCTCTCTCTCTCTCTCTCTCTCTCTCTCTCTCTAATCATTTGGCTGATTATGGGTTTTCTCGATATTTATGACCAATTTTTTTATATGCGTATCTCTCAAATAACCATAATAACTTCTTTTTCTCATCCATTTTAGTTATATGAAATACCATTTTCTCCATATGCAAACACACATACTCAGTGTATATATATATATATATATATATATATATATATATATATATATATATATATATATATATACATATATATATATATATAAATATATATATATATATATATATGTGTGTTTTACCAAATGAATATATATAGAATCTTAGCCACAATGCCCTCTTGACTTTTACCAGATACATATATTTGGATTGTAATAGCCACAATGCCCTATATATATATATATAATTCTATATATATTTTTTGGATATGCTTATTATACAAAGTCGTATATATATATATATATATATATATATATATATATATATATATATATATATATATATATATATATATTTATATATATATATATATATATATATACATTTATATTTATTTATATATATATATATATATATATATATGTGTGTATATATATATATATATATATATATATATATATATATATATATATATATATATATATATATATATATATATATATATATATGTATAATATATATATGTATATATATAATACACATATGTGTATATATATATTTTTTGTATATATATACATATATATATATATATATATATACATATATATATACATATATATATATACTGAGTGGCGTGTAAACAAACTTTGATGAAATAAGTTACAATTTCATCTATGAATCTCGCCACCCACACCTTATTAAATCTAACTACTGAATGAAATCTAATATCGCATTTTGTCTATACTATCAACAAATAAAAAAATGCGCCGAAGTTTCTTCGGTGCAATCGAGTTTTCTGTACAGCCGCTACAGCGCATAATCAAGGCGACCGAAAACAGATGTCTTCCGGTGGTCTCGGTATAATGCTGCATGAGCCGCTGTCCATGAAACTTTAACCGCGGCCCGGTGGTGGTCTATCCTATATCGTTGCCAGAAGCACGATTATGGCTGACGTTAATCTTAAATAAATAAAAACTACAGAGGCTAGAGGGCTGCAATTTGGTTGGTTTGATGACTGGACGGTGGATGATCAACATACCAATTTGCAGCCCTCTGGCTTCAGTAGCTTTTAAGATCTGAGGGCGGACAGATAAAAATGTGGACGGACAGACAAAGCCCGCGCAATAGTTTTCTTTTACAGTAAACAAAGTCAATATCGTACCTCTTAATTTCAACCACTCGACGAAACTAATACCCTGCTTCGTAATCTATATCTATATCTATATCTATATCTATATCTATATCTATATCTATATCTACCCCAACACCAGAGCTGCAGCTCTCGAAATCATAACTCGTAGGCGTCCATAATGATAAAATTAACAGTTCCATCATTGAACACCCAAACACCATCTACTCAGCTGTTTATTGCTTGATGGTCCTATTTGCCATATCGTTACCTTGTTTTATCCCTTTTATCTAGTTTTGTTTTAATTTGTATTTCTCTCTCCTTGTTTCAATAGTTTTGCTTTAGCTCCCGTCTGGGTAGGTCCTTCTTTTAGTATCACGGTGCCTCTGATATTTTTAAAAGAATTAGCATTTTAAATGAGACAGTACTGTAGTGTTTTTAATCAGTTGTTGTAATAAATGTTTTTATGATTAATTATTAAGCCAGCTCGCTGTATTTCAGCCTTGAAAATGCAACAATGTAGTTGTGAAACGTCGGCATTAGGAATAAACTATCAACTGTATTGAGCGCCTTTCCCTGGACGCCTGCGAGTTATCTGTATCTATATCTATATCTATATCATATTTTTGAGTTTGTATAAAAACCGATGATAATAGGGTACTTTTACATCATAAACACTTTATAAAATCTTTTACTACGAATTACAGTGAAGGTAGACAAATGTTTTGGATATCTAATTCACAGTAGGAAAAAAGAGCGCGGGTTAAGATGCATCATATTTTATTTGCGACGCTTTTGATTGTATATTATTTTAACTATAAAAACCGTAGTATCTCCTTTAGGTTTGAGAATATTGCTTCGCAGAAACAACGAATTGCGTTGGAACTAGATTGCATTGGTTCTTCAGCTGCGCTCTTCTTTTCCTACTGAGAACTATTTTCCTAATTCTCATTTGCTCTGTAATATATGGGGTGACGAACGACGCGAAGTAAGGGATAGTAGACACCAACGTGAGAGACCTCTCTCTCTCTCTCTCTCTCTCTCTCTCTCTCTCTCTCTCTCTCTCTCTCTGCAGATCAGATGACATGCCGAGATAGCTAAATGCAAGTTCCTCTCTGAGTGACGCGATTTGATAGCAGAATTTACATTTTTGATGCTGTGATATAAATGGCTCTCTCTCTCTCTCTCTCTCTCTCTCTCTCTCTCTCTCTCTCTCTCTCTCTCTCTCTCTCTCTCTCTCTCTCCTTTAGTACCATTAACTTCATTTCCGTTTCTTATTATCCAACTTCGTTTAAAGTGTATGCTTTCCATGATTAATCTTTTTAAATATTAATGTTCATCTTTTATTAAAGAAAACCATTCTCACTCTAGGTCATTTTTCATGAAGTAAGTTTGTTTTATAGGCGATGTTTAGGAAATGATTAGTGTTTTAACAGTATCGTAACGGATTAATTTTTATTCTACATGACTGCCTTTCATAATTTTGCATAATTATAAGTCCTGTTTGATTTTGTACGTTTTGAAGAAGCGAAATGATAATTCATACATTCGAAGGTATAAGAAAGTTCCCAAAAATCCAGTTCGTCAAATCTTTTCATAATTACAATTTTCTAATAACTTGGACTTCTTTTTCATTAAAAAGAGGTTTAGATTTATTTGTAATGGTGTTAATTACGGTGTTCAGCATTAAACAAATGTATGGTCATGTGAATAAATATCAGTGTTCGGATGAGGTGTCACAACATTGCCTCCGGACAAATATGAGCCTCGACCATAAAATGATACGAGAGACGGAACGAGATAAAGGAGAAGGTTCAATGGGAGTCGAATCAGCGTCTCTGTGGACCTTTCGAATGTCATCGGCCGAGTAAAAAATTCCCGTTTGAGAGTGGTCCCATTAACCATTAGCTCGCATTACCAAAACAAACGAATTGATACTCGGGCTGAAGTAAAAGACACATAAGGAAAAAGAAATCGTTGGCGCTTATGGGGGCTTCCGTTGAACATCCTGGTTCGAATTAGTGAAACAATGAAGCGGCGAACGGATCCTTTACACTGAGATTGTAGTCCTCCCGCGAAAACTGCGTCTGGAGCTCAAAAGTAACAACAAATGTGCTCTAACGTGTCTTTTTTATGAAAAAAAAATTCTGTCCATTTGTTTTCGCTTCATAAATCATTGTGGGGTGACTCGGTTTTTTATTAACGGAGGTTTTTGAGACTTAACCAAGCAAGATAAACCAGATGTCGAGCGGCGACCTTGGTCCGAGTTGGCCAAGCGTCTCGTGATCTCCGCCCTGCAGAGGTTCCCAGGAGGTGATACTCGGGCGAAAAAGCGGTGATACGATGCCCCCGGGGATTTGTTCCCGGCGACAGCTGCAGGGATGTGCAGGTGCGACTTTTGCTTAGAATGGAGGAAGAGAGAGAGAAGGGGAGAGAAAGAGAGAAGAATGCAGTTAGAGGAAGAAGGAAGAGGTCCGTTGTATGGCTGGTGTTGATGATTCAGAGGGGTCCCTATGGCACAAAGATCGGATCACAAATTATGCTTATAATATCCTGGTATCATTTTGCTCGCGACGTATCGAATGTTCTTCTGTTTTGTCGATATTTGCTGCAAACACGTCGATGAAAGTCGATTCTTAATCAATAAACCAGTTTGCATTAGATTTACTGAAGACTTAGAATCATATTGTTAACAGATTATGTAAGACTAAGATCTTTGTAATTCTAGGTAAGAGGCAAAGAAAGGTGAAGTTCATGGGCGTTCTATATGGGTAAAGATTTACCAGTCAGCTTAGTAGTAGATAAGTAACTAATTAATCGTTATTTGAAAACATTTAATCCCTTAATGTTCAAGGCGTGTTTTATAAAGGTGTGATCCACGGCCTTTAAAAATGGTTCCTCTTCCTTTTACCTGTTGCATCTTATCTTTATGGTGAGGCATTAAAAATGCACACACACACATTCAATTTTTGTTCTCAAATCTCATAAAATCAAACTTGTTACTTGAATCTCAGAAGTTACTTCCATT
>NC_089761.1:16969889-17032389 GCF_040412425.1 Macrobrachium rosenbergii
CATATTATACACTTTTTTTGTAAAATATCGTCGTTCTCTCTTTCCACATGACTGCACCATCTCAAGGCATTCTACTTTATGTCCATTCTCCCTAACTCCACATTTCTCACCATTCATTTCTTCTTACGTGACATATACAACACAAACAACAGCTCAACCATTTTTTTTTCATATACACAAGTTTCACACTTCACGTTCTTGAAGAAGAGTTGGTTCAACAATCCCTTCATACGTTCCAGCCTCGGCTTCCATAAAAACTACATTTCTCGTCTTGTTCTCTTGCACGCTTCGTGTTTTCTTCCATGTCTCGCCTATTCCACGACTCACCTCTAATCTCTTTCGACCATCGTCTAATAAATTTACTCCAAAGTACCGATGCAAATCAGCTAATTTTATTATTATGAACCACCATCCATTTTAACATTCACCATATACCTTTCCGGTTTCCTACTACCTTCAGAATCTTACTCGTGCTCCCATTTCTTTTCAACTTTCTGCTCTTGCAAACACTTTCAGACTCACTCACTCGTTTCTGCTGTTTCTCGTTACTATCCCGGGTCATTACGGTACGATATGCAAACATCAGCCATTCCACACTTCATTCACAACAAATTTCCTTATCCCAACGTTATGCACTGACATTTACATTGTTTTCTCACCTCTCGAGTCACTCCATTCATAAAGATGATGAGCAGCTATGGATACAGCACAGCTTTGTCCTCAGACCCCTTTTACACCAAACCAGCCACTCTCCCACGTAAGCTTAGCATTTATCACAAAATTTTTCAGTCTCCCTCAGAAACTCATCTTTTAAACCATACCACCTCAGAAACCTCCACATTGCGTCTGTTCTGTCATAAGCTTTTGCTAGGCCCATGTATGCCACGTACAGCTTTTCCCTGTACTTTCGAGCATTTCACCTAAAAATTTCATGACGAACGCCTGATCCCATCCTGTTTGTCTACTGTCAGTCCTTCTGTCATCTGGCAGGATTTTCATTCAGAATCTTACCACATACCTTCCCGTTGCTAGGTAACCAGTTGGTTCTTATAATAGCCACGTAAAATAAATCTAATCCTTCGGGCCAGCCCTAGGAGAGCTGTTAATCAGCTCAGTGGTCTGGTTAAACTAAGATATACTTTTTCCCAGCATATTGAGATACTTATGTGCCTGTAATTCTTATAGTCTCCTTATTCATCTTTACACGTTTACTAAGTATATATATATATATATATATATATATATATATATATATATATATATATATATATATATATGTATCCATATATATATATATATATATATATATATATATATATATATATGTATATATATATATTATATATATACATATATATATATATACATGATATAAATATATGTATATACATATATATATATATATATATATATATATATATATATATATATATATATGTATCCATACATATGTGTGCGTTGAAAGCACACATTAGTGAATGTATTGTTTCAGCCCCGTCAAAATGATTAGAGCGCCTAGTGAAGAGCAGTGTAATCCTGACCTTTGTCAACGTGCAGTATGGAGCATGACTGAGTCTTTCTTAGTGACGAGCATGTTCTGTGTCATCTCATTGAATTAATATTTTTATAAGCCAGTGGATTTAGATGGTTTTATTTTTATCTCTGTTTCCCACTACAAGTCTAGAAAAATGGCGTCAAGTCAGTGAGCGGTGTTTAGCCAGTTCATCCTTTAACAATACTTTGATTTACGTTCCCAGAAACAAATCAAGTTTTGTTTTGAAATTACTTAGAAGGATTGCCTAAAAGGTTCTAAAAAACTGGGGATTTGCATTATCTAGTCATTTATTATTATTATTATTATTATTATTATTATTATTATTATTATTATTATTATTATTATTATTATCATTATCATCGAGAAGAATTTTAAAAATCAAAGGTTTGTGTGCCGTGGTCCTAAACTCGAGTTCCTTCTAACTGTCTTGGCATGTATGTACTCAATGTCGGTGATTATTATTATTATTATTATTATTATTATTATTATTATTATTATTATTATTATTATTATTATTATTATTATTATTATTATTATTATTATTAAATGTACATAGTAATGAATATCCTTACACTTTTCAGTAAGCTCAATTTCCTATGAAATCAAAGTTCAAAATAAAAATCGTGCAAAAAGTTAAAGAACGCTAATTAGTGGCCACGTCAAAGATATTTTACTGATTCCCATTTTAACATTAGCAACAAAATTCTGTACGAGCAAAAAATTGGGGAATAATGTTAGAAGACCACCCAGTGACAATTTTAATACCCTCCGAATCAGGCTTTTCGTAACAACTGGTGAGTACCATCCGGTGCTCATTCTAAAGGCTGTATCGAAGATGGCGGACTGGCGACCATTTTGAAAGTAAAAACAAGTGTTTCGAGTGTGTCACAAATTTATCATTGCTATGGATCCTAGCGTTTAATCACTCCAGTTATTATTTTTACTATCACCCGACTCCAAACAGTATTTCAATATCTTGTTTAGTATCTGTCTATATACAGTGTTTACGCTTGTCACGGCAACACCCTTTTGAGTTTTTTAAGTGTCCTGTCATTACCTATGGGTATTTTATGACGAAAACAAGAAACGCAATAGGTTTTTCAAAAGAGGGAATTCTTAATGCGGCTTCGTATATTGAAAAAGGAAGTCAGCCCACCATTTAATTTACACAACACGCTGTGTCTTTCACGCTCTGCAGTACGTATATAGATTGTGCGTGAGCTCGAATGATTATAAATATAAATAAAGTCAAAACCATTGCTCAGGGGGTTTTTAAAGATTTTTTTTATTAAGAGACATGGCTGTGTAACTTTCTTAGAGTAATGTACAATGTTTTTGACCAAGAAAGTGAAGGACTGGAGTTGTCTCCTTTAGGTAGGAGATCAGCAACAGTCGAATATCGTAAGTTATCTTCACTTAAAATTCAGAATTTTTAAAACTGTATTGTGATTTGTTCTGTTGAAAGATATCACAAAAGTTTAGGAGATTTATTTACCATTAATGCTGTTTACTCCGCTAGTTTTATAAATGGCTTGACAATAGCGCTAACCGAACCGAGCGAGAGAGAAAACAATACTTCATCTTTTTCTTACGCCTGCATTTCCTCCGTAGGGGGCTAGTGCCGTCAGTGCACCTCTTGCAGTGCACTGTAGGCATTACTTAAGGTTCTTCGCAGCATCCCTTCGGCCCCTAGCTGTAACCCTTTTCATTCCTTTCACAGTATCTCCGTTCATATTCTTTCTCTTCCATCTTACTCTCCACCCTCTCCTAACAATTGATTCACAGTGCAACTGCGAGGTTTTTCTCCTGCTACACCTTTAAAAACTTTTTACTGTTAATTCCCGTTTCAGCTTTGAATGACCTCTTGGCTCCAGCGGTTGACCTTTGGCCTAGATTTTATATTCTATTCTATTCTATTACGCAGCCATTTCATTAGTCATGTTTATCCTTACTTTTCATTAAATGCACATCAGTAATTCAAACGATTCTTCTTTTTTTAGTCATGTTTATCCTTAATTTTCTTTAAATGCGCGTCAGTAATTCAAACTATTCTTCTTTTTTTTAGTCGTGTTTATCCTTACTTTTCATTAAATGCACGTCAATAATTCAAACGATTCTTCTTTTTTTAGTCATGTTTATCCTTACTTTCCTTTAAATGCATATCAATAATTCAAACGATTCTTCTTCTTTGTTTCCATAGAGGAACTCGAAATATATAGCAACAGCATTAACGGGCCACGTTGAAGACTTTGTTGCTGTCCACCAGCACCATCTCCTTATGATCTGCAGTAAAACGCTCGTAAACAGGAGGAATGATTTACATGCGACGTAAAAAGCGGTTGTTTTAATGTACTTCCTCTGCTGGTGAATTGCAGCACTGAATTTGAGATGCCTGCTTTAGGGACATTAAGCGTTGATTTTTTCCTTTGCGCCAACGTATTTATAATTCCTTGTTGGAACTTCTTAGTGTACAGGCACACACGAGCGCACGCACACACACATATATATACACATATATATATTCACATATACATGTACATTATATATTATACATATATACATATCGTGTATTCATATTAATCTGTATGGAAAAATAAATGTATTCTTCAACATTCATTTCAATTTGCAATCTCAGCCAGGCAGAAGTTGTAAAAAGAATGTCTATTTTGATCAGTGTCCCATTCAAGTAGATATGGAAAAAATAAAGCATGAGAGATTTTGAGTATTATATCTCATAAAAGAGAGAGAGAGAGAGAGAGAGAGAGAGAGAGAGAGAGAGAGAGAGAGAGAGAGAGAATGTCCCACAGCAAGAGTTGAAATTCTACCCGTGGCCAGTTGCTCCCGTTGCAAGGGAAAATGTCACCCCACGGTTCTGTGATCCCTTGGGCACCCATGACTAACCCCAGCCTGCCCTATGCCCACACACACACACACACACACACACACATACATGACACACATACATACATACACACCCTCACACATACACTCACAAACACGGCAGGACTACCACCACCAGTAGTTTAGAAGGTCGGGTTACTCGTGAGGAATGTGTCAACCTCCTCTAAATGAGTGACTGAATGAAAGAATGAGAGAGAGAGAGAGAGAGAGAGAGAGAGAGAGAGAGAGAGAGAAGGGGGAGGTACGCAATATAATAAAGGAGGACTTATGTTGAATTACGATTTACTTTGGACTTTTTCTCGATGATATATCATGTGGAGTGGTTCCCCCTCAGTTCCATTCAGAAATCTTCAAGTCCGATCATATTGATTAGTACCATATGTGCTTTCACGTTCGGCTTGTTGTGCTCCTACAAAATTCACGTTTCCTTTTTCGTTTTCATTTCACTGTATCGCTTTTTAAAATTATTTCAAGCACCTAATACGTGTATTTTATTTTTTATGCATAATCAGTGTATTCAAATGTTTTTGTGTTCCGGATCTTGCCACGTTAAAAGCTAAATGAGTTTGCTTCTGTTCACTTCTCCTAATAATTTAATTTTACAGATGAATTCTAATGAAAAAACCCCAGTTAGTCAGCTAGCTAGCAAGCCAGTCAGTGAGATGGCCTTTAGACATTCAGTCAGTGAGCCATCTCTTGAATTTCGCCCCCAAAAATGAGCCAAATGGCTTTTATTTTTTTGTTTCATGCAATAAACTCTGATAGAAAAATCCCAGGGTCTCGAGACTCAGCAATAAGAATTTTATAGGATTATATACAATCAGGAGGCAAATAGAAAATTATTTAATATTTTCTATTGTTTTTGGCGGTACTGATACATTTGTATGGGGACAATGATTTCTAATGTTTGCAAGCCAAAGTAAAGCCGTGGTTAAGATAATGCCCGTGCTAACCTCTTTTTGCAAATAAAATCTTGTATATGTAATGCAAGTCACGATACTTCATTGAAATTCTTTGAGTAAATTAAATGGGAAGCCTGATCATTATGGACACTATTGTTTTATTTTATTTTATTTATTTATCTATTTTTTTGAGGATTCTTTGCAGTTCTGCTCACTCATGTCGGGTTTTCGAAGGTTCGTTTTAAAATGATCAGATTTGAAGAATTCCTGCTTTGGATTTTGCACCACTTGTTATCGTTACTGGAACACGGCTTCAAATAATAGAAGTTTCATAATAATAATAATAATAATAATAATAATAATAATAATAATAATAATAATAATAATTATTATTATTATTATTATTATTATTATTATTATTATTATTATTATTATTATTATTATTATTATTATTATTATTATTATTATTATTATTATTTCTCTCACAGTCTGCATAGTCGGTATCCGAGGGTCTTAACCTCACTACCTAGTTTTCTTAGGATTGGATTCCTTGCTGTGTTCAGCTGTATACTTCTGCAACAAGTCTTATTCGAGGCTCGTGTATCCAGTCCTCTCCAGGTTCCTCCTGAGGTCTCTTGGATTCCCTCTGGTGTTTTCAAGATGATGGGTACTAATTCTACATCAGTTTGCCGTAATCTCCTTATTTCCGTCTTTAGATCTTGGTACTGCCCTTTTTCCTTAATTCTTGCGCCCCTTGAAATAGCTACGTCTGGAAGAGATACTTCCTGGATTTCCTTATTTGTCTAGATTAGGTCTGCTCAGTATATATATATATATATATATATATATATATATATATATATATATATATATATATATATATATATACATAATTTATCATATATGATTTTATATAGTCAAACATTATATCTACCTAAATAATACCGAAGGGGAATTATAACTAATAAGCACGTCATCCTGCCAGGTTTTATATAGTTTATACACACCACATACAAACATCTACACACACAAATAATATATATATATATATATATATATAATGATAAGCGGTTCGTATATATATATATATATAGATATTTGTATTTATATATACCCATATATATACATATATACACACACATACACACACTGTATATATATACATATATATATATTTATATATATATATTTATATATATATATATATATATATATATAATATATATAATATATATAACGATTATGTGCTCCTGTGTTTTCGAGTAAATAATATGTAAAGATAATATTGTGCATTGACTTTCATCCTTCTAGTACGTCCATGCACTTTCCTTACTATGTAAACAGTAGTGCAAAATTGTGTCTTGATGAAACCTGCTTTATTTATAAACGGCAAGAAGGCGTATACGACGTCCCAACGGTGAATGGCACGAGAGCATTTTTATAGCTGAACAGTTCCTCGTTGGACGAATCGGTAGAGTTCTCGGCTAGAACTCTGCTAGGCCCGAGTTCGAGTCTCCGGCCGGCCAATGAAGAATTAGAGGATTTTATTTCTGGTGACAGAAATTCATTTCTCGGTATAATGTGGTTCGGATTCCACAGTAAGCTGTAGGTCCCGTTGCTAGGTAACCAACTGGTTCTTAGCCACGTAAAATAAGTCTAATCCTTCGGGGCAGCCCTAGGAGAGCTGTTAATCAGCTCAGTGGTCTGGTTAAACTAAGATATACTTTATAGCTGAACAAAATCTACAAAGCAGTTTATATAAATTCTGCGGATTACAAAATCCACCTTTTGTTCTTCCTTTCTTTTGACGTAGTTGATATTTGGATACAAAGAATAATCCTATTCTGTCAAATGCAAGAGACTGCATAATTAATTTTCCCTCATTTGACATTGTTTTTAGACAAGGTTAAATAATCTAATAACCGGACAGTAAATCATAATTTGCAAACATTTTATTTCAGAAGTATCAAAAACTCATGCAGAATATTCGGTTTGAGCAGCATTCTTAAGAATAAATGATAGATTTTTTTACTGGGTTAAACTACTTTGTTATCGACCACGGACAGCATAAATGCTTATTAAGTTGTTTTACTAATGCGTCCAATATTTAAATTCTGTTTCATATCGTTAGTGTGATCATCAGTGACTTGCATAAAATAAAGTGTTGCCGCGTCCTAATAGGTGCGCAGCCATAACTAGATTTTCACAAATATTTTCATGTTGTTGGATTTTGAAATTTAGTGATTTTATTCCTCATTTCTTGCAGAAAATTTATTGCACAATTCAATGCCACTGTCAAATGTCTCTGTAAAAGCGTGTAAATACTTTAAGGCTGATATGAAGAGCCTATTTCACCTTATTTCCCCCTTTTTTGTGAATCTGTGACTTGAATTTAATGTTTACATTGCTTACGCCAACGAGAGAGAGAGAGAGAGAGAGAGAGAGAGAGAGAGAGAGAGAGAGAGAGAGAGAGAGTAAGCTATAGGCTGATTATGTCTTTTTTGTGTTTCTTTTTACGTAGTCGTTTGTTTGCGAACTCTCCTCACGACGTGTATTTTACCATTTTGTATTTCTAATCTGGATGTAGGCTATTTGCGAAACAAGAATGTCTGATTATTCGCAAATACTTCTTTATTTATTTACTTATTTATTGATTGTGTCCTTTTATTCATTATCTTATATTTCTAGTTTTACATTATTATTGCATTCTTCATATATGCTTTTAACAGGTCTTAAATAACATTCTCTTCTGAGGAAGATGAGGTCACAAACATTTCCTTATATGTAGAGGTTTTTGAAGTGAAGTGACAGGGATTTTCCGATGTCTTACCAGAAGTTTTGCTTAGTCAGTTCCTCATCCTGAAAGGAATCCATGGTGTAACACTAACATAATCTGATTTTCTTCCGAAGACACTTGACTAAGAGAGACTTCTACGCAGTGGGAATTATGATTAGGCTACTTTTTTCCTAGAAATTCGTTACAACTCTGACATTCGAATCTTCAAGCCGTTCATTCATATTACAGCTAAAGACTGCTTTAAGGAAATCCTGATATCAATCTAGGAAAGAAGCAACTACGGATGTCGTAAAGATGTGTTTTCGTAAAATGTCATCGGCAGGAAATATTTAGACGCCGACGGAAATACCATTCCTACCGTCAGCTCAACCGGGCTTACAAGCGTCTTAAAACAGCGTCGATGAGAGGACATACCAACGCGGGTGACCCCGATGGTCTTTCAATGAATTATAAGTCACTTCGTTTCTTTAAACTTCATACCGTCACTTTGGACGGACAGGCCCTCAAGAGGATGAGCTATGGAAGGCGCCGCCCTCGCGGGTCTTAAAGAATGCAAATCTCCGGGTAATGTTGCCATTACAGCGGTCGCGTTTCGACACCCCGCTGAGTTCCTTGTCAGGCATAATGGCGAAATGTCCCCAATTTACTAAGTTGTGGCGAGAGGAAAAAAAAAAAAAGTTTTCAGTTGATGAGGAGTGGGTGAGAAAACGATCCTAATAGTTCTTTGTGTCTTTCGTCTTTTTGCTTTTTTCCTCCTGAAAGGGCATGATGGAAGGTTAATGGCCGCCTTGCTGAAGGTCGGGTTACGGAGGATGTAATGTAGCAAAGTCGTCGTCAACATTGTCAACCCACTCGTTTAAGAGCAGAGTATAAACGCAGACGCTGAGCGGCCGGATTTTTCTTTTTTTGCTTTTTAACGCTTCCTGGCACTTCTGTTAATATCAGTATCATAATTTTTGTTACTTTTATCGTTTTTGTTTCGTATACTGTTATACCCAAAGCCCTCTTACGCCAGTGTGTTTTTCATGTAACTAGGAAAAAGTTTGTAGGACTAACGTGAACGGAAGGAATCTTTTTATCGGTTAAGACGTAAAAGAACACTATTTATTTCCAATGAGAGTTTCCGCCGAAAGTTCCTTTGTTATGAGTCAAACACACATACTTGTCCTCTTGACTTATTGGACATTTTTGTTCCACATTGCCCTCTCCTAAGAATCCTTTAGGTTTCTCATGGGTTTCTGGAAGTTCCAGGAAGCTCATGTGGCAACAGCGTCAAGTATTCATTGATACAGGTCATCTGTCCAGGTTCTGACCATACTCGGTGTTTAACTTCTCTGGTCAAAAGACTATTCGTGTCGTGAATTTGTTTCTGCCTGGTATGAAATTATGTTCACCCATCCAAGCAGTGACCAAACCCACTGCAGTTTAACGAGGTAGGGGTGGTATTCCTACGCTCATCCTTCCTCTTTTTTTTCGATATTTGCGATCATTATGAGAAAAATTACTTTCATGACTGAGTTCAATAACAGGAGTGTTGAAAATGTCTTAAATCAATAGAGTACTAACCAAGGACATTTTCATACAAATTAAGAAAAGGGTTTGAACTCTCGAGCTGAGTTTTTTTAGTCATTTGTACTGCCGGAGTCCAGGAAATACATAATATTGACACATTTTCATAACAACAAGGCTTTGAAATTTGCATTTTTTTTTTTTGCCCATTGTCCTAATGTAGAATTTATTTTAAAAGGGGGACGTGTGGAGAGTGACTAATCTTTCTTCTTCTTTTTGATCCCAGATTAAGTAAAAAAAAAAATAACGTCGATGGAATTCTGGAACTTCTCAGAAAACATTAATAACTGGAGACAATATGAATCCCCGACCCCCGACCTCCGCCCCCGCCGCGAGATCGTGAAGGATGATGCTCAATTGTTTACAAAATGAAACTCGAACGAAAAACGAAGACGAGAATGAGAAATGTCGAGAAAGATAAATTCCCTCACTCCCTCCTCTCCCGCCACTTTTCCTCATTCTTGCCTGTCTAGAATACTTCGTACGAAAGAATGAAGGAATGTGTGTTTCTGATAAAGTCGGGTCTATCAAATAATCGGTTTCATGCTTCCTACATAATAATCATAATATTTTAAGAATGTTGAGTTTTTAGAAATTAAAGAAAAAATGAATTATCCAATGATTTATATCAGATTAGCTTGTGATGATTTGGGTCATCAGATGAGGTCATTTTACAAAAAAAAAAAAAATCATATTTTAGTCCAACATATGTGACAGCGTTGTCTGAAACAGCAACGCCATTATCTGTACCCACAAGTGGCCGTGCAGAATACATAAATTCCAGTTACAAAACACTCTAGTCTGTCATTCCCTAAACGAGGCCTTTTTTCAAAAATTATCTTCTACAATATCAGTTAGCACCATTGATGGTTTCTGCCTTATTAAAAAAAAGGTTTGCCTAGACTGAGATTAATTTCATCTCAGATACCTCCGTGATTACGTTAATTTTTGGGAACAGCGCTCCTTTTAAAATATATTAAAAAAAAAGTTCTGTAATACACTTTTCATTGGACATAAACTTAGCGCTTTGTAGTTCCATTTCAAAAGTTAATTAATTAAATAAATGTAAATATAAATATAAATATATATATATATATATATATATATATATATATATATATATATATATATATAGACACACATACACATATATATATATATATATATATATATATATATATATATATATATATATATATATATATATACTCGTATATAGTTATAGGATCGATCTCGATCTTTGTTTGTATGTATGTGTGCGTGTGTGGCCACGCGCATGAAAGCGTTGTAATAAACCAGAATCGCTTAAAAAGGAGACAAAAATACAGGCAACTAGTACCTAAATACTCTCTCTCTCTCTCTCTCTCTCTCTCTCTCTCTCTCTCTCTCTCTCTCTCTCTCTCTCTCTCTAGGTTTTTTTGTGAATTGTCTTGATCCGTCAGATCTCTTCCGCAGGCATACATTTAGCATTAACTGAGGAACGTGTGGGCAGAGCTTTATGACGAAGGAAAACCAAAAATAATACGTGTGTTGAATCTAGGACTTTGCCATCAATGCAGTATATGAGAACTTTATTGTTAACATCCTCTTCACCATCAGCGTGCCCATCATCATCACTATTATTATTATTATTATTATTATTATTATTATTATTATTATTATTATTATTATTATTATTATTATTATTATTAGTTTGTAATATTGTCCTTATCATGGTTTCAGTAGGAGTAGTAAAGGTGCAGCATATTCCCATAGTTTAAAATGATTGTGGCTTCATAAACAGCTTTAAAATAATCATTGACAGAATACAACTTCACCATAATATTTTGCATGCGATAAAGATATTAACTTTCTGAATGATACCCCGAACCATGACTCTCTGCGTCTCGCTCCCAGCGTATTCCCCGCCAAGGACGCAAATCGAGGTATGTCGCAATCGAATAAAGAACTGAGTAAAAAAAAAAAAAAAAAAAAAAAAAATAGGAGCTAGGAGAAGAAGAAAAGATAAAGAAGAAGGAGAAGAAAGTCTCAAGTTGTTCAGTTATCCTTGTACAAATAGACAAGACTTGGCCGGAGTGCAGATGTTTGGATAAGGATTGACAATGCTGATTATGTAAATGACTCGGACAAGTTGACCGGTATGCGAGAGGCCCTGCAACCTCACTTCGACATTGGCTGTCATTTCCTGAAGCCTAAATAGAAATTAGGCCACAATTCTTTGTTCTTTCTTTGAAATTGCTTAATTTGTCTTGATTAAACGTCCCACACATATCCCCCAAAATACATTTTTAGTTTTCTGTTAAAGAAAACCATTGGGCAGGCTTTGTCTGTCCGTCCGCACTTTTTCTGTCCGCCTTCAGATCTTAAAAACTTCCGAGGCTATAGGGCTGCAAATTGGTATGCTGATCATCCACCCTCCAATCATCAGATATACCAAATTGCAGCCCTAAAGCCTCAGTAGTTTTTATTTTATCTAAGGTTAAAGTTAGCCATGATAGTGCTTCTGGCACCGCTATAGGTGCCAACAACACATGCCACCACCGGGCCGTGGCTAAAAGTTTCATGGGCCGCGGCTGAGAATTTTACGGGCCGTGACTGAGAGTTTCATACATCATTATATGCTGTACAGAAAACTTGATTGCGCCGGATAAACTTTGGTGCATTTTTTACTTGTTTTTACTTTGTCTAGTTTTCTCGTTGTCATATGTTGACTCTTTTTGTTCTTGTAAGTGTGCTTAATTTATTTTCGTTGAACACCCATCAAAACACTAACGAATTTTCTCGTCTTAATTTCTTATTTATACTGCATAGTCTGAATATTTTCTGTATTCTTCATTTGTTTTTTTTTTTTTGACATCCGCAAAAACAAACATTTTTCCCTTTCCTCTTTTGTTGCATCTTTTCATTTCGTCTTTTCTTTTACGATTTTTTTTTTTTTGTAAAGTCAGGAAATATGCCGTGAAATTGTTTCCCTTTTCTCTGAAACATAGTAATGAGTCATTCTCACCTATTTGTACTTTTTCAGTAGTTTACTTTTCTTTATATTTTTTATTTCGATTTGCAAAATCATGTTCATATTTTCTCAGAAAGTCGATTGCGTTGACGTTAAAATCTGATTACGATTCTCTTCTTTTTTTATGTTAAATTTTCACATATTAATGTAATTATTAGTAGAAAGGACTTCTTTCCCAATTAGACCACTTTCCAGAAATCGGATGGCTCCAGAAAAGAATAAGACAGCGGTCACTGTTACATTTAAGTAATGCATCAACAAAAACATTTTAGTATTGCATCAGTAAAACCATCCACGATCTCACTGCTGCCTTATGCATTTCTTCATGTATTTATATGGAAAGTTGTTTTTAAACTATTAAAAAGGGAGTTTTTTTTATTTTTTGTACTATCATACAACAAATTACTCTAATTTCAATAATATTATAGCGGGTTTGTATCACGTCTCCCTACCTTCACTGTAAAGACATTTTTATGGTAAAGTTAATGTTATAAAAGAAGTGCAAAACACGAAGATAAATTTGTATATGTTATAATAATTTACCTCAAGGTTTGTAATCTTTTCATGATTGGGCACTGAAGACACAATTCACATACCAGGAATCTTGATATCAATTGTAAGTCCAGTGTTTGTAATCTCATCGCCTGGTGCCGAATACATAATTAAGACACACGTATCCTAATTAATATCAGGAGCTAACCTAAGAAGTCGGATAATCCTTACTGACTTAATGAACAAAATAATGAGACGCTGTTTGCCCCCGACTTCTCTCCCGCCGTCGCGTGACGCATTCGCGACACAAGAGAGGAGGCCATTTCTTAGGCGCTGCGAAGCCACATATTAAGAAATTAATAAAGTCGAAGTTGCGAAAGGACGATGTGGGACTTACGAGGCGTCAGGGGCTGGATGAGGATTTCGCGACGAGTTTAATTAGAAGAAAAGTCGTAAGGGCGCGCAGACAGGATGGAAGATGGGCGTAGGAGAGTGGTTGGACTTGAGCCTCCTAATACCTTTCCTAATCCTACGGGACTCGTTGATGAATCCTTTATAGGGATCATCTTACGTCCTGCCATCTCTCTCTCTCTCTCTCTCTCTCTCTCTCTCTCTCTCTCTCTCTCTCTCTCTCTCTTTTATTTTTTATCTTATGTGCTCAGTGGCTTCTGTGAATCTCTCAGATTGTCTCCGAACTGCTAGATGATGATCTCACGCTATTGTGTATTTCTCTCTCTCTCTCTCTCTCTCTCTCTCTCTCTCTCTCTCTCTCTCTCTCTCTCTCTCTCTCTCTCTCTCCAGGCATGCGATTTTGGTTTAACAGCACTTAATCTGTATTAGATTAATGTATTAGGTTACTGTTACGATAGGCTTCACCAATTTTCCGACTTGACCTGTATGACGATGTGAACTTTTACCAAATACTTTCATATTTTTCACCAGGTTTTTAAGATTACTGTTCATTGTTATATATCAGTGTAACAATTCCATTTAAACAAAAACTGTCCATTTAAACAAAAACTGTATATCTGATGAATAGAGAGATAAGTGTTAATTTATCTAATCTCCATAAGATATATCAGATTATGGCAACAGGGAAAGATATTCAACAGATTTTATCGAAGAGCAGATTTTGGTACCTTCAGTAACTGCGGATTCATTCATTCTTTAATGTATTCATTCATGATTAGTACTATGAAATATAAAGGAGTATCATTCAATGTTAAATAAACAGAGCTTCGTAGAGCTTCGTACTTGGTGGAATTCAGATACTTGAAAAATGCTACAGAGGTTTGCACTAAAGCATGTAAAAACTATATGACTGACAGAGAAAATACTGATGCTGATGACTATGACTTTAATGGTGAAATGTACCTGTAAATACGAGGGTAGATGACAGCTGAAAATATGTAGCTTTATATTCAGTATCATTCAAGGGGTTTTTGACCAAGTAAAATGGCAAGGGAACAGGGAAAGGGTTGCTTGGAGATTCTTCAGAGAAAAATGAACATAGATCTCAAAACGAAATAGAATTTTGATCATTATTTCCTTCTTAGAAGGAATCATGCCCGAGTAAGTGCTAGTCCAAGCTCGCGTTGAATCGATTTTCTGAATGGTTGCAGACACGGTTGATGTATATGGAGTTTGGTTGCGAAAAGATATTAGTCAAAGGAAGGGACCGTAGTTCGTTTTAAGCGCTCTGGCATCTGTATTCCTGAATCGTGTTATGTATTATGTATTACATACATACGTGCAGTAAGGTACACAAACATACACACACGTACACACGTAGGCCTATAGATTCTCAGAAGCAAAATGGAGGATTTAAGAAGGGAAGTCGTCCAAATTTCTTTCAGTATTTCATGGTTGCTTTTGGATAAGTTTTGGATAATGATGAAAAAATCCGCAGTCCAAGTCAGTCTTTTTCCACTATTTCCCATTGAAATAGTTGGTCACTTCAAAAGAACCCAGTAATTGTAAGAGTTTGTGTAACATGTAAATGTCTACAAGCTCATGCCTATCTTAATGGTTATTTGTTGAATAAATTTAGCTTTATCCCCCTTTTTCCGTATGGCATGATAAATTTGTTACCATTTTAAGGAACAAAATACATGTATAATGAATGCATCATAGAAACGTTTTGTAGAAATCTTTCAGTCCTTTTATTGGTTACAGTTAGAATGTCCACATTTTTTGTGCAGTTAACTTGATATCTTCAGCACGGTGTCTTTTGCTAAAAATTTCCTTGAAGACATTCTTGAAGGTATTGTTAGACTAAAAAAAAAAATCTTCACAACCAACGGTTCTTGACAAATCAATTCTTTAGACCTATTTCCCAAAGCAGAATCAGCGTTGTGTGCGTTTTTTTTTAAATCACTTAACACCAGACCAGTGTTGTCATGGTTTGCTTAACTTCGATTCCTTTCATTACAATGAAATTAGAATATTTGCATTCTTTATTTTCGCTTGCAGGGGTTGGCCTATATGTTAGCTGCATTGGCAAACGTTACAAATTTCTCGTTACATTTTAATGTTTCTGAATTTTTAAAATGTTTACAAGCTTGCATGTTTCTCTGATCAACAAGTATTATAGTGATATATATATATTTTTTTGTAGGCTAAACTCTTTTTTTCAGGTGTGGTGCCATGCTCTTTTTACCCCAAAATTGGCTGGTATTTGAACAGCAACACTAGCTCACAGTCTGTTTTATATTATTTTGTGATCCGTAGAACTTTACTTGTTACACGTTACTTGATAGCAACTAATTTAAAATTTAGAGAGGTAAAGATAATGGCGAGAGCTGCAACCAAATCGAAAGGAAGATAGTTAGATGCAAGAAAATGGAAGGTTGCATTAGAAAATAAGAAAGCTTGCCTTTATACAAGAAATGGAAGCGATAAACAAAATGATAAATATGTGATAACATGTTTATAGTTTTCTTAGGAGCCAGAACAAACATTTTGCAAATGAACATTAAAAATAGTCACAGATACGGTAAAATTAGTTTTATGCCATAAGGAGAAGAAGCGGTTTCATTTCTTATATCAAGAATATAAGAAAGGAAGATGTAAAATGGTAGAGCCTCAGTAACCATGTGGAAAAGCTTCACAAAAGTGGCAGGTATACTAATTTTTAGTGAGGAAAACAATAAAACAGAAGAAAGCAACGCTACATTAGATGTGAAAGGAAAGATAAACATAAAAAATGAACTTGTGAAAGGGGGCACTAGAGGAGTCTTTACAAAGGCTGAAACCTCGAGGCATGTCGACATGCCGCTAGTTCCAATATTCTGTGGTGCCCCTCTTAGGGGAAATCCCCTACGGTAGGGGATTTTAGGCTTTTGTAGAGGGTGGGGGATACCATTGTGTAAGGGAAATTTCTTATATTTACCAATTTTTTTTATTGATTTGTCAAAAATAAAAGAAATTGTTACATATACCATGGAACGGGAGCTATTAACTACAAATTATCAGCATTTCAGAATGGAGCCGATTGGTTGCACTTAGATAAGTCTCTCCCGGTATACTTGCTACAGAAACACTGATAAAAATTAAACCTCATGAAAAAGAGTTTTCTTTCACTGTGCAGAGATTGGAACAGAATTGCATGTTGCCTAATATTGAAAATAATTTATTTGTTGAATCCAGTGTTTATGTCACTGAAAGACATTAGCCCTGAAATAATTTTGAAAGGCAAAGCTGAGACAAGTTCAGCAGCTGTTTTGTTTCGTAAATTACCACCACTTCTTCCTGGGGTTGACGCGCAAACAATCAACAGACAATGGAGGTCTAGCTTTTTGTTGACGAAGAAGTAAGAAAAAGTCATTTGGAAAGCAAGAGTCTTGTAGAATTTTGGAAACATACGAAATGTGTGGGTTCATATGAAGAATTATCAACATTCATGGTAAGAATAATGGCTTTACCTCAAAGTACTGCAGAGGTTGAGAGAACATTCTTAAAACTTAATAACAATAAAACTAAACTTAGAAATAAATTCTCTGTAAAGACACTGGAATCATTAAATAAAAGCCAGTGAAAATTTTCCCGTCGAATTTTGAGGTGAAACCATCTTTAATTAAACTGTAGGCTATTCAAGCGTAAGATCAAGGTACATGGCAAGATGCTCTGATGAGGAAGGAATTGTTGTACTTTATGATTAGACCTGCACTTGAATTTCACTTTCCTCAGTAATCAAGAATCATCACTGTACATGTATACTGTAAAGTAAAAAAGAATATTTTTTTTTTTACCTTTTTCGCAGTTGTATATGTAGCCTAAATAGCATTGCCCCTCTGTCTTTTACTTTCTATGTATAAATATATATATATATATATATATATATATATATATATATATATATATATATATATATATATATATATATATATATATGTATGTGTGTGTGTGTGTGTGTGTGTGTGTGTGTGTGTGTGTGTGTGTGTGTGTGTGTGTGTGTGTGTGTGTGTATAAAGACCAATTTCAGAGTGTAGGGAATGTAGGGAAAATTGCCTTGGCTGTGGTAGAAACACACTTTGGAGCCTGGCAACACTGAATCCATGACTGTCATTCGTTTCACCTGTCATTGGACTCGGACATTGAAGACAACAGGAACCCATTTCGTCACATAATAAGGTAAGTCGTCTAATTTTTTGAAAGATTTTATCTCGTAGGTTATATTATATAGTGGAATAAGCTAATTATCAGATGTACAGTTGACAAATGTAATATCCAGTGACCCTACAGTGGTAAAATGTACCTAGCCTATGTAGTTCTAGGCCTATGCTGTACTAGGGTATCTTGTGCTTTCAGTTCTTGGGTGCTAATGGATGTAAGCTACCCTGGGTAATACTATGAAGGTTACTTTAATATCTCCCCAAAATATTCTACAAGAATCAAATATTCCGGCTCCTTATCAAGTGTTTTTTTTCTGATTAGGCTATTATTGATGGACGAAGCCCCATTGGGAACCAGTGTTTACGGTGGGGAGGGATGGGTGGAAACAAAAGCAATGAATTTCACCAACAGGTTATAATACATAAACCACAAGGGTTCTACAAGGAGGTATCTTTTATTAATGAAATATTTTGAATGAACAATACAGAAAATGGTATATAGCATATGTACAGTACAGGTGAGATTACTTGAAAAAATTACTGAAATAGTGTGGAAAATTTGTCTCTTGTGTATGTTTTTACCCAGAAAAGCTCCGCTGGATGTCATGTTTAGTATTAGCCCCTCAGGGTTTAACATGAAAATATGAACAAAAGACATTAAATTTGTTACATTACTTTGATAAATTTCTCAAGGTAGCCCACTTGTATTGCGTAATGTGCATCCATTTATATAGTTCAGTCATAAAATTCCACAAATAAACAATATCTCCGTGCAGAACTCTTCTTTAGAATTTACCCACATTACAAAGGATAAGGATGTCAAGGCCAAGTACATGATACATCCCAGTCTTCCCTTCCCCAACCTTAAACTAACCTAACCCAGCCCCCTGTGCTCCCCCTCCCAACTGACCCACAATATTGTGAATTGTAGGATAATGTGATTCATAGAATAACATACTGAGATGCACCTGAACTGTATCTTCCATAACTTAACCTAATGTAACCAAGCTGCCAGGTCCTTACCCAGACAGGGGTCACCCCCATCCTAACCTAATCTAGAGAGCTATAAATCATCATAGTATAGAACAGGAATTAATTTCAACCTAACATTGCACCTTGGGTCCACGTCTATTGAGACTCCCAAAACACAATCTTATCAGTTGGTAAGGAAAGTTTGGAACCACATGTCCAAAGTTTCCAGAAACACACTGATCTACAGTATAGTGGTAACCTAG
Organism: Macrobrachium rosenbergii; assembly: GCF_040412425.1. NCBI lineage: Eukaryota > Metazoa > Arthropoda > Malacostraca > Decapoda > Palaemonidae > Macrobrachium > Macrobrachium rosenbergii. The sequence continues at coordinate 16,988,967 of NC_089761.1, forward strand.
TTATGGGAAGCTATGGCTGAGATTTTAAATTTTGATGTTAAGCCATTTTTTGCTTGAGGCCCTCTTGAAAGAGTGCCATTTTATTGTCAGCATATTAAAATTCACAGTATATACCCGTATGTTTATAATGAACCTTATTTGTTTCCTTCTTGTCAGATATCTTTGTTTTTATTAATATTTTGGTCCAAAGTAAAAAAAAAAACTTATGTCATCTCAATCAGTGAGGGATGTAAGAATATTCCAAAATACAGCATGACTATTTCAGGAACACTGTTTAAATTTTAATGCACTAATATTGTATTAAAAGAACTGAAGTACCTGATCTTTTTGAAATTATTTAACTCTGTAGTTTTCTTGCAGACTTATAATCATGGGTCTTAAATCCAGTCATTTAAACAGTTTGCTGAGATGCATATTGTACACAGTTGTTACCTCTTCTCAAAGTGTGATAATCCATTGCCAAGAGTTACCACTTCTTTTAGCCCTCCTTCTCTCTCTCTCTCTCTGATAATTTATTTTCATGCATAATATATTTTGTAATTTTGCTTGCCCTATGCCCAAGAAACTAACAAAAATAGCTAAAAACTGTATATAAAAATTGACCATTATACAATGATACATTTTTTACCATTTTTTCTTAGTCATTGCAACAGCTTTATGCCAGAGTCATTCTTGATATTGAGGGAAAAACGAAAAAACCAAGAGAGGAAGAGATTTTACCCTATTAATGAGTCTATAGAAGATATTTGACATAGCACTAAGAAAGGCAGATTAGATGAGCATTACAGAAGCAAAGGCATTTTGTGCTAGTGATGTTGCTGTACAATAATGCAATATTTAAAGTGCAACAGAAGAATTTGAGATTAATGTTGGTGGTTATCAAAGATAAAGCCAAACCCTGAGTCCTTTGTGGTTTAGCATCGTAATGGAAGATGTTAGGAGTACAGAAAGGGGAGCCCCTGGCCAGTCCTATATGCAGATGGCGCAGTGTTAACAGTAGAATTAGAGGAACAGGGTAAAAACGTGTTTAAAAATGGAGAGAAAGGGATTGAAAGTTGTCATGTGTAAAACAAAGCTCATGTTGACTTGAAGGGAAGCTAAGGAAAAAGTACAGTTATGAGAAAGTTGTCTTGTGAGGAAAGTGTAGGGGCCAGAACTCAGTACTATATATCAAATACAGCAGATAAGGGGGAAAAGAGGAGGTGGAGCATTATGTGGTAGATGCACAGACCTTAGAATAGGTAGAACATTTGTGTTACCTTGGGGACACACTTAACTGTAAAGTTCATATTGGAAGCGTAATAAGAAAGAGTAGTAACAGCCTGCTTGAAGTGGAAGAAATTTCCAGACTACAGTACTGTACAGGGAAGGAAAAGGGGATTTTGAAAATTTTTGAATACAAAATTTTATGAGTGTGATGGGGTGATTCTAATTACAGATGAAAAAGTTGTAGAGAAATGAGGCATGAAGCAGTTGGAAAAAGGTTGAGATCTTAAATATTGAGATGATTTGAACATGTGATGAGCATGGCTCAAGAACAGTTAGTCAGAAAAGCATTAATGTAAGCAAAGGACAAACCTTATCACCATAGAATATTTATATGTTGAAGCTGTGTGATGGACAGGAGTGCTCTCAAATTAGGGGAATGTCTTTCATCCTGCTTTGAGTCTAAATGTGTGTGTGTCTTCTTTTTCTCTGTCTCCCTGTTGCCTTCCTTCAGATTTGATTTGCTTTCTTCAGTCTTGCTGTCCAATTGCTCCAACTTCTCTTCACTCTCTTCATTATAAAGGAGGGATTGGAGTTCAGTTCAAAGCCAGTAGTAAAATCTCTGGTGATCTCATCAGCTACCCAATAATTTTTAGATTAGACAAGTATTAGTGTGCTACTTATTTTGGTATCTCAGGGGCAGGACTATCTTTTAGAACTGGCCCTTGTATTCCAGGGGCAGGTTGTATTTGGGGATAGTACCGGTGGCATTCTGTCTGTTTGCCCGTTACAGTGATTAGATAATTGCATTTTGTGATGCTCTCAGTCCTGTCAAGTTGGTTTGGCTTACACTTGAGCCACCCTAATCATGTTGGTGCCATCCCCTTGGGGTGGGATAGGGAGTGGACATTTGAGAGTCAGTTCTTACTAATTTATTGCTTCCAAGAAGTGTTTTAGAAGCATTGAAAAAGCTCAGCCATTTTCACCCTCTTATGCAGAAAGCTCAGGAGTGGATCTTTCATCTCTTTGTCAGGCATAAATCAGCTCAGTTTTGTTGGGTTCCTGCTCATACAGGAATATAAGGAAATGAGCTAGCTGCCACAAAATGCAAATTTTTCACTAAAAAGACCCCTCACTGTGATATGGAAAGGGCCATTAAACTTCCCGTACATCCTGAAGACATGGTGGCAGTGGTGATCACCCATAATAAATAAAAAATACAAGAATATTCAAGTAGAAATAGGCTTCTAGGAATCTGGTTGAAACTTAAAAACAGGTTTGAAATCAACCTGATCTCCCATAAAATTAGGCATACTGTACTAGATTAACCCATAATTTTTTAAATGAAACTTATATGGCTTTTACTTTTACGGAAACAGGAGTTTGACAGATTGAAAAATAAAATGAGAATGCTCGGTTTTCTGAGAATGTACATCTTATATCCATCTATTTCCTTTCACCCCTATGAGGGGACCGATAGGCACAGATTCTCATAGATTTTGTTTTGGATATGGATGGTAACGATAAAATAAAGACCTGTAAAGTAAGAGGTTGCCGTAATAGCCTTTATTCCAGTTCCATTGACCCTAATGAGTTATGTGTGAAATGCCAAGGTAAAGAGTGTACAGTAATTTGAATGACCGTTCTGAAGTACTGTAAGTGAATCATGGTTTAATGAATTCATGGTGAAATTGGCGAAACATGGTAAACAAAGGGAGGCTGATCATTAAAAAAAAAAAAAAACAGTCTGATAAATCTTGTGCTAATGGAGTGCATGATTTGTCTCCTGCCCCATCTAGTAACAGATAGGTCTTCTGCTTCTTCTCTTTTATCTGTTGACTCCAACTAGAGTTTCCCAGTCAATTCAGGATGTTAAATTTGTTAGAACTGAGTCAGACATAAGGGGCATAAAGGGCTCGATTAATCATTTGGCTGAAGTTTCACAGAATATTTTATTGATGTTGCCCTCCTTGGGGTCTAGGCTGGGTTTAGGTATTCCCACCATGTCGAAGGAAGGGTCAATGCCTCAGCTCCTGGCTGGCCATGTCCTTGTCTTGCTGCCTCCAGACCTGGAATAACATGTAACTTTGACATGTCAGGGAGTGGCGTGGATCTGTGGCTACTATCCCCTTACTTTGTTTGGTCTGGCACTAGACTTTGTTCTCTGAAGGATTCCTCAGATAGAGGAAAGAAAAATAGATGTCCATCATCTTCCCTTCATTTAAGCTTCACAGCATCAGGACATCTTGGTAGGAGTGAGAATCGAGTCAGCCTGACCGTCGTATTTGGCCTGCACTTGTACAGATGAGGTTCATGAGAGACAGGTTGCCTCTATACGATACCCAAGGACATCATGATAGCATGTATGCGATTGATAGTGCAGACTCTGGTTTGCCCTGAACTCACTGAATCATGCTCAAGTATACAGGGTTCACATGCTTCTTTACAGTACCACTAGGTATTGTGACAAAACACATGCACAGTTTGATTTTGGCTAGTCATACAGTCTGTGGGAATTTGTCATACAGTCTATGGGAATTTGAACCATGGTTTCAAGCACTTGCAAGTCGGCCACAGCTTGTGATTCAGTGATGAGGGCCACTATGGCAAATCATTTATGGCCGGTTTCGAGGGTGCTTACCAAAGCATGCTAGCATTTCTTCTCTAGGGAAGGATCCAACTTGTTCCTTAAGAGATCTGATAGAACCAGAGGGTCTTTCATCTTCAGGTCTGAAATGGAACAATACTTTCAAGAGGCCATTGAGCTCATTTGTGAGTGCAATGATCTTGGGGAGGCAAACACAGAGCTGTTGCCAAACTCAATCTCTTTGATAGCGTGCACTCTGGAGATAAGGCTATTATTCAGAATGTCATGGTCTAATCTTGCATGTGGTGTTTTGGACCAGATGAACTGTCTATCTTTGGATCAGAAGGTTCCTTGCTGCCTAGCAAATAGTACAGTGAACCCCCCGTTTTCGCGGGGGATGCGTCCCACACACCCCTGCGAATAGGTCAAATCCACGAATGCTTAACACCCCTCAAAAAACACTTAGAACTGCCCATTTTGATAGCTTAAACCAAGAAAAACCCTGTAAAAATGCTTATACCCGAGTATTTTAATAGTTTTATCACAAAAAGTGCATTTATTCATGAAAATTATATGAAAATACAGTAATTAGTGAATATTTCTCAGTGAAAAATACCGCGAATGGGCAAATTTTCTGCGAATGATGGCTAGATATGTTCCACAGGGAAACCCGCGGATGCGTGAGTCCACGAACCATGAGAACATGAATACGGGGGTATACTGTACTCATAAACCTAAAACGTACCTCTGGATTGTATGAAGTTTTCTTAATATTGATGTGTTGGGATGATTTTTCCCTCCAGTCTTGCAGTGCTGGAAGGGTTAACTCAGTGGCTGGTTAAATTATTAATAACAAATAATATAAATTTTCATAATTGAATTTATTATTTGGATACTTACTATTAATAGTGTATATCTCTTCGTCTATCAGTGCGGAGATACAGTATAAGCTATCTTTAACAGTAGGCAAGATTCATCTTAAATAATAGTAATTTCCGTGGTCATATTTTTGTTCACTGAAGAGTATGGAATTGCTTGAATTTCTAGTCATCTTTACCTTCCATAACCATTTCTTCCTTTTCATAATAATGGAAGATTAATTGACTCAAGTATTATGAAATTCATCAGGTAACTTTTTAGAATTTTTAAAGAGAGTGCAGTGTTCAGTATAGGCTTACTGTTTCATTACTTTGTTGTGGGGAATTTTTTCATGATATTGGTGCAAACATACAAAATTCAGTTATTTGCCAAAAATGTTGAACATTTGTAATGTACCCAATTCTGTTATATAGATTTAAGAGCTTTGCTAGTTGAACACTTAATGTAATCTGAAGTACTGTATTGGTATTCAATATTTGAACTAGTAAGCTTAAGCTGACCTACTGAAAATGATGCTTTATGATTGGCAAAAAAGAAAAACAGGAAATTATGAAAACATTTTTATAGTATGCTATACTATATTTTTTATGGTGAGGTGTAACGAAAAAAACAGGAAATGCATTACTTTATTCAAAGTATATATATGGATGCATCCAACTTATAAATTGTGCAAAATCTACAAATTTCTCCAAATAATTATTGTACACATATATGACATATCAAAATTTTGAAAACATTACACAGTATTGCTCCATATTTCCAGAAATTAAAAACATGCTTACTTTCCAACATTTAATACATTAACTTTACTAATCAAAAATTATTAACAGCGATATTTGGCAGCAACCCTACTACACGGTAATGGGAGTGCCATGTAAGGCAAGATCAGGTGGACACAAAGTATCACAGAAAAATAATGAATTTAAAGTAACTAAGATATTAAGACTCATTTGGAAATAGTTTCTGTTCTAAAGTATTTAAAAATAAAATCAGGCACGAGATAACAAATCACCCAAGAAATTGTGGCAGAATCCATGGTATAAATATCCAATGGCAATTTATGGCATGAATGGATAATTATGAGAAGCCAAAGTGGTTTCTCAACATGAATGCTTACAGAGAAAAAGAAAACTGCATTGATCTAGGGTAATGATGGCCAATAACTTTTAAAAGACTGTGATGCAAAATGCTAAATGCACAAATTCATTTATTATCAGTTCCACATTTGACTGATGTCAGTAAGAGAATCAGTGCCAAATGCCTGAAGTAAACAAGATGGAGCCTTGTTTTCTGTTTACTTAATTATCAGTAGGTTTGTTAAGTTTATTGCATTTTCTGCTGCATTGCTGGATTCTCCCAGAATCTCTCAGGATGCATTGAAATATACATTACATAATGTATTCCTTGATAACGTTATTTACACAATTTTACAATAAAATTCATATATTTCTATGTAATATGTAAGCCTACATCATGTAATTTGCAGTTCAATTACACTTTAATTATGTATACTGCAACTATGAATTTGAATACAAGACAAAAAAAGTGGTTGAGACACAGGCTAATTTTTGACAGTTGCTACAATTTTTAAATTTTAAGTAATTTTCCTTAAGAGTACGAGAAAGGCTGAGAGTTCTTTACCAAAAATGGGAATGAAGTAAAAATAGCCTTTTTTTTCAATGCTCCAAAACTCAAGCTTGATCCCCTCAAAAGGAAGATTTGGTTAATAAAAATTTCACACATAATCCCACCAAGGGGTCTTTAAGGGAGAAATTTTACCTTCAAAACAATGCAGTTACCAACATATAGGGAAGAATAATAAATAAATTATAAAAGATGCAACAAAGGGTGTCAGAAATGAAGACAAGTTTGACAAAGACAAAACTAAGCAACATTTAATGATTGAACTTAAGGAAAACTAACAGTCACATGCTAACTAAACTAAAATTCATGCACATGAAAATGTAACACTTTTTCTAGCAGTTATAACCATTAAAACAGTGGAAATTGGTATTACACAGGTGAATTAAGATAAATGTTTTCACCATAAGAAATAATTCCTTTTCCATAAATAAAACTCACCCTCTAATGATGTTCTGTAATCAAAAGTACCACTCCTCAAAGGCCTGTTATCTCCCCCACAAACTTTTCAAATCTTAAAACAATATATTAAGCCTTTCAGATTATATGATATGAAAACCCTTCGTCTACAACCTTACAGACCAATATATAGGGGTTACACTGTAACAAAAAAATATTAATGCCTTTATACATATGAAGGAACTAAATGAGCATTAAATGTAAAATACCTTGAAATAATTAAAAATACACAGTAAAATAAAGTAACAATAATAGTAATGTAGAATAATTTCAAATTAATACCAATGCATTTGTAATTACTGTATGGGCAAAATCTCAAAATGTAACAGAGAGCAAACCACTGTAAATTACAAAGCTACCCTGATATAAATTTCCATAATTTTAACTAAATGAAGCAAGAAGTACATTTGATAGGCTGTACTGAGTATTACTTGCAAGTGAAAGGAGGAGGAACTGCTTTAAAAAAAATCTCATTGTTATTTAGATTGAGAAAAGCAGTTCCTAGAATGATGATGTGTTCTGGGTAATATATATATATACAGTATATATATACAGTATATACACATGTATATGTATACATATGTATATATACACACATTATACATATATATAAATTATTAATAAATAGGTTTACTAGACCACTGAGTTAACATTAGGTTAAGATATAATCACTCATCTCATGGAACCATGTATGAATGATTTTGTCTTGAAACAAAAATTTGTGAGTTAAATTAAACTAGCAGAGTATCACGATATGTGTAAGGTTATTGTTTAATGAATTTTCAGTTGTCATCATTACATGACATTAATACATGTTAGTGTTTATGATATTAACCACTTAAAGATGCAAAAGTATTCACTTATGATTTTAAGGCCAGACATTCTGTGGAATCAAATTTTGATGATTCAGAATTGTCAAAAGATATGCTTTATATTTGATTTGATTTGACAGTCATTAGTCACTTAACTGTAACCTACCAGTATCATAAAAATTTGTTCTGCACAAAAAAATTCAAAGTTATATTTATCTGAAAACTTATTTTAATAAAATTTAGCTTTTTTTTTTACACTAACTTGTGAATGGGCATGTACAGTTGATGGCATATATAATCAAGTAACTGATTTGCAGTGTTATTGCATGTGGTATATAAAACAGTCAAAATATCATAGCTTTGTAATTGCTGCCAAGAACCTCTGAATCAAGTAAATCAAACATTTTATATCAGTTCCCAAATGAGGACAATGGACAGAATTGTAGGTTAATATAGCTGACATTTAAAACTACCAATCTAGGAGATAAAAACAAAGCTGTGCAATAAAAATATGAACTCTTTGGAAGTCTACCCCCTGATTGTAAAGTGAAGAGAAAACCAAACGAGATTAGAGAAACTATGAATGATTTGACATTTCATTGCTGACTGTAAAATATCATAAAAAGTAGTTAAAAGTTAGTCTTGAATGATGAATGCCACTGTCAGAAATCATATCAAGTGGATTCACCCTCTCCTAATCCTGGGTAGCCTGTGAAGAGCAGTTTTAAAACATTTTTGTGAAATTATATTTCAAGAAAATCAATCAATTTTCTGTGCAAAGTACATTCTTCCTGTTTTCTAAAATATTAAGATTCTACATCCAGACACATAGGACATGGCTGCATGGGGATCTTGATTCTCAAAATCTCATAAAATATGAGAACCAGCTGGATTACCTGGCATAAATTGAATCAGCTGTAAAAAAATGGCAGAGTAGAAAACTGGATTTACTGATTTAAATCCTTGTTATTAAACTGTCAAAATGCAGTTCTTTGTTTTTGTGCGAGGATACTTCCAACTTACTGCAGTACATGAATAGCAGTTTTAAGTCAGGCAAGCACAGGTTTTATGTACTTGTGAAAAATTTAGTTTTTATGCATAAAATCTTGCAACTTCATTGATGCACAAAGTTTGGTGTACTGTAGTATACCTAAAAAAAACATCAGGGGAAGGCAAGGAAGGAAAGTAGTTAGGGAGAGGGCAAGAAGAATCATGAAGATAATATGACATACAAAAATGATAGAAATAACTCCCAAAATTCACAGTGATACTACAATGACAGAATGAACCCTCATAATTTAAAGTATAATATAGCTACAAAAAACAAATCAAGATTTTGAAATTGGTTGAAATTAAAACTTGTCAACTATTAGAAAAGCTTTTAAATGCAAAACAGAGCATTAAATATCAATCTCTTGTCCAGTAATGAGTATTTCCCAAATTTCATACTGTGATTCAAGTGTAGCGATGAATAATGTAACAATTTCTTTAGACGTAACAGAAAACTGTACAGTACTTCCAAGGAGAGATGCATAATTTCCAGTTTAGTTGAAACTTGTTTGTACAATAAGTTTTGTCTTACAGTATTCCTTTGGGAGATTTGAAAACCTACATGACTTGTACAGTTTTTCCATCTTGCCCTTTGGGAAAATGGACATCAGTTTTACTTGTGTTTATCATTAATATATCATGGGGCTAAAAGTACTGGCTAGTAATAAATGTCAACATTATTATACAGCTCCATTTTGGTTGTGCATCTTCAAATGGGATTTTAGTGCAAGAATTTTAAGTTTAGTATCTGTTGAAATGTTATTTCTGAACACTGGCACCTCAGCTTAACAGATGGTTTGGCACTCTTGCCTCCCGATATAGGTAACAAAATCCTCTGAAGAACAAAGACCCAGTAGTATAAAGCTTATGAGATACCCCAGAGTCAATGTAGCACTTGCATGAAAATCTTGTTTCATTTCATCTTCTGTCACTTCCAGTGTACTGTATCATTATTTCATTGTATGGTTTGAGGGGTCTTTCAAGCTGTTAAATTCAGTAATGAAAGGTAAAATAAGTACCCTATATATTTTACAAGAGAGCTTGTTTGTGTTTTTTGGTTGATTTTGTACTGAACAAGTAGCTACTACTAGTACTACATTTGGTATCTCCACAATAAAGCTCTAACAAATTTTTCATTCAAATCTATGTACAGTAAACCCCCTGCATTCACAGGGGTTGCGTACCCCCCTCCCCAAAAAGCTAAAATCCGCGAATACTTAAAACCCCTCTAAAAACACTTAGAACTGCCTATTTTGATAATTTAAACACAAGAAAAACCTCTAAAAATGCTTAAATCTGAGTATTTTAATAGTTTTGTCACAAAAAGTGCATTTGGACATGAAAATGATATGAAAATACAGTAATTAGTGAATATTTCTCAGTGAAAAATAAGCGGATGGGTGAATTTTCCATGAATAATGGGTAGATAACGTTCCACAGAGAAATCCGCGAATATGTGAGTCCGCGAAGCGTGAGAACGTGAATACAGGGGTTTACTGTATGTGTGCAGGGCATATTAAAAATATATGTAAGCTTATGTGTTTTGGACAGTGTAAGGCTTTCTTAAATTTTCTTGTGCCATACTAAATAAATAACAATATTGTATAATACATCTTTAATAAGCCACACACACACACAGATTTGAACAAAATGTTTATTAGGTCTTTAATGTGAAGATACTAAAATGTGAGTACAAAATGGCAACAGGAGTTACCCACTTTGAAAATCAGCAAGCTCTCACACACACACACACACACACTCATATGCAGTGCACATGGTACTTTTTACTATCATGCAGACATATAGTTTTAAATTCATTACCCTGTTCAACAGCTTGCAAGATCTTTCTCAACAATTTTCAATATTGGTATCTAAATAGAAATTGTAAAAAAAATGGTTATTTTCAAATCTCAGAACATTTCAGCTTACCTCTTCCTTCCAAAACCTTTAAATGATACAGTATTGTATATATTATTTATTCCACCCAATATGAATGTAATAGATAATTACCCTACAATAAAAATCTATGACCTAAATATTGTGAGAATACAAAATGTACGTCTAGCAGTAGCAGTTCGTGAGTTTATAAGCAGAGCAATGCTGTTCAGAAATATTGACAACATTCAGAAGTTTTAAATCTGATGCTGTTGTCATATATATTGCATTGTTATAACAATATGTTCTAACAATTGAAGTATATTTTTATAAATAATATTTTGATACCTCAGCAATCCACTTAATATTAAAATGGATAACATTAAGCTTTAGTTAGTTATTTAGGAATCATAATAGTAAAAGGACGTCAATCATTTTGACCCCATCACTTACGTATTTTTGTAGATGCATTGTTTATATCTGTAAATACATTTCTTTTTTATATACTAGCATTTATATTAAGAATTAAACTTTATATAACTTGTGTGTATGTTACTCATTGTTAGCTAGAACTACATGTATTGCTTATTCATTTTTAACTGAGAACACTTTTACAAGAAAATTAACTCCTTTTATAAAGCCTAAAAATACAAGAATAAATTTTCATATAATGAACATAACTGTTATTAAAAAAAAACTTAGCAATAGTGTGATTACATGATCATTTATATAGACGAGAAAATGTAGCACAAGAAAAACATGCCCAAGGAATAGAGCAGCTAAATCACTTCTTGCTAGACTAGCTCAGCCAGGTTGCTATGCAGTGAATTACTCTAAAGACATAAAAGGGTTTCATTTTGATAAGTGCAGTCTCATTACAAAGCAGATACATACAAGCCAGATGTTCAAGTGAGTGGCAGAAAGTTACAAAACGTGGCATAATGGATCAGTTATCCTGGAAACGAAGCTATCTTACAGGGTTAGACACAAATACAGTCGCATTTGTTTCAGAATCCTTGATGTCTAGAGTGCTATCCAGACTATTCCATTACATACAGAATATAATTTTTACTTTTGTAAATTGACTTATGTGATAAGCTGAAGCCTGTTAAGTTGAGGTGCCAGTTTGTTTCAAGTAAGCTTTGGCTCCATACTAAAAAATGTAGTCGCATGATTTCTTCCCAACATTAAATACCACTGCCAAACAGAACAGTATGTCATATTTTCCTTAAATTCACACTAATGGAGAATAAAAACTTTTGGCATATATATAGTTTAAATTATCTCATATGCATCTGAATTTCAAAGGGCCATGTTATTTAGGAACAATGATTGCTTTTGTAACAGAGTCAAGATGCATAATTTTTCTAATTATACAGTATGAGTGATTGATAAGGAAATATTACTGTGGACTCTGTATATACAAACATATTTATTTTCTAATATATGGCATGCTATAAAACAGACTCGAAAGTACCTGTTTTCTGAGGGACAGAGAAATGTTTGCTTTACCATTTTAAAATTCCAAATGGTACAGTAGTAGCATCATATATTTAGGTCCTGCATAAAGGTGAAACTTCAGAAAGGGATTTAGAGAAAAATTACACCAATACATCCAAATCGGTATAAAGAGAGCTGAAAACACTGAACCTCTCTTTACGACTCCTGTTGGTATAGTAGTATGAAACTTATTACCCTCTAGGTTAAATATTGAAGAATGCAAGTGAAAGTAGCTGTAAAACAATTTGTAAATGAGGATTCCTTACTGCTGTATATTTAGCAGCTCTTGACTGCATGTCACTTTTCCTCACATTTTAAGAACCCAAAACATTGTGCTCTATTGTTCTTACACATATACAAACCTTCGGTCTGTACATATGCAGGTTTTACTTTCAGCTGTTTAACTAAAAGCAAGGTGGTTATTGTAGTTGGCTACTAAGGTTAGGGGAGGACGCTCCGCCACCCAGTCGGTATGCATTCACTTTTCCTCTCAGCTGCAATCTGAGACAGATGTATCTCTTTTGCTGCCTGCTGTTCGACTTAATTTTCCTTAATTCTAATTAATTCTTTTTGGTTTTGAGTATAATTGTTGTTTTGGGATATTTTGGGAAATACTGCAATCTTATATCATGTTCTGCTCTGTTTAAATATTGTTTTATTTGCTCTTTCATCCTGCACAGTTGTTCCTACACAGTTATGTTGCATTATCAACTTGTTTTAGCCCATATGAACCCTTCTCTTTGATGTTCTTTCTAACTTGTTTTACCTTTGATATAACGCAAACCCAACTCTTGTCTTAGCCTTGGTGTGTGTTTTTTTGTTTTGTTATATCTTTTTCCTATCACACATCCAAGGGAGAAGGACCGCCTCTTGCCTCCAATCATTTCTATTTTTAGACACCTTCTCAACATCACTTTATTGAGCATCCCTGTTCTACATCTCTTCTTTGTTTGTTCTGAAGTGTTCTCTCTCATTGCTGTTCCGGGTGATAAATCCTGGGACAGCTATTCTGGATGAAGTTTTTCATCACTGCTTTCACATCCTTTGTCGTCGTATACTGTTTCGCTGTCTCTTCATCTTCTTCCTGGTCCTTTCAAGAGGCATTGGGTAGGCTACTGCCCTGAGGAACGATACACAGTACAGGCATTCCCTGGTTAACGGTGGGGGGTTCCATTCCCGGCCAAGCGCTGCTAACTGAAAATCACCGATAATTATGGTAATAAACAGTGTTTACGACATTGTAAGCACCAATAAACTGCTTACCGACACCGATAAACTGCTTACTAACACCAATAAACTGCTTACTGATGCCGATAAATTGTTTACTGACGCTGAAACTCATTTACATTCGCCGAAAATTGGGTAACGACATCGTTAGCCAAGTGCCCTAAAACTGGATCGCCGTTAGCCAACGCCACCGATAAGCGAGGACTGCCTGTACAGTTCTCCAAGAAGATGACACACCATCGGAGGGACAGCCATTGGCTACATTCAGCCAGTCGACTTTGGTTTGGGTGTGTGTGCGGTCACTGTAGTGTATCATAGCTTCAAGAGCTACTTCACTCTTCCCTGCATTCGACATTCGATGTGTAGTAGAAGTCGAGCCTTCACCTTCATCTTTTGCTGTAGGCCACAGCCGTGTCTTCCCTGATCGTACATCCTCAACTTACCATCTCCCGTCAGTGCAGCTCCCGCCCAGATCGTCTTCTTTCCCTTCCTTCCATTGTCCTTCAGGGCAAGGCTGAGCATATCTTCAGTGTCATAACGAGAGTTCCTAGCATTCATGTGCTTTCTCTTCCCCTACAAGTCTCCTTTCGGGAACAGTTCCTGGTTGCCATTTTCAACGATGTTGCCACAGTATTCCAGATGTCTAACCAAAGATACACTCTCCAAGAAAAGAAGAATACGCAGTTGTGCAATGTTGCATGCCCATGTCTTTGGCTTCATGTCGTACGACTGAGGAGGAAGGAGAGAGGACCAAGGGCAGAAGTAAGCTTTGCCATTGCCATGTCCGATCAATGAAGCAATGTTGCACAGCTGTGACTTTTTGACGTTGCTGCAATTTGCCGAACGTCTTTGGCTGAAGGTTTGCTCTTTGAGGAAGAGGAAGCATGGCTGTGCAGATGTTGCACAGCTGTGTCCTTTCTACAAATGTTGCATGACCAAGAAACAACTCTACTTGATTTTCATTGATTTCATCTCCTCCTCATGCTCTCCCCTGTCTATGGACATAGACTTGGAGTCTCTTCTACCTAGCCTGAGTGAGTGTCAAGTATGTGGATGCTTTTTCATCCCTGCACATTCCAGCTAGGGAATGTTGCCACAGCATGGCATGTCCGGGGCTGGGCCCCCCAACCACGTTCACGTGGAGGTTTGGAGGAGACTGGGATGGCTTTTCTGAGAGTTTTTTCCCATGTTCATGTGAAGGTTTTGTAGTGGATGGGTCGCTCTTCAGAGAACTTTTCCCACCAACGCAATTGTAGACTGTTGGCTGACACATGCGTGGGATGTCTGTAATACCCCTCCATTCATGTTGTTGTGAACAGGATCATCAACATCTCCATGGCACTGCGGGGCAGCGCCTCCACTCAGATTCATGATATTGCAACAATCTTCCTGGAGCGGCCAAGTCCGTTTTCCAGTAATAACTACATCCAAATGAACGGGATCATCTCCCAGACATTTATGGCTGTTGTTGCATGGCCACACTCATCCATGGGGACTTTGACATTATACAATTAGGATAGGAAATTTGTTAATTTCTTCCTATTCAACTTTGGCACTCGAATCTTTTCCAGAGCCGGGGTAGTTCCAGTTTCAACAGCACAGGTTTCTTTGGGTCCCCGTACGTTTCCAACTGCAGTTTAAGTTTCTGTAGACCTCACGCGGCCATGCCAAGCCCCATGGCTGTGTGTCTTCGGGCATTTTATTGATAACCAACTCCCCCAAGAGTGTATAGTCACGTCTTCTTCCGCAGGTGCTCTTCACAGGATGAAGATTGAAGCCACGGCTGGGAAGAAGACAGGTGTCTTCTCCTCTTTCCAAAGATTGTCCGCGGCCTTCTTCTGCCGTCGAGTCTTCGGTCTTCGGATCGGCTCGAAAGTATACTATGCCTCCCTCTCTGGTTCCCTCGACTTTTCTTGATGACTCAGTTGTAACATCTACTGGAGTCATTGGAAGTTATGGTATCAAATGCTCAAGACTTATCAGTTCCGATCCATTTATGGGAGCTACACAGGAAACCAAGGGTGTGCCAGGTAGAAATGTCAGAGCCAGGACCGATCCTCTTCTCTTTCAAGTCACCCTCGGTACGATATGTACTGGGATCGGTCTTAGCCATTGGCCAAGCATACAACCAAATTTTGCAATGTCAATGAAGTTTTTTTTGGTCTCTTTGGGACCACAGAAGCAATCAAATGTGTCCCTTTCAAACCCCCTTCCCTTCCCAGAAGAGGAAGTAAGGGTAAGGGGAAGGTATAAAATGCTTAGATGCTTAACTCCCCAAGTGCGGCCATTGGTGGTGGAGTGCCCATACCTTAAACTCATATTATGGTGGTTGAAACCTGGGTAGCAGATGTCCTTTGATAGGATATCAACTTCCCTTCGAGTTCCTACCACTCCTCATCAGCCATCTGGTTCATATCCACAAATTCGCTCTGGCTCACCGAAGAATCTTCCCCTGTAGGGAAATTGAAGGTGATTCTGAATGAATTCGCTGTGGAAATCGTAACAGTCCGGTTCCCGAGTTCTTCAGCCGTCCCTCTCTTGAAGAGAAAGTGATGGGTAATTGGAAACTAGTCATAGATCTCTCTGACCTGACCAATTTCAACAGACTCATTTCAAGAAAGAAACGACTCGCTCTGTACTTGTAACCATCAGGGAGTCTGATTTCATTTCTTCATTGGATTTGAGGGACGAGTATCTCCAATACTCTCACCCGTCAATCCTACCGCAAGTCTCTCCGCTTCATTTCCTAGGGAGACTTCATGCCCCTTCAGAGCAGACAGCTCTATGCCTATCCCCAAGCATTCACATGACTTCTCACTTGGCTTCGATTAGGCATGCTTGCTCAGGGTACGTCTCCTGATGTATATTGACGATTGATTGGTCCTGGCAAGCTCTCATATGCAGCGTCTCTAGGACAGGGCTGACTTCTTGGATTTGGTTGCAGCCTGAGAGTTACATGGACTTGAGAAGTCCAAACTCTCTCACTCAAGCAAGGATAAATATCTGTGAGGCTAACACATACAGCAGCGAGGTTGTCCTTGTCTTGACAAGGGCAACCAGTTCAGCAGGTGCAAGCCGTTCTTGGTCACCTGTTGTAACTGGGGAGGCTGGTTCTTCATGGACACCTTCTCTCTCTTTCCCCTCAATGCAGATTGGGTCCTGGTCTTCGACAAGGGACTCCCCATTCCTTCCCTTCCTCTCTCAGAGAAAGAGAGAGACAGGACTTAGCCTAATGGTTAGATAATAGGGATCTCTTTGGAGTGTCGTTACATGCTTCCCCTCCGGAGATACTTCGTGCCTTAGGACATCAACCAGAATGGCAGTCATCGGCACTTCAATAGGTTAGGTTGGGTACCTAACCCAACCCAACCCAACCTAACCTAACCTAACCTAGCCTAGCCTAGCCTAGCCTAACCTAACCTAACCTGCACTTAAATACCCTGGAACTTCTTACCTCTTCAAAAGACTCAGGATCCAAGGACAGGCACTCCATGGTGTTGATAAGTAACAGGACCAAGGTAGTTCCATAGTCAAGAAGAAAGGGGATAGTGTCCTTTCATCTCCTCAAATTGACAGTGCAGATGCATGGGTGGGCAGTAGCACACTGAGCACAGTGGTCAACCAGACACATTCCAGGCGAGATGGATGCAATGACAGACAAGTTTGTTCATTAAGGCTGGTGTTATGGACAGTTGGTCTCGACACCTTGACATTTTGGAAGATTGTTTGACTTGGAAGATGGCTGAGTTAAACCTTCAATCTTGACACATCAAAGCTGTTACTGTTTGGTTCTGTCTTTCCAGACTGCAGGCATAAACAACCAACAGCCATACCACATTGAAAGCACTGCTTTTCATCTTATCAGTGAAGTTAAGCAACGTTGGGTTTGGCCAGTACTTGGTTGAGTGACCACCTGGGAACGCCAGATGCTGTTGGCATCTTTGAGACATTTTTCGCATCCATGGTGTGAAGTCTTAAAGGATTATGCCCTCCTGCCGTTCTGCCTGATTTGCTGGGTGATAGACAGGGTATGATCATTCCGAATCTAACGACCATGGCGGCTACCAAGTGACCACAGGCCATCTGCATTACCTGCTAAAGGACTTAACCTTCAAGTCTGAGTGCTGATGACTCGTTAGTTCCAGCTTGGCCAAGAAGTGGTGTCCAAGAGCACCATTTCTTTTGATTTTGTGTAATGATCAACGGGCGTACCCCACAAGTGACATGGTGGACAACAGTACATTCCAGGAAAGATTTTGCAAGGCCAGGGGCATTGGTCTGCCCCTCGCCTTCAGGAAGACCCTGTCTGACAGGTACTCCCCCTGCCTTCAGGATGTTGCCTATAAATCCTTGGACTCTTTTTCCTTGGGTTCTGTGGTGGCTGCACATCAGTCATATTGTTCACACAGCTCCCCTTGGGGACAGGCGGCATTTCACCTAAGGTGTACAGTTGCAAAACAGAGGGGTGTGTGTGTGTGTGGGGGACTGGCATCCTACCTTTCTCTTTTATACCCTTCCTCTCCAAGTGGACAGAAGGACAGTTAGCAAGCCATCATGTGCTGGACAGGTGTGCATGCAGGTTTTCTAGATGAATGAGTATCCTATCTATAATCTAGCTCAATTTGGACTAATAGATGCAAGTCCTATTGTCTCTAGCAAGGGGAGAGAGAAACTGACAATGAACAAACCCACTGGTTATCTTCGGCTTTATTGTGCTTGACAATAGGGGTTCATCCAAGCCTTTCTTCGAGTCAATGATGCTACATCTCATTAATCTGAAAGGCCCAGAAGTCTGGCAGTTGAACATTACACATGTTCAGCAGATCAGAGGCATGGGTCTCCTTCCTTTGCTCTTACATGACCAGGAAGAGACACCCCAGGTGAGGCAAACTACCAGTCAGTTCAGAGATTTGCTCAGAATTCTTCCACCAAGAAGAAAGTCTGTCATATGTAAAGACCGAAGGTTTGTATACTTGTAAGAACAAATGACAAATTTTTAAAGTAATTTGCATTTTTCCTAACATACAAACCTGAGGCCTTTACATAAATGGGCCACCACTAGCCACCCCTCATTCTGCTACCTGGGCCAAAAGGTAAAATGAATTGGTACAGACTGGATGGCAGAGTTAACTCCCCTACCGTCAGTAGCCAACTACCAATAACCACCTTTTTTTAGTTAAACGGCCAGTTCCAGCTTGCGCTGAAAATAAACCCCCATATGTAAAGACCTAAGGTTTGTATGTTAGGAAAAATACAAATTACTTAGAGTAATTTGTCATTTTTAGGCAGCAACCATGCCAAGCTGAAATAGTTTGTAAAGTAAATACTGTAACGAAAAAGTCAGTATAATTTTTTACAGCTATTGACATTTATTGCTTCCAAATAAAATGTAACTGCATAAACAAGCATGCATATTATAATAGTTTGATGCTAGAATGGGAATTTTTTATAGCTTTAAAGCTAGAGGAAAACCAAATATAATCATTCAATGTAAATTATGGTAATAAACCCACATAACACATGAATTGTATGCATAATGGCATAAAAATTTAAGCATGCCAGAAAAACTTTTGCGTGGAATTTTTTATTTAAAAGATTGACAAAGGAGCAGTTGCTAAAAGGATAAAATTACAGTAAAAATAAAATGAAAAACACCTTGGCATTTGCCATGTTATGTATCGTAACCCTTCAGAGGCAAGCTGAAATATTTGATAGAAAATTATAAGCAACATCAGCAACTTTAATCCAAATCACATTCATTACAGTATACATAATATTGCTACTTAAATTAGGCTATAAAAACACAGCTGCATATTGCAGACACCCTGTCAATATCGAAAAGGACAAGCTTCTCAGGTTATCAGTTGAAATCATGCTTTTTTTATGTTATTACAGTACATAAAATTGGATGTTAGAAGTTGAATTATTTCATAAAACTGCATGCTCTTCTGAGCACCATGATCTTTGGGTAACTTGGTTAACATGCAATAAATTATGTTTCATTATATATCTCCTGGAAAAAAGTATTTTAGCCCTTACACATGTATTGCAAAATTCTTTTTTGTATTAAATTCTTTGCAATGCTTGGTGAGCAATATTTGAAGCAGAAAAATCTTTGTTCCTGCAATATACAGGATCACTTACTCTATACCTAAAGTATTCAAAGTATGCTGGACTTCATTACAGCAACTCATTACCCTCAAATCTTTATCGCCTGTGCCTTGTGACTGAAGTATCTGTACAGATACTAAATAAATAATTAAAAATTTTCCCCACAAATATTTATTCAGGGAGAGCACTTGCAAGTAAAATATTATTATTATACTTTGTAATGGCCAAAAATACTGACTTGGCACTTTTTAAATTCCTTGGTGCATTTGTAAGCTAATTGTTTATACAGGATCAGTTGTTTATACATAATCCCTGACATGTTGCTTTAAGAAGTTCACATATTCTGACAGATTACAATAAAAATTAACAGAATTTTAAAAATTCATATCAAAAGTGGTAAAGCAGAAATAAAGTTTGTAAAAGGAATTAACCAGTGATGATGACAAATTTCAGGAACTGGCCCAGAAACGATAACACACCAGCAGTGTCAGTGCTATTTAAGGACTAAAGATCAAGGATAACTTTGTCAGCACCATAAAATTGCCTAGCTCTAAAACTGAAAAGATTAAAGATACAAAAATAAGGCATAACATTCATATGATGATCAATGGTTGACGTGACTTGCTTTTTAGCCTCATCCATGAGAAGTGTTGCTTATATTTTCCTTAGGAATCACCATAGTGAAATAAATCTTACTAGGTGACCATAAGTAAACTGGATTATAATAAATGAAGAAAGATACTCCTGATTTCTAGAAGCATCATGCAAATTCATTTTAATATTCTAAACTACCTAAACAATTTGGCTTCATGTTAATACAGTTTAGAAAATATTCTGTTTAGATGTTAGGAATAAAAAAATAAGTTTTCATAACTCATAGCCTTCACAATTCCTGTAACGAATGAACTGGGAAAAACTTTGTAAAAGTACAGTACATTTAAATGATATGATATATCTCATAATTCTTCCTTAGATAAACCTAGCATTAACTGCATTAAACAAATAATCTGCTCAAAATATGTCAAATTTCTTTTATAAAGATCATTGTCAAATTAAGTATCCAATGAACATCTGTCATTGCATTTACTCAAGTAAGTATTTTAAAGTATAACCCCAAACCTCTTAACAATTCCTTAACCACTGAAATTTAACCTTGCCCCCCCCAAAAAGGAAATCCAACCACTAGGTAATAACAATTAGAACACGCTCAAGAGAAATACTGGTGGTTGTTAACAGTGCAGAATTTGAGCGCCTTAAGATAATGACATTAATACCTTTAAGAGTCAAAATCATTCTATGAGAATAGGCTAATGCCTGGATATGATGGGCATTTTACCAAGCTTTGTGTTTCTTTCATTATCAAACCTTTTGTAATCCTGGTACAGTACTTTTCATCATGAGAACAACATGCCAACAATCAAACTCCTTTACCTGAAGTAGGTATGCTTAGGCTTTATTGTTCTTAGTAAGTATCATACATCTCAAATAAAGAAATAAACCCACTTTTTAATATTTAAGGAGATGGTTGTGGCGAACACTATTTTGTGCACTTATACCATAATAATTTCGCTAATAATTTTGCTCATTCAAATGTCACGGTAAAATTTACATGCCAACTCTCGAGGATTTCTAAGTAACAAATGTATTGCATTTATTTAATTACTTATTTACACGAAAGAAGTATATCTCTCATTTATTCAAAGCTAAAAAAACACTGGCAGGTAGCAGACATCAAAATGTCATATTTATAAAAATATTAATCACAGCTACAATAACTACAGAACTGCCAATTTATTAGTACAATTTGAACCTGCAATTCAACATTCGAAGTCCACAGTTTATGACTTCAGGGCATGCATAGGGTTGATATTTTTATCATAAAATCACTTAAGTGCTAAAAGTGACTTCACAGCATTTATGACTATGGATGGGCGAGTTTCAAAAGTACTTGACAGTTCGCAGAAGGCAGATCCACTGCTTGCACAATATATATCTTGTTTCACAATTTTCAGATGAAAATCCTATGACCATCTAAACAAATCTCATCTGCATTTGATGGAAGGCAACCCTGATATTATGACTTGAGCTTTGATGGGACTATCAACGCACTGCAGTGTCTTTCACTGGTTTATATTCAACACAAATTGTCAACTTTTATAGTCACTCAGAAAAATCAAAGTACTAAAAGTTTCACATACCATATGTGTTTATACAAGAGCTGATGGAAACAGTTTGCAACTGGTTTTCCAATACAAATTTTAAAAATCCTGAAAGGAACATGATATGTAAACCAAGTATTGCCACAAGAGCTACTGATAATTTTTGCAAGTTAAAAGTTTGCATAGATAATGTCTTCATGACCTTGCATGTGGACACTCGATAAGCTTTCACAAATGTTTGGTCAGTCTGGCATTATGATTTCAAAAGTCAAAAAAGCTGTTGCACAGCATAGACTCTGGTTTGATTTAACAACTTGACGGGCTCAACGTGATTTTTACAGGTCATGGCTAAACAGCTGTCCGCCCCTGTAAAGGATTGCTATATATCCAATTATCGCCTACCAAATGAAATAATCTTGGCACCCACTCAACACCACTCTCCTTTCGCTGCTTTGCTTCCTCACGTTGCTTCTGCTCCAAGGCAAATTTACTAGCCGTTGCTTGTTCTATATCATTGAATCTGTTGATGGAATTTGATCATATT
The DNA here is from genome assembly GCF_040412425.1 of Macrobrachium rosenbergii. Taxonomy (NCBI): domain Eukaryota; kingdom Metazoa; phylum Arthropoda; class Malacostraca; order Decapoda; family Palaemonidae; genus Macrobrachium; species Macrobrachium rosenbergii. The sequence continues at coordinate 17,011,017 of NC_089761.1, forward strand.
AACATGGAAAGATATGGTACCAAATAAATATCTGGAATCATGACTTATTAGAATAATTATTGTACTATACCTACTGTGTGACATTTAGGATTTAAGAGGAATAAATAACCTGAAATTTCAAGGCTACTTAGTTTTTTTTTTTTTTTTTTTTTAACCTTAACATTGAGTTATAAATCTTGGCTCTCACAAGGGTTTTTAGTCAAAAAAGGAATCACTACCAAAGGTGCTTTTCATCTAATGAATTATTTTTGTAAAATTTTATAACTGGATCTTCTGAAAACATGGGAGATCAACAAAATTTCTAGAGATTTGCGTCCAGTACTTGCTATTACTGTTGACTGAAATTTGGGCATTCCTATAATATATTTTATTGTTGTGTTGAAATTTGGGCATTCCTATAATATATTTTATTGTTGTGTTGTACTGCACTGTCAGCTAACAAGGATCTAAGTTATACAGGGTAGCCATTAGGTAACTGTGTTGAAAAGATGTGTCCAATTAAAGCTTAATGCCATCTCACATTTCTTTAGTTATGAACTGATGGCTGCTGTAATCCTACTGTGGGTTTAATCTGCTCTGTTATTGGTTTCATCAGTCCATAAGTCATGCTATATATTCATCATAACAGACAAACAAAAGGGTTATGTAGTTGATCTTTTGTGGGAATTTTTAGGTTTGATCTAGCTGTACTAGTTGCAGACATGATGCTTAAATGTGTTCATTTTGTTTGATGCCTTCATGAGCACAGAACCAACATAGTACAGTGTCAAAGGAATTTATAGGACAGTAATTCTTATTGCTTCTGTGACACTTGTAGAATCATTGAAAATTGTAAACTTTTGCAGATATGTATTTTTAATCTTTACAACAGAGAAAATTAAGAAAATACTGTTTTAAAAATCTATATATAATGAAATTAAAGTTTTTCTGGAGACACTAGGAATTCTCACATCAGTGGGAGATTTAACTCATCGGTATATATTGTAGTGAACCATTTTTGCCAGGTATGTTCCAATAGTAAAAATGGGCACATTTTCATTTTTAATTTATGCATTATCCAAGGTGAGGAAGTTCTATTGTGGGAGGGATGATTAAATTTAGATTTATAAAATCTCAGTGAGTCAGTTAGCTATACTAGGAAAAAGTGATGAATGATTACTTATGAAACCATATCCTTCTAATCAAATAATTTTCTGGCAGTACAGTCACTTCCAATTACTATATAGAATCTGAATGGTTTGCATGATCATGTAAAGATTAAGGGTGGCTTGCTACTTCCCCTGTGAGGAGAGTCTTTGGGTATCACCAATGTAGAGCTATCCTCAGAGGTCCCTGAAGTCCTCAAGGAAGTCACATTTTTTTATCTTGGAGTGCCTCTGTGAAGACCAAACTTGTTCAGTGAAGAAATGCACTACCCTAGGACATAACACTGATTTCACTGACTGCAATTTTTCATCCACCATCTCAACTCCTCTTACACGCAACATTTATTGTCATGGTTGTTACTGTTGCTTGAGTATTTGAGGTCTTCCAGATGAGATGGTGGTCCTTCAAGTTTGTTTCCCTGAGCAAACCAGATACAGTGCCAAATCATGGCAGCAGTGGTGTGTTCCTTCAATAATGTCACAACTTTAACCTTTGGTATTTAGAAGTATCTTCAGCTAGAATGCCATCCCATCTCCCTCTACCAGAAAGAAAAGAGCTACTTATGCCTCTTGAGTGACCTCATGTTATCTTTCTTGAACCCTTCCTAATTTCATTTTCATATCCAGATAGTGTCTAACCACAAAATTAAACCACTGGAGGTTAATAAGGCTCTGCTGGCTGGTAAATTTTCTGCTGCTTTTGCCGCTGCTGGCAATGTCTGGAATCTAGGTATTAACACTGTGTGCCCTAACCAATGTTGCAGGTCCACCCCTGGTGATCTGTGAATGCTACCATATCCTGAACTATTTTTCTGGCCTTGGCACCCACATCTAGTCTTTGAGGGACATCATTACTTCTCTTTATATGACACCTTACTGACCAGTCACATGTGCCATGATGAATCAGTTCATGCTTTGCCCTCTCCAGTCTGATTTGTCCTTCTCTGAGGGAAGGTGGGGAAATATAGATGAAAGTACAAGCAGCTCTCTTTCTTACTGTTGTACAAATCTCTGATGTTTGTCCCTTGTCTAGTCAATCATGGACTGGCTCTTCTGTAATCACTTGCCTCACCTATACATCTCAAAATTTGTCAAATTAAAAATGGGTTCATCTCTCACATGAAATGTAGATATTCTCATCTGTATCAGAGGACAAACTACAGGCCTCTGTCTCCTTAGCTTTTACAGCAAATAATTCCTCTGGCTCTACTTTGGTTGACTATATAGCCTGGAATGTATACAGCTCTTTGTCACCACCAAATGACTGGCTACTCTGTATTCTATGAATCTTCTTTGATGTGTTAAGGGATCACAATGCCTTAGCTGTCTTTGATAACAAGGTTTCTCTTCCACCTGTCTATTCATCTTTATGACTAGCATAATCTCAATTGTTCCCATGTCAGGTATCTTCATCTCTCTCATCACTGGCTCCCTGCAAAGCAGGAACTTACGGACAAGATTTGTTCAGGCTCCTTCATGACTATAGTTTTTGAAGCCATTTCCATACGTCTAGCCTCTATGACTGGACAGGACTCTGTAAGATTCCTAGTAACTGGATCATTACTGGGTTTCTCCCGACTGATTCCTGGTTAAGCAACTCTCTTGCTAATGGTACTTAACCTACTCACTTCTGAGTAGATCCTCCTCCATAGCAATTAAGTTCTTCATTGGAGGCATGGGTAGAGCTCTCGGCTAGCATGCTGCTGGCCCAGCGTTCGACTCCCCGACCGGCCAATGAAGAATTAGAGGAATCTATTTCTGGTGATAGAAATTCATTTCTCGTCATAATGTGGATCGGATTCCACAATAAGCTGTAGGTCCCGTTGCTAGGTAACCACTTGGTTTTTAGCCACGTAAATTAAATCTAATCCTTCGGGCCAGCCCTAGGAGAGCTGTTAATCAGCTCAGTGGTCTGGTTAAACTAAGATATACTTTTTTTTTCCATACCAATTAACCTTTTCCAATGTCTTGTGCTTCTTGCAGTTCTGCATAGCTCTTGCTTGTAACACTCCTCAGGCAAGACTTTCAAGTCCATCTACATACTTCTCATCAGCCACCTGGAGTGGTATAAAGGCTTCTCCACTGGCAGTCCTTTATTGCTTGATTGGTGGTACCTCCAAAGACAGGAATTCCTCTTGGCATGGATAGGAGTTGGGTATTTGGCACAGAGAGGACTATAACTGGATTATCCAATATAAAACAACCAAATCAGCTGGATCCCTTTCTGCTTACAGAAATTTGCTGGTGTAATGATCCATTATCTTTCCTAGTTATCAATAGCACTCTCTGTGGCTATTATCTCCAAAATAACATCTAACTATGTTGGACAAGTGTCCATATTGTTAAGAAGGAATGTAGTACAGTACTTAATAGGAACACAAGTAAAATACACAAAGCAAAATATCCTTGGATTATATCAATTCTGTTATTGTCTTTTATTACCAATAATTAAAATCACAGACTGTGTTATCTTTACCCCATTGCTTTGAGGTGTTATTACCTCTTTCTTTGTGCAGAGATATCCGTTTTACTTTATTTAAAGATGTTCTGTTTCAGTCCTCAAGGAAATAGGTCACTTGACCTTGGGATTTTTTTTTTTTTTTTTTTTTTACTCTTGCATTGTTATCAGGTTTATTTTCTTTACCACTTTGGTTACGGTTATTCTCAAAAGGTCTCCACTGTCACTACAAGACTGTGGGAATTAAGGTCAGTTCAACTGGTTGCTGAAATTTCCTAAAGTCTGATTGTTAATTTTTTGGCAATTAAGGTGCTTTTAATTTTCTTCTGGTTGAGTTATGCAAGATTTTTTTATGGATATTTAAAACTACTTCACTGTGACATGAAGTCACAATTAGGGGATGGATTTATCTGGTGGTGTTGGGGTCACCTCAGACATACCACAAATGCTTACACCACTGCTAGTACCTTAAAGCCTTAAAGGTTGTCAGTTCATTGAGATCAGACCCAGTACAGCACTAGGGGAAGGGCTCAGGATCTCAACTTTTAAATGTTAGGCACTTGAATTTTATGGGTGAGGGGCTTGTTATCCTCCCAATTTTGTGCATTATCCGAAAAATAAAAGGAACAACAGTGTTTCAAGTTGTCAACTAAAGACCCAGGATGAAATTTTGGAAGAAATGTAGAGTTGACGATGGACACTAAACTGGAAGAATGAACACTGTTATTGATATAAAAGGGAATGAAGCAAGTGACTCAAAGAATATCACAAAAGTCCTTTGGTTTACAGTGTGACACCACCTCCCTACACATGCAATTTTTCCCTTAATTTACTCTTAGCACAGTGGTAATAATGTTAATTTTACTCTTTGCTGATAAACAAGTCAAATTATAAAGCCAAATTTTGATTAGAAAGAAAATGGTATATAAGTGAATAAAGCAACAGAATGGAGCAAAAATTAAAACTGGTTTCTCTTCATTTGGCATACAGAACATTACACCGATACCTACAGTTGGATAAAGTATCAAGAAAATGAAAAAGCATAAATGAGAATACATACCTTAAACCTGCTGTAACTTCTTTCCACATGTATCGGGATTCATTTACTTCTTGCTGAGCAATAGGTTTCACATTCTTCTTTACTGTCCCCATACTGAACGTATCAACAAACTTTTCTGGATCCTATTTGAATAGAAAGAAATAAACATAATGCCTGTTATGGTTTTAATTTTTAAAATAAAAAGACACTCTGGCTATGTACAATTCCAGGATATATCACTACTCCCTAGAAGGTACAAACACTTCAGATGGGGTTGGGTGGACCCTATCAGGGTACCCCTCAGTACATGACTGCTGCATGGGAAAGGCAACATTCTCATTTGAAGCGTCTTCCTCATGTAAAGCAGAAGACTGTTCCCTTAATCTTCTGGGCTCAGAAAGGAAATTTCAGTGCCTATATCCACTTCATGTCGGGTATCAGTGACCTCTCTCCCAAGGAGACACTCTTTGTCTCCATCGGAGAACTTGAAGTGGGAGTTCCTAGAATCCACTGCTTTTGGAGTATTGGCCCAAATGTGGATTCTTCTCAGAGAGGGATGGAAACACACTGCCATAGTTCTGCCGGAACATGTACAGTAGTCTCCTTCTTCCGTACACCTATTGAAATCTCACAGAGACAGCTTAAAAATGGTCTCTTTCATCCATTAAACTTGCTGCCAAAAGCATGTGGACTATTTCACACGTGTCCAGCCAGCAACCAAATTCTCCTTTATTCCTTCAGGGGATGGCTCATAGCAGGTAATTATGACCCATTTCCAGAGGCGAAAAGCAGATTGAGCAATTTGCTGTGGCACAGGTAATTTGTAGGTCCTAAGAATACCTTAGTTTAACCAGACCACTGAGCTGATTAACAGCTCTCCTAGGGCTGGCCCGAAGGATTAGACTTATTTTACGTGGTTAAGAACCAATTGGTCACCTAGCAACAGGATCTACAACTTATTGTGGAATCCAAACCACATTATACCGAGAAATGAATTTCTATCACCAGAAATAAATTCCTCTAATTCTTCATTGGCCGGCCGGGGACGAACTCGGGCCTAGCAGAGTGCTAGCCGAGAACTCTACCTGAGTAATAGTAGCCCAGTACAGGCAGTCCCCAGTTATCGGCGGGGGTTCCGTTCTGATGTATGATGATAACCGAAAATCGCCAATTACCAAAAATCAGCAATTTTCGGCGCTGAAAATCACTGATTTTTGGTTATTAGTGCACTCTGTTAGGTATGTATCAGCGCCAATACCCAATTATCGGTGCCGTTATGCGGAAATCAGCAATTTTCATCGCTAAACAAGTGCCGTAAAACCGGATCGCCGGTAACCGGGGACTGCCTGTAGTGATAAAAAGAAATAAGTGTCTAATAAAAACTATCTAGTGTTAGCTAACTTAATCACTGTATAGGCTGCAAACACCAAATTAACCCAGGCCTACAAAGGCCACAAGTTTATGTTCATAGTATGATGTAAGTAAACATGATCTATGGGTCATATCCGTAAGATAGTAGTAATGTATTAAAATATTATTCTCAATTACTACAATAACGTTGCCTTAAAGGATTTATTCACCAATGCTTCTCAACTCTATTAAGACAAAACTAAATGGATATCCATACTGTCTATTTCCATACATTACATAACCTATGATTGCCCGGTCTATTCCCTAGCACCAGGGAAAGGTAATGTAGCCTAGGCTATAAGCTACGTTAGTTTGTAAATAAATAAAATCAATAGTTATTGGAATTATTGGACCAAAAATGTAAAATCACCATCTTTAAAATTTTAAAATGTTTGGCAAAGTTCACCATTACAAAAAAGAACTTTTGTATTCCCTTAGGAAAAATACAAATGTCATGACAATTCTCAACCCCTGTGACATCACTATCAGCGGAGTAATACCTGTTGGAAGTAGATCAGCATGAATGTATTCCTTTAACATTGGAAAGAACCTCGATATTCAAGATAACTGGGGAACTGTCAATATCACAAAACCACTTAGTTTGATTATAAAATATACTACAAAGGAAATACTGGCCTTTAGTAGACACCAAGACTCGCAAGTCAAGCCCAATTGGGAACTACAATCACGACTATGTTTCGAAAACAAGAGGTTAGGCTACCCCAATTTATCATTTCGTTAATTTCAAATTATCTGTCAATGTTAAAAGGGCAGTGTATAATACGTTTCAATAACAAAATTGTCTACTATTATCATAATGCCTTAATGCTAATTCTCACTGTGTTAAACAAGAAAAAACGGCAGGGCAATTACAGCATAGCCTAGCGATCTACTCCCAACTTCTTGCCTTGCAAGCGGCTTAATGGCTCCCAATTTAAACAAATATAAGCCTACTCATTCAAATTTTAAAAAACTAAAACTTTTCACCTGGTCTAAAAACTAAAACTTTTCACCTGGTCTAAAAACTAAGCACTTAGCTTCACTCGTATTTTATAAGGTGAAAAAATACATAGTCGGATGCAATTTCCAGAGCACAACCGGGAACTAGTGAACTCTTGGATAGACCAGAGTGTAATAAAGTTGGCTGGAACAGGCTGTTGCCACATCTGTGCGAGTATGACGCTGAGCCTAAGTAGTTGCTGTAGGATAGGAGAAAGAGCCCTCCTGTCCTGAGTCCTTTATATTCTATCACTGTGCCAACAAGCACTACAGTGCTCTGGCCGAGACCAACTACAAGAGAATTCTTTGTAATTTGTTGGTCTGTCTTATGGAGCCCTGGGGGAACCATGACAGTGTAACTGTTTTGAGGATTCACAGAGGCTACCAAAAATAGGTTTTTGTTACGTCAAAACCTGTTTTATAATTACGCATCCCAGACTGTTTTAATCATATCTAACTTTTCATAAGGTCTCTGCTTTTAAACAATGCATAAAAATCAAAACAGGAAAATTCAGTCTTGTTAATTACAGTAATACTAAAGATCAGCAAAAAAGAAGTACACTAATGGTCAGAGTTAGTTATCAACAATGCTGAATAATCAAAATGGATAGCATTACGGAAAACAACAGTATTTTTGTTACAAGAGAGGATATCCAACACAATACAGGCTGCCAAGTGAAAGTTAAGGAATGATGGAAGATGGGTGAATCAAAAGAATAAAAACAAGGAACCTATGTCATCAGAAATAAACAACAATAAAAAAGGTAGAAAATGCAAAGAATACAAAGAGAAGCAGAAGTGTGTTGAATCTAAGAGGAATATCTATGGAAAAAGACAGTACTAAAATGTAAATATAGGATAAGTGAAAAGATGGGAGCCTTCAAGTTATGGTATAGGGCAGACACGAAAAGGTTATGAAGATCTACTGGGATATGAAAAGGGAGCTAATTGAAAGCTTCCAAGGGCAGACATGAAGGTGTGGGAGGAATGGAATCAATCTACTACAACAAAGGGGGAAAAAAGAAAATGTTAGGAATAGCACACTGGTTAAGGAAAGAATAAAACTGGATAAATTAAAGTTCAAAATGATTACATAATTTAATATTGGATTAATACACTAACAATCTACAAAAAGAAGAGGATCTAAATAAACTGGAGAATTTTTATAATAAATTGTGTTAGGGAAGCAAGAAAACAGAAAAAAAACCTTGCTAGAATACTGATAAAGATATCCCATTTAAAAAAAAAAAGGAAAAAAAACTGTCTGTACTAGAACTCTCTTCCTTTATAAGGCAAAGTGCCAGACACTTAAAAAGAAAATGGAGGAGATTCTAAAACGCATACTAAGATTCACAGCTTAAACACACCAGGAAGATTGTACCACAAACCAGAAGTAGAAGAGAGATTGAGTGTCCAAGACTGAAAAATAGATTGAAACACCAAGATTTAGATGATTTTTGCACAATGTGCAAGGAAGAGGACAAACAGAAACTTGGTACAGTAGATGCATATGTAATGGAACACTGACAGTTGGCCCAAAATGATTTAAGTAAAGTCTTGCATCAGAAGGAAATTCAAGTACAAAATGCTCAAGGTAAAAAAAATTGTGGAGAGAAATTATCAGACATTTAGCCCAATAACTTGAAAACCTGAAATAAAAAACAAGATAAATAAATAAGCTGGTTCATAAAATGCCATCCAGAATGAAGAGGTCAGTCCTAAAACTTGAAATACAGACAAGAAATACATTAAGTAATGAAGATGAACTGTTACCAAGAATCAAGAGGCTATTTCTAAGAGTTTAAAGATTTGACCCAGGGGTCTGGTTAAAATAATAGTGATAACTGAATAGTTTATTGATTGCATCACTATAGGAAATTTCTGAATGACTTGGCTTAAAATTCCTCTAAAAATTTACTTAAAAACTGCAACTTGAAGTAATAAATTTCTAAATTCTATCTAATTTTACCAAATAAATTCCTAAAATTATTTATAATTTTACAAAGTAAAAAGTTTCCATGTTGTTAATTTTTAATCTTTACCATAACTGTTGCAGTTCAATGAGACCACTGAGTCACACTGCTAGCCTCACTGGGTTTACCTGAAGGATTTTTTTCTTGAATGAGAATTGAAAATTGCATTCAAAGTTTTTATCAAAATTAAAAGTGGAAATTGGTAAAGTTTAAGAAGTTGGACAGCTAAGTAAGAAAGGCCAAAAATTACAGATGAAAAAGACAGAAGGCAAGGTAGCTGTATCCCCAAAGGAAAGCTGCAAAGAACCTTTATTAGCATTTACAGAACCTGTTGGAGCATAATGATAAATCCAAACTCTGCAAGGCCTTACCCCATCTCTGTCTTTCCACTTGACATTCATTACACCATTCCACTCTCCCTCCACTGTAAGAAATGGTTTCTTCTCCCCTGGGTTAAAAACTTCTGCACTTATCCTATGTTTCTTCCCTCCATAAAATGGCTGAAATCATAAAGGGAATACATTAGGAAATAGAAAATACTGTTTTTAAATACTGTGCTTATACTTGGAAAATTAACCAAAGCCATGAATTTCTCAAGTACTTTGTACAGTGAGAAGCTGTAAAAAATGTAAGCTGCCACATCAAACTACAAAAGATCTGCCAGTGGAAGGTATCTGTTGATTTCAAATTATAACGTGCTTATTTTTCTGACTTGACTGTTTAAGTATGTCTGTAAGTTTGTTCTTTGACCTTTATTATCAGCAAATAAAATTCTCCATTCTTGAGTCTAATATTAAGTAATAAGTACTGATATTCACTGTTGACCTACTACAAGCTAGCTACTGTTGGAAAAGCTGACTTGCTCCATAATATTTCACATTTGAATTTAGTTTTCTTTAACGCTACCAATCCCAAAATGTAAAATTGACACTTTCACAGGGGTTAGTGTGATGCCCTGATTTGAAGAAATAGAACATAAGCAGTATTTCTAAATCTCTAAATTACAAGCTCAATACTGTCCTTGAACTTTGATAAAATGATATCAATAAAATGGCAACAGTTGTAGACTAGCTCACTAACAGAACATTCCAAACAGAAAGTGGCTTCTATCTTCTTATCAATTCATAGACAAGAAAAAACAGTGGGACCATCTTACTTCATTCATATTATGTACAAGAACAATACAAAAATTCAAACCTATAATAAAATTGAATAATGCCTTACCTTTGTTAAGAATTCTATATTCCCACTATAACCCGTTTTGCTGCAAGTAATCTGACATGTTCCACCAAGCTCCACCCATGGAACAGTTAAAATTGATCTGAAAACAACATGAAGTTCATTGGACGTAAGTCTGGTTCACCATGAAAATATTGGTAACGTCAGTCACATAAACTAATAAAAAGTCAATAGCAACTGACATTCACCCAAAAAATGCAACTGAAATACAACAATGCATAAAACAGAACTATGACAGAAATCACTTTACGGTAACAAACACCAAATAATAATTAACTAAATCTCTTCCACTGACCTGCCATAACCACTAGGAAAATTGAGTATATATTCTTCATCATGATCCATAACCGATACACAACCCTGGCCAATATTATTTACACATATTGAAAGACCAAGGAACTTGGATTTTGTCCAGATGTGGCCACAGAACGATATGCGCTTGTTTTTATTTTCAGCATAGAAGGCAGAAATAGGAGGATGATGTGAGACCTGCTCTGCTATGAAGCTCAAGTTGTTAGTTGTGGCCCAAGGGATAGGACCATCAGGTACTGACTCTCCTCCTGGTGGGATGCCAGGCACATCCCAATAACATCTATTAAATGGTTTTTGATTAATAATGGTAGAGTGAATGAACAGAAAAGTTAAGATGTAATTAGCACAAAAATCTTTCACATATTGAGCTTGATCTCTGCACAAAAGATAGTCACTTTTAGCAAGTGTATGCATGTCTGTTCTTCAGTACTTACTTGAATACTTCCCCAAGTATTGGATTGTATGGCTTTTTACAAACTTCACTTTTCCGTCCTGCATGGAAGGCTGACAGGTACCACTTGACGACTTGTACCATCCGATCCTGAGGTGTTTGCATGTCTGCTATGCTGTAAGGACAAATTGAAATAAATGTAATCGGAAATTTCTTACATACAATTTCTATTACATCACTTGTTTAATTCTTAAACTAGTATGCAAAATATTGGGCTGTAATTTATTATATATGAGGAGTGACAATGCTTTCTTCAGAAACACTTTCAAAGGGCAGGTTCTGCACTGCCTTCTTGAGGAGTCTTCACTTAATTATTTTAAAAGCTATCATAACCTGAGGTATAATACCAACTGAAATTCTTACAAAATGAGATCTGAAAGTTTTCCCATCAGTTAGTACATAGAAGCACTACATGCAATTTGCTTTACACATGCCTGCTAAACCATGTCATCCCCCAAATAAAAACAATACTGCAGGAGGTATATCACCTCTAGACAAATGTCCTAAGAGAAAAAGTGTGAGGTAACTTCTGCAAGTGAATAACAGACTTAGATACTTTAATGCAATGGTCAACTGGAGCATAAACTCATCCTCACCAAACCACTGAACTATTCTTCATCTTTTTCAAGAGTGTAACTCGTTTAATGTTTAAAAGGATGGTTTGCCATTACCCATAACAATAGTTTGAACAGTTCTATTATTATCATGGAACTTTTCCCCCAACAATACCTACAGCTAAAACAAAAGGTTTGCTTTGTGCTAAAATCTTGCAATAATGGATAGAAATACCCTCAAGTCAGCAAAAAAAAGCTATGATATCAATGCCACTGAGGAAAAACCAAGGACAAAGGTATTTATGGGAACACCTGTACTCCTCATTATGTAAAGTTTTTAAATAAATTAAATAACATTAACACATACTGTAATGTAGCAATGCAATCAGTTTTATAAAAAAAAATAATTAAAAAACAAGCAAACTTAATAACTAGACATTTTTCTTTATTTATTAGCTACAGCAAACTTTCCTTGAGACAAACTTACCTGCAGAAGAGGTCAGGGTGAGCAAAGAAATCAGCATACATCTCCAGTAAAGATCGCCTTTCAAGAATGAAGGTTGGAAGCACGACTTTCGTTAAATCCATTCCAATTTTCACCTGCAACAGTTAGTTTTCTCATTTATAGGCGATGACACATGCAAGTTTACAAGAGGCTGCAATGCCAAGACACCATGCCCCTTTGTCTTTAATTCTTATTATTTCTCAATTGATGATATGCATATGTTTATTATCTATATTTATTTGTTACATTTATCTACCTTTTACTATTTTTCTCTCTGATCAATTTTTCTCTTTTCATTATATGTAATCTATTCTTTGGAAGTTTACTTGGAAAGTCAATGTCCTCTTTAGCTTATTCCATGTGAGTGTGGGAATAATTTGAATACCTGTAGTAATATACTAGAGTCTTGTAGTAAAACACTTTGTTACTGGATACTGCAAGATGATGGAAGTGTCTGTTTCAAGGCAAACAGGGTTGTGATATAATTTTTCATTAAGTAACCAGGATACGAGAGTAAAAATTGGATTTTTAGCAACATGAGAAGGCAATTCGTAAAAATAAGATACTCTTTGGGAACTTCTATGAAAGAGGGAGTTAATAGGGACTACAGTATTTAGCACTGTGCATCTATCTTAAGCCCTTTGCAAGTGCTTCTCAAAATCAATTTTTTTTTAATCTGTTCATCATGTGCATTCACAGTACTTGTGTTGTGATTCTCAATCTGTAAGGAAAAACTTCTGTGGAACCTTTGTGATTCTATGTGCATAAATTTTCTGTGATAACTTTTTAAAAATTACAGTTGCATTATTTTCCGTGTACTGCACATTATCATTTTTACACTTTATGGCAAGTATAACCGTTAATTAAGTGCATAAACAAAATATAATTTCATGTGGATTTTACTAAAATACATAAATATGCATAAATATTATTTTGCATTTTATCATCTAAACTGTTTACTAAGTTGTTAAAAGTTTATCAGGGGAGCCCTGTGCCAGCAGAAGTCTACCCTAGACTAGACTTGAAAACTTTCTTTGATAACAGACATTTTCCACCAGTGGATACCCTAGACCTCCAGAGTCCATTATGGAGAGATTCTACTGTAAAAAAGAGTGAAACAATGTTCACTGATGTTGTGCACAACATAAAAAGTGACTTCTAAAATCTTACGTGTATGACAAATACTGGATTTTCTTATGCATCATATATCAGGCCATGTGATAACTACATTGAAATTAAGCATGATTTGAGGGAACCTGTCCTATAAATGTGCCCCAAATAATTTTCTTAAACTTACATAAACAAAATATGCTGATACTAATTTACCATTACTATCCTCAATGTTATTAGTTACCATATATTTACAACTGAGGTCATTCCATTAAAACCCTGTAGTTAATAACAAAAGTTCCTACTACTTGATTATCCTGTGTCATACAGTAGGGTGAACAATGGAAATTTCAAAGTTGCTCTGCACTATACAGAAGGGTCATCTTAAAAAAAAAAGTGATCCCTGATACTATATTTGCAAAGATAAGTTTCTCAGCTGACAAGAATTGCAAAAATTCATTAGGTACAACCCCTGCATGCATACAACTACATTTTAAATGAGCACCAGTGAGTCTAGAGAGGTTTTGGAAACTTACGAATATATTCTCTTCTGTAACCTGGAAGATTTATCATGTAATAATACTTATGTATACCATGTACATCTTCAAGTCTAGTCATCCTATACCACTAAGCAAGATATGCTTTAAAATTCTCAGATATATTTTAACTATTTTAAGGACTGCCCTTTTAAAAACTAATTTTTCCCAAAATGATAAATAGATTAAATTCCCACTAAAAATCTTGTTTGAAAATTTGTGAAACCCAAATTCAACTGTATACAAACATGCCAAGACTAAACCATTAATTTTTCATGGTAAAAATAACTTCCTCCAAGACTTTTAACTATAAAATAACATGATTTCATTCTGGAAAAGAACAAACCTGTGACAGTAGATGATGTATGACAGAACCATGATTTTCCATGGATCCCAACTCCGATTCATCATCATCCTCATACATACGATCATAATCGATAGTAGCATCACTCACGCTGTTGCGTTGTTCTGAAGCACTGCTTTCTGTAGGGCAAATTTGAGTAAGTTGGAAAAAAAAGTACAGCAAACAGATTTTCATAAGCAGGATATAAATGATGCTGTAAAAGAATTTCACTAAAGACTTCTAAGCAACTAACTTCTTTTTAATATTAAAATATGTTTTGTAAAACAAGACATTATCATTTCAAAATATGTTTTGTAAAACAAGACATTATCATTTCAAAGTCTGATTCCTCTCATCAGTTTGTTCAATCTGACCTGATGCATTCTGAGTCGCCAAAGGAACTGAAGCACTGGACGGGGAATGTGTAGGAGCAACACTTGGCTGAGTTTGAATGGCTGAAGGCTCTGAAAAAAACAACATTTGTAAGACCTTCTGAATGATATGTGTGCTGCGTAAGGGCAACATCGAGTGAATCCCTAGTTATGGTGTGGGACTTACATACTGTATTTCTTCGTGATTGGAAATGTGGGATTTGGAATTCATCAACTGCATCAACAATACTGTACTCATGATCACTGGAAAGGTGATATTAACCTGTAAAGTACTATTGGCAATGGGCCTCCCCTCAGTAAGCTGAAAGGCTATAAACTGACTTGTAAGGTCTGATGGATTCTTATTTAACTCTTGAAATGCTACAAGTAAAAGAATTTATTTTCAATTATTGTTTCATAAGCATACCCCATACCCGAACATTGTTTTGTTCTTTGGTTCACAGTGATGACCTAATACCCACATACATTAAATGAAAAGGATGATTATGCTCACTGACTGGCGATAGCCTCAGCTGGGCTGGCAACCTTATATCGCTATACCTGCCCTTCCTTTAGCATGTAACTTCATTCCAGGAAGAATATTTGTGCCCAACCAGACAATAAACAATCCTACACTTTAGTACATTACATACCTGAATTACTAATTAGGTGGAAACTAGTTGACTGATGTAGATTACCACCTCTTGCAATTAGGTTAAAATGAGGATATGAAGGTTCTGTTTGACCAATGCAACAGTATTGTACAGGCAGTCCCCGGTTTACGACAGGGGTTCTGTTTTTACACCGCATCGTAAACCGAAAATCGTCGCAAACCGAAAAATCGTTGAAAATCGTAAAACATCCTATGAAAATCTTACTTTTAATGCTTTGGGTGTATTGAAAACAATGTAAACTGCATTTTTATTTAATTTTTCATAAAAAAAATCTCCAAATTTTTATTATTCTGCCATTTTGGAGACATATTTCTTCCGTCGGGTCGGCGTATGACGCTTCGTAACCCCGGAACATGCGTCGTAAACCGGGAAATAATTTCTGATGAATATATTTGAAAAGCGTCATAACCTCGGGGTGTCGTGAGCTGGACCTGTCGTAAACCAGGGACTGCCTACTTAGAAGCTGGTCAGTGGGTAGGGCAACATAAGATTACTTCTGGTGTGACCCTCTGAATTTTATGAATTGTGCTATTTTGTAGTTCTCTGAAATGTTTACCAGCACAAAGTATTAGGAATGCTTGTCTCATATATATACAGTAACATCATATATGTCCAACGTAATTGGAATTTCTTAGACGGATCCATTCACAGAGACCTGGAAGATAGAGTTGGGACTGCTGGCTGTGTTACTCTGCATCACGATGACAATGTTTACTCGTTTTTCCCTATGAACAGATTATTGCATCATCATAAGTGTTATTGGTCATTATTTTAGTTTCTACAAATTCATGTTTGTATTTCAAAGTGTTTAAAGTTAGCTGGCATCCATGGCAGTCAATGTTGTGATGGCTAAGGAAGGTTGAACAAATCTAGTTGGATCCACAAGAATACTCTCTATGATGTGAGGAAAAGCCTGAGAACTTTGGGCAGGTAAGCACAAGCCATGGGATATTGTTGCAACGGCTTTCACACTTTGATGACAGGCATGGACATGGATCAAATGCCAGTAGCTGTTTACAAAGCTATTGTTATTAAAAGGAAATCTTTATCAAGGTTAAAGTAGCCTGTCAGCTCAAAGATTTTCTGGCTATGCTCCCATTACAAGCAGTTTGGAGTTTCCCTATACAGCTAACATGGCTGCATTACTTGCTGTGAGACCAAAAAGATCTCCCTAAACATCAGCATTTTTTGCACGATATTAAACTTTCATTGCCTGTGCAGTAGATATCAAGTTGTCTGTGTCAATAAATACTTTTACTTTGTAGATAAAAATTGATTTTCAAAAGTAGAGCTATATCAAGAAATTAAGAATGACCATAGACCATGGTTGAATTTTTCCACATTCTTTTTACAATCTGGATGTTACAGCAACTGTCGAATCAAATGAAGACTACGGTATGAATTTCTTAGAGAATTAACTTGAATACTATGGTCACTTCAAATTTCATCTAGTATAGTAAAGCACGATCTTGGCAGCCCTACCACCTGGTATCCCAGGAACCTATGTACCAACTCGTCACTCTACCCTGCTTTTCCTATCACAAGTCCAACACCAATACTATAACTCTCTCTCTCTCTCTCTCTCTCTCTCTCTCTCTCTCTCTCTCTCTCTCTCTCTCTCTCTCTCTCTCTCTCTCTCTCTCTCTACTTCTAAAACATACTTTACAAATATATCGCTACAAATAGCCTATGCTTACATAAAAGCAGATTTTGCTCTCTCTCTCTCTCTCTCTCTCTCTCTCTCTCTCTCTCTCTCTCTCTCTCTCTTTTAAACATGCTTTACATATATATCATTACTCAGTCTCTCAGAGAAAATATAATGAATTAAGTACAGTATTTATAAATAGTATTTATAAAAAAAAGCTGACTGTGCTCTCTCTCTCTCTCTCTCTCTCTCTCTCTCTCTCTCTTATAATATTGCATTCATTCCTATATTGTTCTACACAATTTCCCTTGGATATTGCCCAAATTTTAAAACATTTTCTCATTATTTGAGATCGTGTTTCCAATTACAAATGAAATTTATTTCATTTATTATTGTCATAACATAAGTTACGAATAAGGTTTTGTGGTGTGTTTTTAAAGAAGGATGATCGATATTCTACTCTGAACTAACATTAACAAAACAACTGTAACGAATAGCATAGAGGTTGTTGCTGCATTCAAGTACCAATGATTATAGGACTTTACAGAATCTTTATGGTTTTAAGTTATTGGCAATCTAGTAAGCAACCTTCTAGAGTTGCCAGGTGTGGCATTATTAAACAATGTTTCCGATGATTTAAGAAAACTGTATCTTCACTTTTCTGCCGAGTGTACATAGAGTGTTGAAGTGAAAATAGATGTATGCTATAGTCTCTAGAACTAGAACCTCAAAGAAGAAGAGCCTTTCACTTATAATGATATTCATTTACTGATCAATCAGCTTCCTACTCTTTTCCTCCACCTTGGTGATTTTAATGCTCACAACCCCATATGGGGTGGGAACACGACAGATGCCAAGGGTAAGATGTTGGAGGATATTATGGATGATCATAATATCACTATACTCAATAACGGAGCCATGACTCACCATAACATCTACTCCAATACTTATTCTGCTATCGATCCGAGCTTTTGCTCATCTAGTGTTCACACTGACTATGAATGGTCAGCAAATGAATATCCAAATGGGAGTGACCACTTCCCAATTCATATAAAAAAAGTTAAGAATCAGCCCTCTGAGTCACCTCCCAAATGGAAGGTAGATGAAACAGACTGGAAGAAATTTAGTGAGTCTGTTCTCATGGAAAAGAACGTAAAATCATTTCTATCTAAATAAATTCCCTAAAAAACTTGATTCCAACTAAGTTACCCTTGCCTCAAAAGTGAAATCCTTCTTCAAAAGAGATTTCTTTGAAGCTGGCCATTTAAAAACCAACTGACCTACTGTACATGGACATGCAGCTGAGCTAGTGTTATCAGCTCGACAACGTTGACCATTTAAGGGTAATGAAAGGTAACTAACACCCCTCTGTACTGTGGGTATGTGGTCATCACTAAAGCATAAAGGCTATGTAAGGAAATAGTTTGTGATAAAAACCACATACACATAAAGAGTATACGTACTGTATTTTCAAGGTGATTATTAAAACTTATTAACAACTAATAATTATTGTTCATATTAATTGCAATACCCTGAAATTTCAGGGTATTGAAAGTAATTGGTGGAAAATTTTCTTTTCATCAAGAAATACATTAAATACAACAAAAAATACATAAGTATGGATGCTGATGAATCAACATACATAACTATTATACTGACAAACAGCTCCATAATCACTTCAGTATGTTTTACGTAAACACTCAACACATGCTTCTCTGTGACTTATGTATAACAGCTACTTGGTTTAGGATTATTAAAAATACAGACAGACAATAATCACAGCTTCTCAGAAAGCCAGCCTGATTTACTCAAGTGAAACTACACTTGGTTTCCAAAGCTGTGGATTTCACAACTTCAGTGTGCCTATATTCAACTGTGCAATACATATTCCTTTAGGAAGACTGATCATTCCTAACATACTGACAGTGACTTTTCAGAGAATTAGAATCAAAATGTATTTTCGGAGCTATGATATTTTTAAAGTTAACAGAGTCAGTTTAATCAATATACAAAGGGGAAACTCGCATACTTTGACAGTTTGTCTCGGCAACACACTGACTGAAAAACCCTTGGTTCTGACTCAATGTAAATTTTATTCAAAATTATGTTTACCTTGTCCTATTGTGGTGTTGACAATAATAAAGTGTAAGTTATGATAACCTACCCTTTAAGCTTTGATAACCCTCACATAGTGTACTCAGATTTAAACTAAAATGTACTACAAAAACTTTAATTAGGCTTTGGGTGATTTACAGCATTAATCTTCCTCTAGCAGAAAAAAAATGCATATGACCACTATTCCAAGTAAGAACATGACAAAATAAGTCTCAAGAATACTTTCTGAACAGAGACATCTCTGTTTCTGCAATGCAAAATGACACATTTTAGCTGACCTTGAAATTTAGAATGCTACTGTACTGTACCCCAAAAAGGGTACAGTGTGTCTTACAAATCAAGTACAGTGCCATCTAACCTGATCTAGAGCTCTGAACATTTATCTGCTTACCTGCAGGAGCAGCAGAATCTCGTTCCAAGAGAGGTTGCTGTGAGGCTGGATCACTGGACGTTCCCCCAACACTATTGGAGGCATCACTTGTGCCGGTAACTGCAATGGTTTCAACTGCATCTTCAAACAATCGGGGCCCACTGCAAGCAGAAGAGACAGGGGGTTAGAAAGTAAAATCATTACTGCCATGTACTAAGTAGAATGGCAATACAAATTGTTGGTGTTCATATGAAGGATATTCTTTATTAATGCAGATAAGAATTATTAACATTTAGTGAGAAAAATACTAAAAGGAAGGACCTGGGTTGGTAAAAAGCCAAACACTTATATTCCGAAAGGAAAAAGCATGCTAAATTGTGTATAAATAATGGTGCAATAAACTTGGACTATCAAACCGACCTAATGTTATGCAAAACTGGAGTTCACTCCAAAAGCTAAAGGAAACTCATCCACCTATGCACCATGCAAATATGCAGTTCACAATCAGTGCTTCAATTATGGCATTGGATGCAAAAATCTATACGAACTACATCAACAGGGCATGGCTGGATATACAAAAAATAACTGTCATTACCTTAGCATTAGCAAATGCACTTAAAATTAAAATCCATCACAGATCCAACAGCCCTTCTTCAACATAACGAAATGAACTTGCAGTGATTAAGCATTTCATGTGGTAAGATATAAACATAAAATATAGTACAGTGCTAACTTGTAAGTAGTAATAAAAAAAAAATGTAATAACTTTCAAGGTAAACAGTTATATACTATAGTGTACTGTGTTGTGATGACAATGGCATCATACCGTATACAGAAAAATTTCTTTGATAAAGTATAAATTTAAATAACTTTCATATAATGATGACAATGACATCATATACAGAAACATTTTGATAAAGTATAAGTTTCAATAACTTTCATACAGTCACGGAGTTAATGACCTTAATACACAGTTCCTTTTAAAGCAAGCACAACCTTCAAATAATATGCTGCAAAATGTAACATTTGCTATGTTACATGAATAAAGAATAAATTTTCTTTACACTCTCTTCCTGGTTTTATTGTGCTTTACATTAATATGTATTGTCAAGGGTGAAATTAATAAGGCAATTACAATGTAAATAAAAGTTCATTCTAAGCATTAATGGGTAACTATTGTCATAAAGCTAAAGTACAGTAAAACCACGAACATTTCCAGAGACCCTCGATTGTTTCACTAACAAACTTTCCATCTAAAAAAAAACTACTGTTTAATTAAGGCATGTTGTTTCTAGGAAGGAAACAGATTGGTTAAGAGGCATTCATAATTGAGTTCACATCCAATCAACGTTCCTAATCAGGTATTGATTAGTCCTTACAATGGCTCCAATGCTACAGGATGGAAGTGGTTCCATCTATTTGGTTTCTTTTTAATCTTGATTAGAACTCCACCTTTTGAAATGCATCTGTGCGAAAAAGGCACGATAAAACCCCATCCTGCGGCCAATCCCTTCCAGCTAATACCCATACTCATAAATATGAATGTATTTTCAGGGATATAAATGTCATAATTTTAAGGATTCTTCACAATGCAATGCAGCACAGCCAAAACAATATGGCAATTTCGTTGCTGTTTATAACCATGTCCTACAAAGTGAGGGAATTTGCGAAGCCTTATAAAAATGTACAGTATGAAATTGGGTTATGCTTTTATTTCCTATTCCTGTTTTCATAAGTTTCGTAAGTGAGTGAATCAGGAATGTTCAAAGGCTAAAAGCACGAGATTTTGTCTTACTGTCTGCAGTAATAATACTCAAGAACCAAGGCAAGTGCCTCCATATTAAATGTCTCCAAGATGAGCAATATCAAAGTTACCCAAATACAATTTGAAAGATATAATTTTGTTTTTTATTATCCATTCTTTACATGAGAATGAGAAAAATAAATGCTATTTTAATATTTAATGATCTCTAAAATCTTTTTAAAATCTTGCCAAAGTTAATAACGTAACCCCAAAATTTATTTTATGCAAGTTTATCCTATAAATTTTAATGTTTAGAATTTTCATCATCTAACACCCATCATGAATTTAACTATATTACTAACGTGTAAAATGTCGATATG
>NC_089761.1:17037389-17077389 GCF_040412425.1 Macrobrachium rosenbergii
GCAACGAAGAAAGAAACACATCAAACCACGTATTCAGTGCACACAGAACGTTTTAATAAACAGGCATCGAAGGGGTGTTATACAATCCAGCAATTTGGTTTTAATGCAAAAAACCACTCTAAAACCAACTCAATAAGTAAGTAAAACCTAAGGTATTGCAGTGTCAGTTCAACCAATAACAACACGAAAGATGAAAATAACATAAGTACAGAGTGTTATGTGAATGATCATTTATATAAAAATGGAGCATTTTGAAAACGTCTTATTCACAGGCGCTAACAAATTGGATCAGTGTACAAATGTCAGAAAAAAATTCGGTATTCTTAATTTATAAGAAATATTGGTAACATAGCTATACAAAAACATTCAGGAGTAAATATAAGGTCATTATAGAACAAACATAACAATGAATGCATTTAAAGTAGAAAAATCCTAGTGATTACACCCTAACCAGAGAGCGAGAATTATAAAAAAAATAAACACCTGTTTCCCGTTTTGGCAACAGACATTAAGATCCACTAAGCATGCATATTTATGTACCGGTAAACACTACAAAAGAGAGTTGTAAAATCTCACCTTGCCAAAATCTGTGGAAATATGAACATTCAAAATCTAATTCTAATATTAACCTCTAGCACTTAGGATACAGATCACAAACAATAAGAACTTATTTAGTTTAAACAGTAGATGACAGCATGACATGGCCATTTCGTTAAGAGCTATCTCGAAAACTATTAGGTGGCTAATCACTATTTCGCTATTCTAACTTTCATAAGCCCTAAGAGGAAAACAGAAGCATAGCTTAGTCTTACAAAATATCCACTGGGGAAACTG
Source organism: Macrobrachium rosenbergii (assembly GCF_040412425.1). Classification (NCBI taxonomy): domain Eukaryota; kingdom Metazoa; phylum Arthropoda; class Malacostraca; order Decapoda; family Palaemonidae; genus Macrobrachium; species Macrobrachium rosenbergii. Next base: position 17,038,224 of record NC_089761.1, read on the forward strand.
TGTGGGTTAATACATGTTCCGCCTAGCCAAAACAGAGGTGTAAACGTATAAAAAAATTAATAACACTTGGCAAATCTAAGTATCGTACCAATAACACACCAGATCCTTTCATGAAAAAATATCTTAAACTTTCACAGTTGCAACGGAAGCTGTATATAAAAACAAATGATGCAGAATAACTAGTACAGTTAATGGAGGGAGAAGCCCAAAACTGATACATTTAAGCTGTTACTAACATACAAAATCTAGTTAATGAGATCAATATCAGCCCAACATTTAGACTTAATACAAAAAAAAAGGAGTCAAACGGAGCAGAAGGTTGTGGGGCAAATGGGATCAAACCAAGGGAAAGTGAGATTATTTTAAACCCAGGCACATGGCACTCGGGATGCTTACAGATGTGAGAAACATATAAAGAAAACTGAGAGTGCTGCTCCTTACCACACTCTGATGCGTCGTATATAATCCATAAGCGAGGAGGCACTAGGCCTCCTCTGCTTGCTTCCAAGATACGACCACATGATTGGTTATGCTACCAGGCAGGCCACAATAGCTGCGGCAGGCAACAAGGAGTCACAGCAGGCACACGCCTGCCTGTTGTTCCCACCTTTCAGCGGCCTTCCAAGTGGCCCTTTCCAAAACCTCTCTCCTCCACTTGGTAGCCAAATTTCTCGACACCTGGTGGTGGGCGTGTCGAAGGCTCTCTTCAGGGGGCAAGATGAGGGGGAGGGGGAGAATTGGAACGGCAAGATAAATCTGAGCGGGAAGGACGTAGTCAGGGAACCTCTGAACCTCCCATAACTTCACCAGCTGCCAATGACCCAGTGAGTATCATAGTATCACGCTGCATTTTTCAGGGGGAAAGGGGAAGCACTGCTGCAGCTGATTCTGAATCAACAGAGAGCTGGTTCTTCCATCATTAGACACAGTGAGACTCTTCTTTCTTTTCTGTTTTCTACCAAGCACAGAAGAGGTCCAATTCCACTTCCCCAGGAGAAGGATCTTGACAAATGCACTTCACATCGAAAGACAAGGAACACTCCGAAAGACTCTCCGTGAAATTCTGCACAGTTAGTCTACTAATGTTTTGCTTTTCCTAAAGACATCACATTTTTTTCTAATTAGCAATGACATTGCTAAGTAACAGAATTTAACTCTATAGTCTTACAACTTGCTTGTTGTGATGTTGGATAATTTCACCACGATTTTTTTCTGTGGAGCAAATACTGCACGTGAATAATACAGCAACTTTCATACACCATTACCTCTTTCTGAGATAATAAATAAGTATAATATACACATTTAAGTATACTACCACATAGAGTTTATGTTCATATTTATATAAGAAATAGTGCATTCCTTTGTATATAATTTAAAAATTTTATGGCAAAGTAAGTAAACACCTCTGTGAATAGGTACACACAAGCACATACATACAGTATATATATATATATATATATATATATATATATATATATATATATATATATATATATATATATATATATATATATATATATATACACAGGTATACATACATACATACATACAGGGGAGATATTCAAAATTTCTTAAACATGCATTAAACTGTCTGAGAATACTTTTCCAAACCATGTATTCCAGAATACAGATGTTTATGTATATGAGACAGGTGTGTCTGAATGTTGCATATCATTTTACGAAACAGACAACCCGATAACTGCACAAATTGGTAAAATAAAATATAAAGAAAAAGAAGTACGCACCAAAACCCATCAAAATAGGAAAACTTTAAAACACTTCGATAATTGCGTAGGCATCTTGTAAACCCTCGATGTAAGGCATCTTATTGAAGACCTCTGAAAGGTCTTCAATAAGACTTAATGTTGTGGTATTGACTAAACCATTCAAGCTTCGATCTACAGGTTCTAAATAAAAACCGAGTAAACACTTCTGTACACCTCTGTGTGTTTCTGTAGAGGCCTGTAGAAAAGTGGAAGCGTCTATTTCCCTACAGCGCGTGTTTTATGAGTAAATACAAATATATATACCTTCCGGAGATGGCTTCATTTCTATACATCCCTGCATATACATATATATTCATACATAACTTGCAGTGGTTTGTGTATTTCTATAACCAAGTGCAGAAGAGCTTGTGGATTTTTCTTCAAACATCGTATATATGTAAGCACTCCTGTGTCCATGATAGATGAAACAACATTTCCGTAAACCCCTGCAGATGTTGTTCTTAGCATCGACCATCGATTCCACTTGTTGATGCAACCGGCTATTAAGAATGCCCTTCACATTTGCCTGGCTACACGAAAACCGACCTTGACCTTAAAGGGAACGTACAGGTTTGGAAGGCGCGTCATCTCTATAGGTTTTGGATGTGACGAGAAACCTACGGTACATTTCCTAGATAGAAAGCTGATGCGCCTATGACTTCATGTTCCTTTTCGCCATCGGGGAATATGTGAGTTCTCCCAGATTCTTCTGATTTATTAACAATCAAATCCTGTATTTGCCTTCTGTGTTCCAGACAGCAAAGGCATCAGCGGTATATAAGTATTTGTAAAGTAATGGCTACCAAATGTACGATGTTTGATTTCTTATTCAATCCATGAAGGTGAGAAACAGCCCTGCACAGTTACTAATCATGATGGCATTAGTTACAAACGACAACAACAAAACAACAACCCTGTATTAATGTTTATGACAATTCTAATAAAACGTGTCTTAATTATTTGCATTCAACAACCTAGCAATATTCTTTGTGATTTATCTTAACTCTACTGAGGAAGACTAGACCCTGAAACTAGGAGATTTTTTAAAGCAATAAATGAACGTACTTGAGCACTACGAGTAAACGGGTGTTACTAATAGCAGAGACCCTTCTAATACGCAAAGACTATACGAGTTTCTCAAGGTAAACACCAAATATTAATGAGTATTTGAACGGAAAGATCAATTATTTGATAATTACGAAGGCTTAATTGGCTTCCATCAATTTACATTGGTCGCTGGTACAGTGGTTAGTGTCTTGGAATGCCACTCAGATGTCATGAGTTCGCGCATCCCCCCGAGCGATGAAAAATCACTGGCTCTGTATCATGATCAGTTACTGCCGTGGTGTGGGGTCTGTGGTGGGAGGTTGTTCTATATGAATAGGTTTCATCAACTGGATAATATATATATATATATATATATATATATATATATATATATATATATATATATATATATATATATATATATATATATATATATATATATATATATAATTTGGTGAACTTATGCCCGCAGACGGATTTCAAAAAGGCAAACTGAATGGACTTCCTACAGCAAAAAATTGAAGGAACTTCTAAACTGAATGGACTTCCTACAGCAAAAAATTGAAGGAACTTCTAACTCCACAGATGAATGAACTGACGGTGCAATTTCAGTGAGGTCCTTGAGGGTCTGACAGCAACGACCAAATAGGATTCCTATAGCAGTTACAAATGGCTCCAACCACTGCTCTTTAATGAAAAAATACAGGAGTAGTTTCCTTTATACAGTAGCTGTTGATAGTTCATCTTGTTAACAGCGAATTATACTTCATCAGCAAATGAAGATTTACCAGTTATTTTTACTTTTACGGTGGAATTACAAAGGCATTTCAGTAATAGTAATGTTTCCGATGCATATAAGGAACCATGACACATATGTTAAAGAAGGAAACATTGTTCAGAATACTGGAAAAAGGCTTGCATTATCAAACAAGTTAAATTACTTATAAATTTAACCTCCACGAAGAGTTTTAAAAGTTCGAAAACCTGAACAAATAAAAACCAACAGCAACATAAGAAGCCCCTCCGGCTTGAAATTAATGACGTATGAGAAATACACAATAGTGCTGCAAATAACAAAAAAAGTCACGCAACAAATATGAAAGGATAATGCAATGAAAACTTACATAAACATTTAACAGTTCTCTGAAAACTACGCCATCCCCAAAAAGTGACATGTGAAATATGAGATATATATATATATATATATATATATATATATATATATATATATATATATATATATATATATATATATATATATATATATATATATATATATATATACACACACACACACATATATATATATATATATATATATATATATATATATATATATACTTATAGATTAGAAGCAAGAACCCTGAGCTATAACGATACATTAAGAACTGGAAGGTGCGTCGAGGCCTGGAAAAGCATCGCCAGCAAAAATTTGAGAAGAAATCTCAAGCTGTCCAGAATGTCCAAAACTGTTTTGAACGCGCGCGCTGAGAGTAAGGTGGATTGAAAAATATATTAAATAATTTAAAAGACGATAAAAAGTATTGAAAGGGGGGAAGGGCCTGTGATGTAATGATAGAAAATATGCTGGATGTTAAAACTAACATCATCTCGAGATGTTAAAAGCATTGAAAGTCATGAAAAATCACTATGATGAAGATAAAAGATGCATTAAATACATAAATATACGTCAAGATGAACGCTAAGAAAAATACCAATGATGGGAAATAGGCTAAAAAATTAACAAAAAGCATAAAGGGACGACAAAAAGAGAGAGCTAAAAAACTTAGTTAATTATTTTTGAAGGAGCGTTTTTCATTTCTTTCATTATTTTTAAAGGAGCGTTTTTCATTTCTTTCATTATTTTTAAAGGAGCGTTTTTCATTTCTTTAAGACAAGTATTTCATTACGCACATTCCTTGCAGAGACCGGGAGATGACCGCGTCAATCTTATTTAAATTAAAAAACTTTTAGGTATTGAGAAGTAAAAAGTAAAATATTTGTCGATTTTCTGGGCATGTGCGGGATGATGGAAACGCACAGAGTTTCTAGGACGGTAAAATATTGACCCAAGACTGAAAAAAAAAACACAAGCTTACACAGCAAACGACCGGAAGGCTTCGAAATGAGTCCGGGACCGAAAAACTAATATAAAAAATCTAGAGAGTCACGAATAAATCATTAAACGATGGTAAAATCGTAAGACAAATACATGAAGCTTTTTAAACATATCTAAAAACTGAATGATGAATAAGGGAAAAACATACTGGAAAACTAAAGGTTCTAAAATACATTATAGTTAAAAAAACAATTCCTGTGAACTGCTGTTGCAACGACTATGGTCATCGACGCCATGTTGTGAACACTGATATTAAAGACCAAGACATTCGTAATTAAAAATATTATTGTTATAATTACTATAATTAGGAATAAAAAAAGCAAAAATTCATGCTCGATACTAATACAAAGGGGCGACAAAAACGTAAGAGCAAATAGAAATAAAAACAGAAAATCCCACCAGTAAAAGAAATCACTAGACGTCCAATTCGAGAGGCCAGTCCGGAAGACCGTTCGCTAAAAACAAACACACAACACACACAAACAAACAAACAAAAGGTAAAGAGGAATTCACTCAAAGGAGGATTATTCCTTTGACCAAAATAGGATTCCCAGCGTCTTTGAAGCGGCCGGGGAAATTCTCGGGTAAATTCCGGGTCGCGGCGAATTTTCGGGAGTTTGAAGGGCTCTTGATTTCGTACATAAATAAAATGGTTGAGGATATATTTAGGTACTTTGTATAAATTGCATCTCCACAAGATATATGTAATGTGTATATGTTTGTGTGTGTGTGTGTGTGTGTGTGTGTGTGTGTGTATGTATATATATATATATATATATATATATATATATATATATATATATATATATATATATATATATATATATTGCATCAATATTTTATAGGCTGAATATCGCTCTTAAAGTATGCGTACATAAATATACCTACCTACTGCCAATCTATCTATCTATCTGTGTGTGTGTGTGCGTGCGCGCGCGCGGGCGCTTGCTTACTATCTGAATATAAGAACATTTAGTAACCCACGAAATATATAAACAAACAAAAATACCGAACAATGTGGGCGCTTTGATAAAAAAAAAAAGTTGATACGTTCAAGATCATTCTAAAGGCCTGAGAAAGAGAGTGAGAGAGACACGGATTTTGAAAAGAAACGGATTCTACAAGCTCCCAGAATCTGGTGCGGTCTTGTCTGACGGGGCTAAACCAATGTTGATTCGGGCTGAATGAAAGATATTAGATCAAAGAATCGCTCGGGACAGGGGGCCTCTGCAGGAATATTGGAAGAGGATCATGTGAGTGGGAGGAGGAATAGGAGGAGGAATGTGATGAGGAGGAGGAATGAAAAAGGGAGTGATACGATAGGAATGACTTTAGGCAGAAGAGAGAATATTTATTCCACTGCGTTAAAACTCAATACATCTCTCTCTCTCTCTCTCTCTCTCTCTCTCTCTCTCTCTCTCTCTCTCTCTCTCTCTCTCTCTCTCTCTCCGCCTACTGTTTAAATACTTGTATGTTTGTTTACACTACACTATTTGCCACTACAATAAATAAATATATATATATATATATATATATATATATATATATATATATATATATATATATATATATATATATATATATATATATATATATGATTATTGAAAACCCATTTCAAATGAAAAATCAATAACACAAGCCACCTAAACTCTACACTGCTGGCACACTTGTGACCAGATGTTCTTCCCAAATGTTTATGTAAGTTACACCTGCGCTGTACAGGTGCATCAAGAGGAGACATCTGTAAATAAACTAGGCATTCCTGAAGTTCGCTGCCCTGTGAAACTGATTCTACACAATTTTAAGTAAGAGAAAATAACTTGCGAGACAATTCTATAAGATTTTTAGTACCTTAAGTAAGAGAAAATAACCTGTTAGACAAGTAACAAATAATTCACGAATGAAACGATAATTTCCTTCCAGCTTTGGGAGACTGTGCCCAAAGTTCTCTCTCTCTCTCTCTCTCTCTCTCTCTCTCTCTCTCTCTCTCTCTCTCTCTCTCTCTCTCTCTCTCTCTCTCTCTGCATATTAAAGGCGTCGCTAAGAAGTCCAGTAAAGTATGTAAAATATACAGTCCTCTCATATTCCCCAATTAATCTACCATCAAAATAAATTCCTCCTAAAGAAAAAGTCCGACATACAAAATAAGACATCACTGGAATGATCAGGTTTTTTTTTTAACCCGATCTGGAATCCCTATGTTTCCGGGAACCAAAAAATTCATATTAATTAATTATAAAAATAATTAATCCCTGCGAAATGTCATTTCCATATATTTTCCGGGAATCTCGCCGGCTTTCACTAAATTCATTATTTCCATTGCAATTTTCCCAAAATACGCCTTTGAATTCCATTAGCTTTTGCATATTAACGGCAAAAACTATACGCCTATCCACACCCCAAAAATTCATCAAAATAAAATTTCATTAGCTCTGACTCATTAAAGTTCAATATTTCTGCTGAAATATTTCAGCAAAATATTTCGGTAAAAAGGTCTTTGCATACAGGCTAAACTAAACATCCTCACATGCACTAACATAAATGTCAAATAAAACTCTCTAACTATTTGTAAAAGTAATAAGTTAAGAATTTAACATTATTAATCATACGAAAACTAAAAAAACATACACTGTGATTACCTCCAGCTAATATAAACTGTAAACTGGAATAAAAATCTCCCGTGCTACCAACGTAAGAAAAGCTAAATTTCTCTAACGGATAAAAAATTTAAATATTCTGATAACAAAAAACAGGGAAAGAAGATAATTCCTTAATCTCACTCCACTTAAACCTAAAACTCTGCAAAAGTTTACAAACTAAACAAAAATAACCCCGAGTTATGATAAAACAGTAAATACAAAGTATGGCATAAGCTTGACTGTTGCAAAACTAAAGACAAAAAAATGAGTAAACAGACTTTTATAGACCCACAACATGTATAAACATCACAAAGTTATTAGCGTTCAAAAGTGAAATTTCTTCAGCAAGTTTAGCTGTAAAGCGCGACTGAATATCCTCGACGGCTAATCGTGCGTTGTTTAACTCTCTTGGGCTTGCTTTAGTGATACAAAAACTTTTTCCACGAACCAGCTGCAAGAGAGACCCAAATATGTCTAAACTCTACGTAAAACTAGACTAAAACATCCACAAAGTTAATCAGGGAACATTCAAAAGCAGAACAACATCGTAGGGTACTTTTATATCTTAACAATTTACTTCTGATGCGATCCCTTCTTACCTCCTTGCTTTTCCTCTCTCGAAGGATTAAGTATACGTCAATCATGCCTTTTTTTGATGTACCTCTTACCCTACCGAAAGCTTTGCTTTCAAAACTTAGCAAAAAAAAAAATATATCGGGCAATACTTTTAACAATGTTCTGTTCCTGCGAGAAGAAAAGGCGAAACAAGAGCTGTCCGAAAGCAAACTTAGGCGTTTCCCCTCTTAAATCCTTCAAACGTTACAAACATTGTGCAGGTTTCTCCTGTTTTCCGGTTTCCCCTTCTTTCGTCGCAGACCAGATAGGTGAGAGAGAGAGAGAGAGAGAGAGAGAGAGAGAGAGAGAGAGAGAGAGAGAGAGAGAGCAGGAAATCAATAGCGTGAAAATGCAACACCCCAATATTATGAAACATCATCAATGCGTATATGGAGCCTAACCAAGCCTTACACGAACGCGCACTCTGAGATGCCGATGTACCACCTGTGTTAGCCAGGTAGTCATAAATGTAATGAACCTAATCTAAGACCCCGTTACCTGATCGAGAGAGCTCGGTAATTGCATTGACTTTCAGGTCTACGTGTTTCCTATAAAAATTACATAATTCCTTTATTATACAAACATTTTCCCTCTATATGATTGAGTTCCTGTCGCCAAGCCTGTTGGCGCTGACGGTTGGACTGTCTGGACAACAACTAAGCGAGTTATGGCTCTTAGTAACAGCCGTAGCTCTTTAAATGGCACTGTTCCACATGTTCTGACAATTTATGGAAGAAGGTCACGGGTCGGTGGTTTAGATACTTGGGAACGCTGGAAAAATAAAATACAAAAAAGTTGTTCCTGAATATCTACGAGACGCAGCCAAAAAAATATATCTTTATATGCATTTTAAGCGATTAAAAGTGACCGCTATTCCTCATTTTCTTTCAGAACTCAAATATTAATGAGAAAGCATTTAACTATTCAGCATTTAATAATCCAATATTTACTAGAGAGTCCATTCAGCATTACTCATTATAAGAAACGTGTTCAGCAAAATATATAACAAAGGACCTTGAATCACTTATGGCTACTTTGTCATCGTAAAGGCTACTTGACAAACCTTATTGCCTGACTAAATATTTCCGCAAGAACATAAAATGAAGCAGAAAACAATATTTTAGTTATATGTAGTTATGTGCAGGTCACTAACTCGCCTACAATCGGTTAAAGACGAGATCATTTAAGCGAAATCCAACGTAACTTGACGCCGAGGAAAGCGAAGGAACAAAGAAATGGCCAAGAGCCAATAGCCCATTTTTTACAACCATTTAGGCCCAGCCGGTGGTACCAATTACGATGAAAGCGAATGATTCAGAATCCTTAAATTCTCGTCAAGAGCTTTACTCGAGAATTAATTACGAGCACCAGCCCGAAACGCCAGACGTTTCAAAGGGAGCTCCATATTACTGCGAAATGTCTACGTCTTTGTGAGAGGGTACAATGAATGAAGTGGATCTCATGGTCCAATTTCAGGAAATATTTCGGAATTTCATATAGCTCTTCATAATCCTAATGTCTTTTCTTATGTAAAGACACACACACACACACACACACAGAGCGAAGGGCGTCTACGTCGATACCTAGGTAGGTTTTGATACCAAAGGACGTCAATTTAATTCTTCCACTTGAAGGAAAGAAAATACCGCTATAGGTAGGAATGGGAGGTATAAGAGACTGGTGCGATCGTTAATGGGTTACAAAATTACCCGACGAAACTACTGGATGCTTGGACATAAAAGTCAATATTTTCGAAAAACAAAAAGAACCAAAAGATTTCGTCTGGATATTTAAAGTCTTAGATATTTACCACGATATAATGTTTACGTAAAATTTTACTTCTCGGAAGCGTTTCTTAGGTCCCAGCTTATTTTTTTTTCTGGCCTTGACTTTTTATTTGTTTCCATTCGTCTCTTTTCACTTGGTTGTCCCACTTCTTTTACTTTACCTTGCGCCAATTTCAGTCTTTCACTCTCCAATAACTCCTTTAGGGAAGCCCTATGACAGTCTAGGAACATTACCCTTTAATTAAAGCTCGATAACTAATAACAATCATAACAACTTGGTATAAAGAATAAAACAAAATAACATGACAATCTCGGAATAGTAAAAGAAAGATCGATGTTATTCCATGTCAAAGCGTTAAATTATTCTGATAATAATAACGCAACATCACAAAGTGGTATTTACAATCACAGAGGGTCATGTGAGACACACTGAATTGCTACTCGCACAAAAACTGAGAATTAGCAACAATAAAAACAACATTAACAAGAGCAAAAGAGCGAAAGAAACAAAACTCCCGTTAAACAATGCCATTATACCCTAACGCTGCTTAAGCCCGGCCAATTAACAGAAAAAAAATAATACGAATCGAGTCTAGTTGGCTTAAAAAAAGTCTAAATGATTATACACGAGGGGGCAGTTAAGCTAACAACCAGATGTAGACAGGTCCCATTTATACTCACTCACTCGAAATGACCGTAAACGGGAGAATGGAGGAACGAAGGAAGAGAAACTGGAAATAAAAAAAAAATAGATAGGAGGGAAGGGGGGGGGGAGGGGGAAGAATCGAAAAAATAATTACCTCTCCCGACGGAAAACTTCCCTCAGCCAATAATCTCAGAAGATTAGATCGACTTACAGGTTTCATTCGTCAGAAAAAATACAATTACACAAAACTCTAGACTAACGTACGGACGCGCGCGCGTGCACACACAAACACACACATATATATATGTGTATATATATGTATATGTAGATATATATATAAATATAAAATATATATACAGTATATATATTATATATATAAATATATATATATATATATATATATATATATATATATATATATATATATATATATATATATACACAAAACAATATATACCAGGGTGTTTCAAAATTAGAGGGCGCCCTCCACAGAACAAATGGAAAGTTATGAAGTTTTCTGCTGCAGCCTATCTGCAAGTACATTATTTTAAGTTTCTATTCACCTATGTTTCATTTTACGTTTCTTGTATTTTCAGACTGAGTGACGGAGTTAGGTACAGCCATGGCTGTACCTAACTCGGAGGAAATCAGATGGATTGACCGAATCCGGGCTATAACCTTCAAAGAGGCCAGGGATGCTGGCGCATCCTTCATTTCACGTTCCTGGATAGCTAAATACATTAAAAGAGACGAATCCTTTGTTGAAAGAAACTGGAACAAAAATTCATATGACTGTCATTGCAAAAAGAGTGAGAATCTTGGAAGGCCTGAAGTCCTTTCTCAGGAGTCAAAAGACATCATAGCTGAGGCAGAGGGTAGACCAAGAAAGTCTTTGCGTAAATTGGCGCTTGAACTAGGAACAAAAAGGGGAAAGAAGAAAAGTTATAGTGCTGTATATCGTGAGTTGAAAATATCTGGTATCAAGCCATTTCATGTTATCAGCAAGCCCAACATCACTCAGCAACAGAGAGAAGACCGTGCATGGTTTTGTGGTTCATATCTTAAAGATTGGATGAAGCTGACTTTCTCCATGGTGCCACATCAGATGAATTCTTAATTTACACAGTCAGGAAGCCAAATCATAAAAATGACATCATTTGGGCTGCAAAGTTGGATGATGTCAGCGATGACGTGCGCCATCGCCAAGTTGTGAAATTCCCTGAATGTTTGGGAATCTTTCTCTGTTTCACAGCCAAACGGTTAATGTGGATCATCAAAGAAAAAGGACAGTCATGGAATGGCAAATACTTCAGAGAAACTGTGCTTACTTGTGGAGTATTTCCTTTCCTCAAAGATCCTGAAAATGTGTTATCTGTTGAAGAAGTCTCATTTTTGCATGATAAGACATCATGTTTCAAGGCTCTTCAGACACAGGAGCTGCTTCGAAACAGTGGTATCGATTTCTCGTCACGTGAATTTCCAGGTAGCTCCCCTGACTTTAATGTGTGTGAAAACATTGGTAGTATCTTAAAGGATCGTGTTGAAGCGCGTACAGTGAACTACGATGGTATACCAAGCCTCGATGACCTGCAAAGAGAGGTGACTGAAGTGCTCAGGGAAATGGAGTTTGAGCCTCAGCTTTTTTGCGATTTGCTGAAATCATACCCCTCAAGAATGCAGGCTGTGGTACAGGCAGATGGAGGCCACACAAAATATTAAATACTCAGAGAGAAACTTAAATAAATACCTGTTCTGAATTACTTTTGTTTTTGTCCATATCAATTTTAGTTTATGCTGTAGAGGGGGGGGGCTTTAATTTCGAAACACCCTGTATAAACACACAATCCATCCCCCTGGCCAGGGGTCGTTCCCGAAAGATAAGCAGATGATCACTGCCTTGTAAGGGACCAATAGTGAATCTTGGATGAACTTCGGGTGCAAAAAAATTCCACAGTACTGTCTGCTTTTTACACTACATAGGAGTCTCACCAGCAGTACGTCAAACGCCCTCCAACAAAATCTGACTTCCCGAATATTGAGACCTACATTTTTCGATATCTCATTCATCCACCTCTCTCTCTCTCTCTCTCTCTCTCTCTCTCTCTCTCTCTCTCTCTCTCTCTCTCTCTCTCTCTCTCTCTCTCTCATATACACATTATATATATATACATTTATATATATATATATATATATATATATATATATATATATATATATATATATATATATATATATATATATATATATATATATATAGAGAGAGAGAGAGAGAGAGAGAGAGAGAGAGAGAGAGAGAGAGAGAGAGAGAGAGAGAGAGAGAGAGAGAGAGAGAGAGAGCAAAAACATTTTATGAGCTTTAAAGAAGGAATAATAATTATCAGTGAAGGCGTTAGTAATATTCTTTACTATTGCGAGACACACACACACACACACACACACACACACACACACACACACACACACACACACACACACACATACATATATATATATATATATATATATATATATATATGAGAGAGAGAGAGAGAGAGAGAGAGAGAGAGAGAGAGAGAGAGAGAGAGAGAGAGAGAGATCCTATCACTTGCACATCGCATCGGCCAATTCATTAGGAAGTTTAATCTTATCAGCTTCCTGAATATTCATTTTACGAAAAATACCAAGTATCTTTAAGAATATGTAAGATCAAATGGTCATATATCCGATCCATTTCCAAGGCAAAGGCAGATGCATTTTCTTGATCAAAAATTCGGAAAAAATCGATGGCGTGTTGTGTTCCTTTCTGTGTGTTCACTGAACCGGGTTGTTCCTCTAAAGAATTTTTCTTTACATCCTTTCAGTTGCCAAGTGAATCTCTCTCTCTCTCTCTCTCTCTCTCTCTCTCTCTCTCTCTTTCAGCGTCGCAATATGTTGATGTTCGCAAATCTGAGAGAAGCGGTATTGCTACTCTTAGGTGTAATACCACTTTACTTGTTTTTTTCAAAGACATCCGTTTTATTTCAAATTTTTCATGTATCCTATTCTCAGGAAGCTTCCTTTGGTCTATAATAATAATAATAATAATAATAATAATAATAATAATAATAATAATAATAATAATAATATACAAAATGAAGGTGCCTTGATGCCTGATAGGCACTTCCGATCACTGCCATTCAGAATAATAATAATATACAAAATGAAGGTGCCTTGATGCCTGATAGGCACTTCCGATCACTGCCATTCAGAATAATAATAATATACAAAATGAAGGGTGCCTTGATGCCTGATAGGCACTTCCGATCACTGCCATTCAGGTGGACATATCTGTCAATCAGTATATCCCTAATTCCAACATTGGAAAAAGGGTCTGGCTGAAATCCAGAGCCAGTTGAGATCGCATTATTGAAGCTTGTCAGGCACTTAATATTTCAGTTACTGTATTAGATCCTGATCCCAAAAAGTAGTTAAATGAAATGCTGATGGCTATTTTAATAAGATATATGTCCCTAGAAAGGTCATCATAATATTTAGACCAGCCATGGCTTGATGATACATGTAGACGAGCCTATCATGACAAACAGACCAAATTCAACGCATGGAAACAAAATCGTTCAAATGAAAATTACACCATTTTTGTTGAGTCTCGCCGTGCTGCGAATGGAACTTACCATACAGCCGAGAGAAATTACAATAATTCTTTGAAGAGGAAACTTAAAAGAATTACTCAGCCTTATCTGTGGTAGACCAAATTGGCATCACCTATCTTTTGGCCAGGCTCGTCTTCCACTCCACCAATACCAACAGATGATGGCAGATTGGTTGCTGGCCATAGGGAAAAGGCTGACTTCCTTCATCGAGCTTTTGAAGCTAAGCAATCAGCTAAGGATGTCACTCTCCCTGATACTTGTCATCCTGAACCTATTCTAAAAAAATTTCCATTTCGCTCCAGGGATGTTGAGAAAATTCTAGATAATCTTGACAGATGGGGTGGAGAATATCCTGATGGTTTCTCCCCTTGGTTTTTTAAAAGTTTCTAGTGTGCTGTCTCCCGAGATTAGTAGATTCTATAGATTTTTATGTCGACGTAGTATCTTTGCGGATGAGCGCAAGCTTAGTAATACAGTGCCTGTTCCAAAGAGTGGCATATCTGCAGATTGCAGTAACTACAGGCCAGTCTCTGTTCTCCCTGTGCCCTCCAAAGCTGCTGAAAAACTTATTTTTAAGCCACTACATAAGTGTGTGGAATCTAAAGGATTGTTAGCTGATTGTCAATATGCATACAGGAAGCAGTTAGATACCTGCGATGCTCTTATAGACTTGACACGCCATTTGCAAGGGAACCTTAAAAAGGGTTTTGAGTGCAGAGTAATTCAAATAGATTTTGGTGCTGCTTTCGACTTAGTAAACCAGAACGCACTTATTTATAAACTTCAAAATCTTGGAGTGGGTGGATATTTGTTAGGCTTACTTCAAGATTTCCTTACAAGTAGGCAGCAGCGAGTTGCTGTGGACGGGATCTTTGGTGAACCAAGACCTATTGTATCTGGAGTTCCACAGGGTAGTGTTCTTGGTCCACTGTTATTTTTTGTGTATACAAGTGAATATGGTTGTTGGCCTGGAAAACAAGATTGTTCTGTATGCGCCCTCAGCCTCAATAGGTCACGGACCGAATCAGGGAATGGTGTAGTCGGTGGGGTATGAGGCTGAACTCCAGTAAAACGAAAACACTACTGATGAGCAGATCTCGTACAGATTTCCCATCCCATCCTCCCCTTCAGGTGGATGGAACTTTGGTGATTGAGTCTGAAGCGTGAACTATTCTAGGTGTAACTTTTGACTCATATATAACTTCTGAGAAACATCTAATGAAAGTTTCAGCAAATGCCGCACGAAAGTTAGGTATTGTTCGTAAGGCCTCATATACGAGTATTTATAACAGTCATAAAACCAATGAAACCTGTTTTAGGTCATTTGTTCTTTCTTTTCTGGAATACTGTTCTCCGGTGTGGATGTCTGCTTCTGCCAGAGATTCATCTCTTTTAGATAGAGTGGCTCGTGGTGGTAGGTTTCTGTTTGCTAATAGTAGCAGTCGTGACTTGGATCATCGACGGATGGTCTCTTGTTTGTCACTTTTTCTTAAGTTGCATTTCAACAGAGATCTTTCACATTCACAATTGTTCCCTGATCCCCTTTACCTGCCGAGAGGCAACCAGGATTCGCTGGACAGCAGCACCAATATTCAGTGAATGTGCATCGCTGTCGAACTCTTTACAGAAGTTCAAGCGAAAATGCTATGCATTACTACCCTAATACTATTCTTCTTGCATTTTGATACATTTTTACTTATTTATCTATTTATTAATTTATTATTTTTAAGAAGTGGTATCTCTTCTTTCTGTATTTCCCTTTACTTCCTCTTACTTCTTCTTAATGAACACCATATTCTTTGGAGGCTTGAACTTAAAGTCAATGGTCCCTGTGGGCTTGTTCCATATGAATTGGTTTCATCTACTGAATAATAATAATCATAATAGAGATTCCGGAAGGTGCGTAACATCTCTACGGTCGAGTCTCGACCATCTCTTACATTACCGTCATTTCTTGAGTATGGGGTACGGGTAAAAATGTTATAGGTACAATAGCAATGATAAAAATAACCTGGTTAACAGGTGAGCATGCTTCTATAATTTGGAAAAAAAGCATACAAGAGTTGATAGGCCTGGTCTAAGTAATGTAAATAATATAAACATAACCGGCTTACTAAAAATAACTAATGAAAATGAAGCAATAAAATGTATTTCTAAACTAGATTACAACAGGAAACCCGAAATTCAGCGCATCAAATAACACCATTCATCAACGGTTTCGCGACTTGTCTCCTCCGTAAGTGTCTAGAGGAGATTATTTTACTCTAACCGTTTTGTTTGTTTGTGTGTGTGTGTTTTTCATTACAGTTGGACAATGAGTTTCTGATCTTATTTGCGCAACCGTCTCCTTTTCACGACGAGGGCCTCTCGTTTTTGTTCCCAATGTTTAGGTTTCATTCTGGGCTAGATAAAGTATCAAAGGAGCCGACTCTCTGGTCCTTAAAAAAAAAAAAAAAAAAATCGAGGGTACATGGCTCACTTCCTAAAATAATTACTTACTAATTTGGAGGGTTGGTAAGAAAGTTCTTATTTATAAATGAAAAGACAATTAACATTACGAAAAAGTTAAGATTATACACAAAAATAATAAAATCAATGAGACGCAGAAATAGTAAAGTGTGAAACATTTCTAATTCCAAAAAATTAATGAAAACGAATAATAATGAGTCAAAGCGAATAACAACAACAATAGCTACGAAATCCCATCCCCTGGCAGGATGGTTTGTGGCCTCCAGGGGAGAAAAAACGAAAAGAACAAAACTTGAGGTAAGTTTGGATTAATTAAGTTTTAATTAACCTATGATCTCTGGCCGACCTCTTCACAAAATTACTATTCCTGAGACTACCTTGGGGTATAAAGGATCGTTATTGTTACGATAATGAAAAAAAGGTCAATCATAAAGTATATATGAACAGAAATTATTAATGGTTGGACTCCTGAGTAATACTATTAGGCTGAGGCAAGAAATGTTAAAACTGCACACTTAACATTAACAACAATTTTTATAAATAACGGGATTATATCCTACGCTATAATCAAGATTTATATAGTTACAGCTGCTTGACAAGAGCAGGAGACAGCTATGGCCTAGTGACACCTCATCTAACTAAAATAAGGAAAAGCAGGAGACCGCTATGGCCTAATGACACCTCATCTAACAAAAATAAGAAAAACATACTGAAAATTATTAGAGTACCTGCACTTTGGAAATATGTGTACATAGCTCAATTGTATAATCAAAGATATTTCAACTCTCATACAAAAGATTATTCGAAAATTCTGAACGCACTACAGGCAATAAACCTAACAGTTCCCACGTCGCTATTATCGCGAAGTAGGTTCAGTGATTTAAGCGCTTTAACACATAAATGTTAGTTTTTCTTAGTTTCCGGATTTAAACATTCCGTTAAACGCCAAGGGGATAAGTACATGTCACAATTAACGCTGACTTGCGATTCGAAATTAAAACAATAAATAACTCATTCCATTTGTGGGCAGCAGTCTTTCAACAACAAATCACATCTATCTATTACAATTATAAAAGTATCATAGGGCAATATATTTAAATTTAATATATATATATATATATATATATATATATATATATATATATATATATATATAAAATTTAACATTTATATATAATATATATATATATATATATATATATATATATATATATATATATATATATATATATATATATATATATATATATATATATATATATATATATATAGAGATAGAGAGAGAGAGAGAGAGAGAGAGAGAGAGAGAGAGAGAGAGAGAGAGAGAATGCATTCACATTCAACAAGAGGAAACTGAGCCATTTCTCTTCCAATTTACCTGAACTCCCTTTTCCAGCTCACCCAGGGCGACGACGACCTTATCAATATTGCTGAGAAATGCTTTTTCCAGAGAGAGAGAGAGAGAGAGAGAGAGAGAGAGGTGAGAAGATCCATTCATCCTTGGGGAGCCTTGGATGGGCTGGAAGCACCCGAGGAGTGGAGTGGAGGAGTGTGGAGTGGGATGGGGGGGGGAGGTGAGGAGGTTATCTGGGAGATTTCGCCGAAAAATAGGAAATTAAAAAATGTTTTGGGTCGCGCGTCTTTTCTCGCTATCCCTTTCAGGGAATCATCCACGGCTGCATTAGGCTGATTGATGGGATTCCGAAGAGCTCGGTACCACCTCTCTCTCTCTCTCTCTCTCTCTCTCTCTCTCTCTCTCTCTCTCTCTCTCTCTCTCTCTCTCTCTCTCTCCTTCCTTAGTTGGACGCAAAGAAAGTTATGTCTTATTCAATTACCAGTAAGGAGGTTATCAAAATATCACGATTTGCCTAGTAATTCATAATAATATTTTTTGTGAATATTTAAGACATAATCTGCTCTCCCTCCCCTCCTGTGTCTCGTATACATAGAGCAGAGTATATCCAGAAAACTAAAGAATTTCTCTCTCTCTCTCTCTCTCTCTCTCTCTCTCTCTCTCTCTCTCTCTCTCTCTCTCTCTGTGGCGTACACCCGCAGCGCAGCCAACCAAAACACCCGACTCAATTCTCAAAACAAAGCACCACGCCCCTAAAGATGCCAGTGCACGGGAGGCTCTCCTACGGCACTCGGAAGTAAATCAGTTTAAGGAATAAAATGTCAACGTCAAGAGGGAAGGAGGGGAGTAGGAGGGAGTGGGAGGAGGGTGGTGGGTTGGGGGGGGGGAGAAGGAGCAGGCTGAGGGTGAACAAGGGGAGGGGAGGGATGTGAGAAGTGGTATGGTAGGAGGGGGGAGAGTACGGGAACGATCAGAGTGAGAAGCAGTACCAGGTCAGCCTGGCACAGGTAAGCGGGTGGCCTAGGTAGGTGAGAGAGAGAGAGAGAGAGAGAGAGAGAGAGAGAGAGAGAGAGAGAGAGAGAGAGAGAGAGGTGTCTGGGTGACTCTCTTCCTAAAAATCCATAAGCATTGTGTGGGCGGCTGAAAGCATAAGCACTTTTTACAACCGTGATATCATGAAAAACAAACTGCTCTGGGGAATATGCATCCTGATATGATGTTTTTGCTTGCGCGTATGAATTTTATGTGTGCTTTTATCCTATATATATATATATATATATATATATATATATATATATATATATATATATATATATATATATATATATATATATATATATAAAACTACATACTGTATATAATACATATATACACTATAAAATTCTGTGTGGTCATTCTTTCACAAACAGTTACGATCCACATTTACAAATGGACACCGGCATGCGTCTGAGACTGCGTACATAATCATATCAAATTATTTCAGTGCGTGACAATCAACTAAAATACAACTACACAAAAAGTAAGGAATATGTCCCTTTGCTTATCCTCCTTAATCGACTGTTCATTCAAGACCTCTCCCTTTCCACGAAAACGACAATGGGAAACTGTATCATGGAAGCTGTAAATGAATTCAAGGCTGTGTACCAAGAAGAATACTTTTCTAAGATAGTGAACTATGAAATAAAAATAAAAACGCTCAGAAAAAACCACTTCATAGTTTTCATACAAAACCACACAAGTGGTCACAAGCACATTTCTATGTTCGTAGACTAAAACAGACACAAAATATACATCCTCAGAGAGAGAGAGAGAGAGAGAGAGAGAGAGAGAGAGACTGGCCTACTAAAGCATCCCCAACGCAACGAATTGCGTGCATCACTCACGACCTGGATACTTGTTTTTTACTCATTTCCTTTTTACCAAAGTTCCCATAAATTCCATCAAACTCAATTTCTTCCGATTTTAGAGCCTACCTTTTGACCTTCCTCTTACTTTATCAGGCCTGCGCAGGATAGGACCATGAGTCACCCGTCCCATTAACCTCTACACTGTTCAAAATCTAGCAAATTTCCAATGTATCTGAGTATCACTTTCAACCTTTAACTCTGTGAAAAAAATTACGTCCTAAGAAAAGAACTACTTTGCTATATATTTACAATGTAAAATTTAATAAATAAATTAATTAACTGACAAATAAATAAATAAATATATATATATATATATATATATATATATATATATATATATATATATATATATATATATATATATATATATATATATATATATATATATATATATATATATATATATTATATATATATACCCACTGATTATCATATCATCCTTACCTTTAAACTAATAATATTATCATCCATCATCAGTGGTCAGAAGCAAAAATACATACGAAGTTTCAATGTAAAACATTAAGTTTAGATTAAATGAGTTCGGATAAGTATACAGACACTGGGATGGTACGCAAAAAGAGACCCAGTTGAGATAAAGACATAGTTGATGATTTAGAGTTTGTCAGCCTTTTGCTGGTAAAGGCTCTCGATCTCCAGCAGCCCGTATTTCAAGGCATAGTTATGGTATCTTCGCTCGTCTTCATATATAAATAAAAGTAAACAAAATAAAAAAAAAACCGCAAGGCTGTTGTTTAGAATATCCATTGTCAACAACAGTTAATCTCTTTAATTCCAACCGGACGCAGAAACACAAACGCACCAATAATACCCTTGAAGAGAGCTTGGTAAAGTTTGTTTTTAAACGATGCAAAAACACACAAAATGTACTCAAGGGCAAAACAAACGATCTCCGGGATTAAAAATGTAGAATGCTTGCTTTGCAATATACAAACAAAATTATATATGAATAGAAAAATCAGGATTTCCTGTAAAACCAGATTGAGAGGAGCCACTGTCAGATGTGGGAAACCTCAAGGTAGCCCTGCTACTTCCCTTACATCGATTCTCACGGTGAGAGAGAGAGAGAGAGAGAGAGAGAGAGAGAGAGAGAGAGAGAGAGAGAGAGAGAGAGAGAGAGAGAGAGAGAGAGGTGGAAGGAAAGGAGGGTGATGATAAATAGATACGAAAAGGAGCGAGATAGGAAAGTTCTTCAAACCCCCATCACAGGAACCAGCACCACCATCATTCTCGATTTTTATTTGAGATGACAAAAAGCTATAAATTCATTAACGTCACTATCGTCACTGTCATTGACGCCTTTTCCAACCCTCCCCCTCTAGTCCCCACTTCCTTCTCACCTCCACCACTCACTCTCTCTCTTCCTCTCTATAACAGAAAATATATATTTCTAATAATAGCACATAGGAAAGGGTTCCCAAAAGGGAGCCACTTGACCCTTTTTTCTTTTCCCAGTCCACATGCCATAACACGGCCCACCCCCTCCCCAAAATAGGGCACCCCTATCCCTTCTGGGTCCTCTACCTAATAGGAGGAAAATCTATGTTCACAATAACGGCAGACAGAAGTCTCCAACTTTTCAACGTTGGCGGTGGGAACAATGACCTTTATGACCGAGACCGAGAAGGGTGACAGTACTGCAAAATGCATCACTTTCCGCTGCAATATTTCCCAAAGAGTTTTAATGCGATCACATTTAACAAAAACGCGTCAGATTTCAGCTTTCCGGACTCTTAAGCGCTGGTACGTAAATAGAGAAGTGGCGTGCTTGCGGGCGGGAGCTTTATGCGTCCAAAAGAAATCAGAATAAATTAGAAGGAAATAATCTACCACCGTGAAGTTGCAATTCGACTGTGTGTGTGTGTGTGTGTGTGTGTGTGTGTGTGTGTGTGTGTGTGTGTGTGTGTGTGTGTGTGTGTGTGTGTGTGTGTGTGTGTGTGTGTGTGGGGGGGTGTACCAACCTGGGAAGTTTTAATATAATATAATATAATATAATATAATATAATATAATATAATATAATATATATAATATATATATATATATATATAATATATATATATATATATATAATATATACGAGTATATACATATATATATATGTATATATATTATATATATATATACTGTATGTACATTATATATATATATATATATATATATATATATATATATATATATATATATATATATATATGTATGTATACAATACATATATACATATATATATATATATATATATATATATATATATATATATTTATATATATACACATACATATTTAGTTCTAAGGAATTCATTCAATCCTTTCAGCAGTGTAATTGTGCGCAAGCACGTCCGCGAGCAAGAGCTTATAAAAAAGAAACCAAGTCATAACAAGGAAAGAGAAGAGAAATAAATTAAGATATAGGAGCAGATGATGTGGAAGGGAGCGTAATAAAGGTAGTAATGAAACGTAGATACTGTGTTCCCTTGCCTGGAGGAGAATGTAATTTCCAAGGTCCGGGCACACGCTCATACAGCGGCTCGAATCATAGGAGAGAGAGAGAGAGAGAGAGAGAGAGAGAGAGAGAGAGAGAGAGAGAGAGAGAGAGAGAGAGAGAGAGAGAGAGAAATAAAGTGCACTTGAATTACTCGATTAAAGCGAGAGGGAACACGATTAGTGAAGAAAATTACTGAGAGAGAGAGAGAGAGAGAGAGAGAGAGAGAGAGAGAGAGAGAGAATCACAAAGAACATATGGATTAACGACTGTGTTTGAGAGAGAGAGAGAGAGAGAGAGAGAGAGAGAGAGAGAGAGAGAGAGAGAGAGAGAGAGAGAGAGAGAGAGCAATTGAATTACTGGGATAATATAAAAGAAAACACGATTAGCGAAGAAAACTACTGAGAGAGAGAGAGAGAGAGAGAGAGAGAGAGAGAGAGAGAGAGAGAGAGAGAGAGAGAGAGCAATTGAATTAATAGGATAATACAAAAGAAAATAAGATCAACGAAGAAAATTACTGAGAGAGAGAGAGAGAGAGAGAGAGAGAGAGAGAGAGAGAGAGAGAGAGAGAGAGCAACTGAATTACTGGGATAATGCAAAAGAAAACACGATTAGCTAAGAAAATTACTGGGAGAGAGAGAGAGAGAGAGAGAGAGAGAGAGAGAGAGAGAGAGAGAGAGAGAGAGAGAGAGAGAGGAACATCCACGCAGATTGACCTTTTGGCTTTGTTGACCTTCATGCAGCAACGAAGGCAAAAGGGGGGGGGGGGAATTTGCCATTCTATGTACTGAAACGCTAAAACCTGAGGCAACAACA
Source organism: Macrobrachium rosenbergii (assembly GCF_040412425.1). Classification (NCBI taxonomy): domain Eukaryota; kingdom Metazoa; phylum Arthropoda; class Malacostraca; order Decapoda; family Palaemonidae; genus Macrobrachium; species Macrobrachium rosenbergii. Next base: position 17,061,515 of record NC_089761.1, read on the forward strand.
CCCACAGAGATGCACGCGCACGTACGAGGGAGCGCGCGCACACGCACGCACAAGCACACGAACGCTCACACCACCATCAGGGAATTTCATCAAGCTGGTAAATTTCAAGTTGCATATCCGAGGAAATCCAAGCAAAAATCTCTCTCTCTCTCTCTTTGCATTGTTCATTTCTCGCTTAATGTCAACGATTCTATCTTTGCAATATGTTACTTAATAGCGTATTTTTCTTTAATTTCCTTTACCACATAGGTCTTGAATACCTTTTCATGCAATCCATACACATACACACACACACATACATACATACATACATACATACATACATATATATATATTATAAATATATACAGTATATGTGTCTGTATGTATAGGCTTATTTTCTTACAGTCTTCTGGTTTCTCAGCAAGTCTTTAGAACAGTGAAACTGTAAGCCCTAAGCCCTTTTCTTGAGCCTCGCATACGTTGATATCCATTTACGGCTGGGTGGACTGGTGGGCTGTTAGCCAGGAGTGACCCACAGACTCAGAAAATTAAAGCCGGTTGCTGCACCACTCAGTCTACGCTGCCACTTCCACAGGTTGCATTTTCTACACGAACGTTATTGATTTCTTAACATCAAGTAGGCGAGACTTGGAAGAGATAAGGCCTTTAAATGGAACAAAAGTATCACCTTCTCTGTCCCAGTATATAATTCACAGATCGATCAACTGCATAAGATACTGACTACATTCCTGGCAATCCTGACATTTCGCTTGCAACAAATATTAGCTTCGCATTTTGCATGCCGGCGCTGCATGCCGGTGCTCTGAGAATCTCATCTTATTCTTGAGATGATTTAACTTAGAAATCAGAGAGGTCAATTTTAAAGTTGAGTGTCCATATGACAGAAGAGCCTTTGCAAAACGCGATTTTTGGATTCTGTAAAGTTTCACTCCAGACGCTGAATGATTTACTCACCAACGACTAGACGATTTCTTTTAATTTTTTAAGATTTTTGCAATACTCACTGGCAATTTACAATGTTTCTCTTTAATATGTATCAATGAATTCTTAACCAGTTAAATTGATTACTTGAATATTAAATTGCACATTCCAACATTCTGCAATGCATTTCTCAACAAGTACTCGAGCTAAATAAATTATCTCCTTGACAAAGAAACTGTCATCAAAATGGCTTTGTCTGGTGCATAACAGCATGCAGTAATGCCTCTTGTTTCGTGACCTTAAATAACTAAATAACCTATCATAGATACGAGTTATCAAATTTCGCCACACCAAATATCCTGTAAAACAATCAATAAAATTCCTTTATTCCCGCAGTCTCGCGCTTACTTCAATATGAGAAATAACTTGCAAATCGATCGATGAGTTTATTTTCTGCCTAAGATTCTCTATGAACTCTTTCAACAGCAAATGATCTTAGCAAGCTCGAGCAATTTCCAAGGTCAACAGTGAAAATTCCACGACAATTTTAAACATTTAAAAGAAAGATAAGTCTAAGTCCTAATAACCAGTCATAAAAGGGGAAAAACTGTAGAGGCATTATATTAAAAATGCCAAAATATAGTATGTATAGAATAAATACGTATCAGCTTGATTTTCAAAGATGCCATCAACGTAGTTTTCAAAAAAAAATATACCATCCTAAAATATCAGAGACAATGTATATGTGTGTGTGTGTGAGAGAGAGAGAGAGAGAGAGAGAGAGAGAGAGAGAGAGAGAGAGAGAGAGAGAGAGAGAGAGGAAAACCATAAATAGAAAGATCCCGAAAGCTAATCCCGGCCGCAGATGGACCCGGAGCACGGAAGTGAGTTCATTGGGTTGTCCAGAATGTCACACCACGAAATGTAAATTCCAGGCGAACGCTTTTCAACGTTTACAAGGACGTTCTAGTCCTGGTACTTCAAGAGGAAGGGGGGAGGTATCAGGTGTGGGGGTGGGGAGGGAGGGATTATAAAGCATTAAGACCGCATTGCAACGTCTGCAAGAACATCGAACAAACATTTATCATATTATGGTGATAGTATCATACAGCTTAGTGGGTCTCTCTCTCTCTCTCTCTCTCTCTCTCTCTCTCTCTCTCTCTCTCTCTCTCTCTCTCTAAACGTTACCAAGCACGTATCCCAGATGTAAATGCTGCTACTTCTGCTTGCAACGTCTGCAAGAACATCAAAGCAAACATTTATTATATTGTGGTGAGTGTACCATATAGCTGAGAGCCTCTCTCTCTCTCTCTCTCTCTCTCTCTCTCTCTCTCTCTCTCTCTCTCTCTCTCTCTCTCTCTCTCTAAACGTTACCAAGCACGTATCCCAGATGTAAATGCTGCTGCTTCTGCTGTTCTTCCAGCTGGTGCTGTAACGGCACCAAATGAAGAACAGAAATAACACATTCGCACTTATTTCTTTGTTTTATTTTTTTTTGTCGCGCCGAAAAGGGTAACACCCGCACCCCCTAACCAGGAAGAAAAATGCGGTTATTTTTAGAGTAAGCATGCGTGGGGTTAGGTGGCCAAAGAGGGGAGGTAAATAATTCGTCAGCATTGATTTCGGTGTTCGCCGACCACTTACTTACTTTACAACCGTCCGGCCTCGCCTGTGTATGTAAAGGGGAAAAATACTTCGCAAAGTGCAGTTCCGGTCGGGTTGTGGACGGTGGAAATTGCCCTTCTTCAATTTATGGGGGCAACTATGCCATCACATAGGAATTCTTATTTTAAATTTAGAGAAAGTTAATTCTAGAACTGAGGGGGATGAAATACATTATGTAGTCCCAAATTTAGGGGTATAAATACTGAATTACCCTAAAATTAATAAGTAAACGCCCCAGAATTCGCGGAAACGGAATGCATGCGAATCTAAGGGAACACAGTATAAGTAAAAAAAAAAGAATATTCCAGGATTTACAAGGAAGTAATCCATCTTCCACAAAAGCCAATGGAAATAAATACAGGAATACTTTAGATATCATGGAAGCAGAAAAATACTCCAGAATCCAGGAAAATAAACAAAGGGAATAATTCCGAAGTCAGGAAAATCTTGGAAAAATAATAAAAAAATCCAGGAAAACAAACAGGGATATACTCCGGTAATCAGGAAAATACAAAAAATATTCTGGGATCAAGGGAAATCAAAGACAAATACTCTGGAAATCAGGCAAATGAATTTCACAACACTCCAGAGTCCCGGGGTACAGATAGGGAAATGCTCTCGAAATCTGGGTGACGAAAAAAATACTTCTGAATCCGGGTAAAAATTAAGTAAATGCTGACGAAACCTGACGAATAAAATATGAAAATGCGAAAGAACTGACTTACCTACAATATAAGGTCAAATTAAAAAAAAACTTAAAAACAAATCAAACAAACATTCTCAGAGACATTACGAGGGTTATTTCAGCGAGATTTCCAAGAATTTCAGAAACAATTTCACGATTCCAACAACAAAAGGAATTCCCGTCAATTTTCAGGATTTCAGCCCAGCGTTCCCGACACAACGGATGTTGAAGAGGAGAAGAGGAAGGGAAGGGAAAAAAAAATAACGCAAAGGACGCAAGAGGATGAGGTGAAGAAGAAGAAAAAGAATTGAAATCCTAAAACAACACTCCCACAGAAATGGCGTCAACAACGATAGAAGGATGAAGAGAAACAAAAGGACAAAAAAATGAATGAACAAAAGGCATAAGAGGAAGGAGGAAAGGTGTGCGCGTGCGTGTGTGTGTATGGAGGGGGGAGGGGGAGGCAAGAGGATGGCCAAAAGAGAATTTCAACCAAAAAAACTATGTCCCCACAATAATGGCATCACCAACCAAAAGAATTCCGGTATCTGACAGACTGTCAGTCAGAAGCGTAAAAACGTCTATCGGTGGCGTCCAATAGATACCGCACGTGAGTGATCGAAAAAAAAAAAAGACAATACAGAAGCCTTGTAAATATTGACTCAACGTCATGTGTTTGTTTTTAAAACGCGAACGGATGAGATACAGTCCCTACCGCAGTAAATCAAAAAGAAAATTATTACAATGATTTCTTTTTACGACTCAATTTTTCGTGTTTTTTTTTTTTTTTTGCATCTGACCGCGCTGACATATATGTTTGTCTTGCTTCAATTCTTAAATTTTGCCTTTTTTTCATCCTTTAGACTTATTTTCATTTAATAATTCCTACTAAAAAATCTTTCACTAAGTATACTTATCGATAATATATATTTTCATTTACTGACTTCATATATATTCTCATTTACTAATTCCTACTAAACTACATTTACTAAACATGCACCAGTACTTTTTAATAAGTATTGATGCATCGTTAAAATTATTGAAATTAGTAAATGAAAATATATATGAAATTAGTGAAGGAAAATATATATTTTCGGTAAGTATACTTAGTCAAAGATTTAAATTTGTTATACATACTGTAAGTTTATACAATGTAAAATAATACCCACTGTAAATCTGAAAAGGACTATTACTATTATTATTATTATTTATTATCACACTCACATATATGAATTGGAGAGAGACCAATAGAAATGGCGGAGCTGTATGATAAAAATAAACATGGCACAAAAATGACAATAATGAAAATTATATAAAATACAGTGCAAGGAAAATGGGGAAAAACGGAAATAAGCAAAAAAAAAAAAAATATATATATATATATATATATATATATATATATATATATATATATATATATATATTATATATATATATATATATATATATATATATATATATATATATATATATATATATATAATATATATATATATATATATATATATATATATATATATATATATATATATATATATATATATATATATATATATATATAAATAAAACCGTAATGCATTCACCAACTGAACGGGAGAGTATTAGATAAGATGTATAAATGAACACAATTCGTTATGGTTAAGGAAAATGAAAAAAGAAGACAAATAAAAAGAAAAGAATGCCGACAGCAATCAGCCTCCTCTGTTAGTGAAATGACGATTTCGGAAGCGCAATGAACGAGAGCCGTTTGATGACATTCTTTTTACAGCAAAATTAATTAGCATGGTACGCTGTCTTGTCTTGACTTTAATTTCATTAGCGTTACGTTCAATAGTCAAGCACAAAAATGCAAGTTTTATGCTCATTGTGTACGTTCGTACGTGTGTGTGTGTATGTGTATGTGTGTGTATGTATATATAAATATATATATATATATATATATATATATATATATATATATATATATATATATATATATATATATATATATATATATATATATATATGTAAATATATTTCTTCTCAGCTTAATCTCTAGTCAGGATCGCTGTTTTTAATATGCATTTTCCAGACCCTTCTACCTTTAGTTAACCACCCCCTCAGTCTGTTCCTTCGTCTGTCTCTCACATCTTCTCGAATGCAGTCTCTCTATCTTCTCTTAGGCCCTCCTTCCCTTCGTGTCCCCAGCACTCTCATTTCCATGATGTCACCTGTGACATGTCGCTCACAGGAAGGGGGAAGGAAAAAACGTTCATGCTGTGATAATGTAATAAGAAGTTTTGTTAACAAGAAGGAAAGAGTGAGAGTGTAACTCCTAGACAGAACAGAAGATCGTGTGTAACTCCTAGACAGAACAGAAGATCGTGTGTAACTCCTAGACAAAACAGAAGATCGTGTGTAACTCCTAGACAGAACAGAAGATCGTGTGTAACTCCTAGACAGAACAGAAGATCGTGTGTAACTCCTAGACAGAACAGAAGATCGTGTAGAGAAGAGGTATGGGAGGGGGAAGAATGTGGGAATCGAAGACAAAAAAAAAAAAAAAAAGTGAGATAAAGGTGAAATACTTGAAAGGTACTTTAATGAGAAAGAGAAATAGTTGCAGACGGAAAGGTTAATTAGCAAATGGGTCTTGGAATGAACACGCTAATGGAGAGATGCAGTTTGGAGCAAAGGCAGTCCTATGTGGAAAAATCTTTGCATATAGAGGCTAGAAGAGGCAGAGCTGAATGACGTAAGAGTGGAAGGAGTCGCTGTAAGTTTCATAATGCTTATGGAAGTGCTGTTAATGATACAGGAATGCAAATGAAAGGCTGAATAATGGAAAGGTGCTCAAAGTTGTGGGGATTAACAGAGGAATTGTTTGAATTGTAAAGACGTAGGAAAGTGTGTGAAGATAAACGAAAGGTCACTAAAGAATAGAACACTCGTTCATTTTTATGAAAGGAAGTGTGATATATATGAACTGTAAAAACATCATAACATGACATACTTGGGAAGATGTAAGGTATCGTTTTTAACTGAACGAAAGGAAGGATAAAACATGACCAGTGAGGTTTCAGGTGTGTGGAACAAGTGTTTGCTATGAAACAGCTGTGCGAGACATGTGTGAGTAAATGGGATCAGATGAATGTGCGCTAAGGGAAATTTCGGAAGTCCCATTTTCTCAACTCGATAATGATGAAAGGTAGAAATGGCTCGGACATGTCCTTAGCACAAGTCCTGAGAGAACAGCACGTGACAGTATCAGCTGGGTTTGATATATATATATATATATATATATATATATATATATATATATATATATATATATATATATATATATATATACAGTGTATATATATGATATTCAGATGCTATAGCGATGGAAAGGTTTCAGTTAAAAATTCCCTCTTAATTCTGACCCAGAAATGAGTTCTGGCCGCGACCAATTACGACAGCGGTTGGCGGGCAGGTAGCCGGAGGGACGCTGCGTGTTGTATTCGTATAATAATTTGCTCACAATTCAAAACTCGCGTTCTTGATGTTGCTTCGGGTCACAGTTTTGTAGTTTAAAATATTTGGCAATGGCTTTCAGTGCAATACAATTCAATCTGTATATTACGACTGAAGTATATCTATACCTATAACGCGACTGACTGTGAAGTATACAAGTGTGCGGTACATAAACGAACTGGGGTACACAGCTGGAATATACACCCCCACACACACACCCACAATATACAATATATATATATATATATATATATATATATATATATATATATATATATATATATATATATATATATATATATATATATATATATATATATATATATATATATATATATATATATATATATATATATATACATACATACATACATACATACATACATACACATACATACATAGAAATGAGGCACACACGTCCTTATAAAATATATACATAAACAGACTCACGTACAAAACACAAGATTATCTTTTGACATTGCAAATGATTTTCAGTTGGCAGAAAGGAAACAGCCGAGTAATGAATGTTGTCTTTAGTGGTCCATTCGTTCCTAAAAATGTTTTATGAACCCTCGAAAGCTACCTTTAACCTTCAGCAAAACCTATTTGAATGTTCTCCCTCACTGGGGAAATGAAGCATACAGGTTTCTAAATTACGAGCATAATACTCGACTTTAGCTTCGACGTTTGACGTAGCAACTAATTTGTATACTGTCTTTATGGAATAATCAATCAAGGCAGTTTCTTACACCTATTTATCAAAAGTACAAAATATACGTGAAACGAAGTCAAATACTTAGAGAGAGAGAGAGAGAGAGAGAGAGAGAGAGAGAGAGAGAGAGAGAGAGAGATTAATTTTTTTTATTTCAAATCTGAGCATTTGTGGGGCAGCCAACTAAACAAGAACGTCTACAGAAATTGCACAACAATAACAGACAGTGCATCAGACCCTTACAATGAATTACGCGCTGAAGTCTGGTAAACTTAAAAAAACCTAAGAAAGAGTAAAACATATCGATTATACAATCAATATTCTGAGTTTCCTGTATTTATGCCACGACAAAGAATTATGAAAGTAACCCCTGTTACGCAGTTGGCATGTAATTTTGGCGACTCCTCTCTAATAATCTTGGAAATCTGAAGATAATACTATATCTTGCGTGGAACTATTTTCGTTCTCCTAAAACCTTTGATAATGGCCCCTCGACTGCATGCGGTGTTGGCTCCCTAATTTGGCTCTCTAATTTGTTTGAAATTCTCAGTATAATACTCAGAATTCGTTCATTATCATCACTGCTTCCTAAAATTAAATAATTTTCATGAGAAGTTTTTAGTTTTTTGTTCTTTGTATCATGAGGTAAAGAGGCATTTTTTCCTCTTAGAAAAATTCTAATTTTTATCCTCACTTTCCAAGGTTATCTAAAGTGTTGGGATTTGTTCTAATAACTCTAAAAACGTTTTTTCTCTGTTAAAAATAATCCGAACTTCGGTAACAGAGAAATAATCCGGACTTCGGATGCCCTTGATGGGATTTTCTTAACCGATGATGTTCGGCAAAGTCGGAATTACGGTATATCCTCAAAGTTTGTATACCAAAACAAATTCTACTCCGTTGGGAATGTTTACAATTCTGAATGACTGATAAAAAAAAAATTATTCCACAACTTTTTTATACCTAAAATAACTTATTTCTGACGTTAATGACAATGACTGATTAAACACTAATGTAGGAAATCTATCAATAAGCCAATCAGATACTGAACTAGTTTTAGTATTTTCATTTCCAGTAACTAAAAAAAAAAAAAAGTAAAAAATGTATCAGTTTCTTCAGCGCAATCGAGTTTTCTTTGCAGCGTATGATCAAGGCCACCGAAAATAGGTCTAATATGAGCCGCCGCGGCCCATGAATCTTTAACCACGGCCGGTGGTGGCCTGTCCTATATCATTGCCAGATGCAAATTATTGCTAACTTCAACCTTAAATTAAATAAAAACTACTGAGGCTAGAGGGCTGCAATTTCGTATGTTTGATGATTGGAGGGTGGATGATCAACATACCACTTTGCAGCTCTCTAGCCTCCGTAGTTTTTAAGATTTGAGGGCGGACGGATAGACAAAGCCGGCACAATAGTTTTCCTTTACAGAAAACTAATAAAAAGGCATCCACAAAAATATAAAGGGTCTCAAGATTCACAGATCAACATCTTTACGGAATTAAAAAGATCAATAATGCTCTAGTTTAACCTCCAAAATCATTACGGAACTAATAAAAAAAAAAAAAAATTACGAAAAGTATGGAAGGCAAGCCCGAGGGAGGAAGGATTCTGTATTCTGACGGAGAAATCACCAGATAAGAGGAGAGATAACAAGCGAACCAAAAGATAAGATATGACGTCACAGACGAAATTCATTGAATCTGCAGCTACTGTTCCGGCTGACTATTTTGGTCTGGCAGAAATAACCCTATTTTTTTTTATTTCCATAGTTAGCTTTATAGACTAATACCTTTAATTCATTCAGGTTTGATGGAAATTAAGAATATGGGGAAAAAATATATATATATATATATATATATATATATATATATATATATATATATATATACACACATATATATATATATATATATATATATATATATATATATATATATATATATATATATATATATATGTATATAAATTTATACACACACACACACACATATAAATGTATATGTATATGTATATATACATTACATTTATATATATATATATATATATATATATATATATATATATAAATGTATATATATATATATATAATTTATGTATATTTATATATATAAAACTGTGTTTTAAGACCCTTTTCATATCAGGAAACCAGACCGTCCCCATAATTTCCACGACATACGCTAACTAATTATCCAACTAACAGCATAATTAAGAAAGAAAAAAAAAACGAAGAGAATCATTTACACATTTGTTACCACCACCACATAAGCCTCCCAACTAAGCAACGCAGGCGGCTATACCGAAGATTAATTTAGAATTAAGTTAATTAACCAGTAAAGAGGCTTTCAAAGAGACGACCTTAATGAGGCAATTAAGTGAAATGTGAGTTTAAATGTTTACAATTTTCAGCCCCTACGTATAATGGTAATTTGAAATGTTTTCTTATGGTAATGAGGAGTTAATAATTAAAAGTAAAACGGCGGTGCTCTGTCAGATGGATGCTGGAGACTGGTAGTTATACTAGAAAGTGAACCTATAAACGAGAATTCTAGAACCGAATATACACAGCAAAACTTGAAATGAACATAAAGAATAGAATAGAATATAAAATTTAGGCCAGAGGCCAAGTGCTGGGACCTATGAGGTCATTCACTGCTGAAAGGGAAATCGACAGCAAGGAGATCTGAAAGTTCTAACAGGAGGAAAACCTCGCAAATGCACTATGAATCAATTGTTAGGAGAGGCTAGAAAGTAATGTGGAAGAGAATACAAACGGAGGTGCAGTAAACGGAATGAAAGGGGTTGTAGCTAAGGGCCAAGGGGCGCTGCAAAGAGCCTTAAATAACGCCTACAGTGCACCGCATGAAGTGCACTGACGGCACTACTCCCCTATGGGTAATGGAAAAAAAATAGTTCAAACGAGCAGCTCGCATAAATACCTAAAGTAGAAACTAAAAATCGAAAACTTTGGATTTAATTAAAATCGAAAGCTGAAACATGAAGCTGATTATATAAGAAAACTGAACTGAAAACTGAATTAGTATCGGAAATTGTATCAGTTTTATGATAAGTATTAAAACTGAAATAAAAAAAAATCGATGATACACGGAAAATGACTGAACTGAAAAATCCACTCCATAAAAACTCGATGACACGAATGAAAAATAATGGAAAATCAGTTAGAAGAGAATAATAACAATGAAAAGCAATAGATTACATAATACCTGAATGAACAAAATGTAATGTATGAATAATAACTGAATGAAAAATATATTGCGAATAACAAAAGGATAAAAAATATCTATGACTTGCGAATAACTAGATATAAAATAAACTGAATATGAATTACAACAATGGAAAATTGTGACATAAAATAATAACTGAGTGAAAACTGAATCGAGATTACACACTAATAACCGAGTGAAAAGTCAATGGCAAACAAATAAAATTCAATGTTAAATCCACTAAATACGAAAACAGCTGAACTGACGAATTGAAGCCTAAAATCGACCAGCTGATGAGGAGCCGGAGACAGCAATCCAATTACGTGGATGGACGAATCAAATAATGAATCGACTGCACTCTGTTTTAATGGAAGACTCCTGATAACAACTCAAATGCTATGTCGAATACGTCACAACATAAGGAAATGGGATATAAAATTTAGGTCATGGGCCAACCGCTGGGACCTAAGAGGCCATTCAGCGCTGAGAGGAAAATTGAGAGTAAAAGGTTTGAAAGGTGTAACAGGAGGAAAACCTCGCAGTTGCACTACGAAACAGTTGTTAGGAGAGGGTGGAAAGTAAAATGGAAGGGAATATGAACGGAGGTAAAGAAAGAGGAATGAAAGGGGTTGCAGTTGGGGTCCGAAGGGACGCTGCAGAGGACCTTAAGTAACGCCTTCAGTGCATCAATTGAGGTGCACTGACGACACTGCCCCTCTACGGGGTCGTCACAATGATATCAATAAAAAAAAAAAACAAGGAATAACGGACTACAAAGTTGATCGCATAAAAAACATCACAATAAATACTTCCGTAATCCAATCAATTAAAGACCAAAAGAAACATTCGCCAATTTACGATAGCCATCAGACGGAATAAAACAGAAAATAAAAATGGTTAAAAACACGAAAACTTCATTTTTCGGTATACAGAAACCCCTGACTCTCTTCATAAACATCACACGCTCTTTCATGCACTGAATTCCTATAGGTTTTACCAAAAATCCAAAACACATTCAATGAGCATGACAGAAGGCAAAGGTCGCCCCTTTAATTGGTAGTCAATGGATTCAATGCTCAGTGGGAAAAACATAACTTGAGTCGACGCGTTCAGCTGTTATGAATGGAAGCATAAATTACGCTCGACACACGAGGAGCATACGCGTTTGCATGTATTCCATGAGCGTGCAGGTGTGCATGTTTGTGTGTGCGTGCGTACAAGCAAACGGTCATATATAATCAGTTTTTTTTCTTTTATAAAAACACTAGTTAGGAATTAAAGCAGTTTTGTCGTTATAAAAGTAAGTTATTAAACATTCAGGTCGTTTCACCATTTTGTGGTCGTTTACTTTTTTTTTTTTTTTTTTCATTGGCTATCGTTGCTACAACTGGTAAAACACGACAGGAATGTTATAAACTCCGAAATAAATTGAGTTTACCCTCTCTTTTTTTTCAAGCCACAACATTCCCGTCGAGATTATACAAAAAGAACAAAATTTTCAAAGAACTGACTAAATGGGTAGTTATCTTTATACATATAAAGTAACTAACCATTTAGTCAATTCTTTCAAGTTATATGTGTGTATATATATATATATATATATATATATATATATATATATATATATATATATATATAAATATTATATATATATATATATATATATATATATATATATATATATATATATATATATATATATATATATATATATATATATATATATACACACTGCAAAAATTCCAAAACCGTACAAACATTACGTTGATAGGCGAGTCCCTACAGAATCTGCATAAAAGACTCACGTCGAGAGGAAACTTCGTACGCTCCGCCTCCTCCTTGAAGGCCATGCAATTTCCGAAATGGACACTCTCGATGGCGGAGGCTATACATTACGAGAGAGCACGAGAAGTCCGTATAGCTCCTGATACGATAAAGCTTTTAATATGAAGTATATATTTCCTCCACCTATACACTTCTATACTTCTCTTCCTTCCCTGAAATTGTTCCTCTTCCGGTCTCTTGAAGTGTTTGGGATGCGGCTGCTGACCCCATGACAATCTCCACTCTGGCTGGGGTCCAAGGCAGTCGGCCAAGTACCAGGTCCATAATTTACGTGTATTGATGGAGTGTCTCTCGCTTACTCTACTCACCAGGGAACTGAACCCAGTTCCTCTGTCTGCTAAGACGAGCGTCATAACCATTCAACTCATACAACAAAATTAACCTTCATGTACTTGTTTATTTTAGTAGCTTTAACCATTATCTTGAACTAATTATATATAGTAATTATTCAGAAATGTTTAAATATAACCACTATCTGGAACTATTTATATATATGCCTACGCAACAGTGTTATTAACACCAATATTACAACACCAACCAAAACATTACAGTGACTACAACGTCTGAACAACAACAAACATCAAAATAACATCGAAGAGCCATAACAACATTTGCAGGGCTCATCTAAATCAATCGAGGGTTAATTGGTAATTTCCAAATCTGGGAATATCAGGCCAAAACCCATCACGAGTGGAATGCCATTTATTACCCATTTGCCCAATAAAACCGTAATTTAAAGCTTTTGAACGAAATTGGTCTTTGGACGAAATTCCATTACCCCAAATCTATTAGTTTTTACGTGAATGTCTTTGATTTCGATTCATGGGATTTCTACCTAATTCGACTTTTCACGAAGGGCTCTTTCCGAGCCTATATAGTATAACGGCAAGTAAGTTTCCGAGAGGATTTTCGACTAATTTTACAAATGGGGGTCCTTCCCGCTAATTTCGAAAGAGATTTCCTCCGGGGCAAGTTTTCGATAGTTTCTCTTCTGGAAGTTTTTTCCTTCCTATAAATAATTCCATATAATTCTTCCAAATTAATTTCACATCAGTTATTTCAGACATTTTCTTCCATGCAATTCTAAAAGGAAACTTTCTTCTATTAGGTTTACGAGCGGAATAATTTTTGACTGATGGAAAATAGTTATAACCAATAACTGCTTCAAATTTACTTATTTTTTACATTTAATTTTCACTTTCTATTTTTAGTGAAGTCAAACTGCGTCACTGTATCTGATAAAACTGAATTGTAAAGTTAAGGACATGACAAATAAAGACCCCAAGCATAAGTTCAGACAATAAAATAAATATAAATTCTCATACACAAATAAACAGCAAACAACTTAAGTAAATTCTAACTATATAAAACTAGCAAACAAACGCGAATATGTATACAAAACACAACGAAAAAACCTAACAGGAACTTTCCAATTAGTTTTCCAGAAAGAGTTGGACGCAACGAGCAAGTTGCAGAACTCTCAAAGGGCGCTTTCGCGGACTTTCCTTTTCCCTGACGTCCAATGTTCTCTCTTCTCCGCGTAATTAATATATAGTTTTCTAGAAAGTATAATAACATTGTCATGAAAAAAATTAATAACACTAACGATAACAACAATTGCATGTGAAAAGCGCTCGTCATCATATCACAGCAAACGTTAATAGGATTTTTTAATAAGAAACTTTTTCTCACGTTCATTAAATAAAGAATGACAACATATCACCGAAATTTTAAATATACACAAAACTACCCTTTCGCTGTAGAATAAATCTCAAAACTGTATTTGGCCCTGAATCCAGCTATAACTAAAAGCTAATCAACTTTTCCTTGGTCCATTTCTCCTCAAAACTTTCACTGACGTCCACCAATAACTTTCAGATCCGTTATCGGGACACATCCCGAAATATAATCAACTCTCCCTTTGCTCCTACTCCTTTTCTTTTAGACGATTTCAACAAAATCCGTCTTTGATCTTCTGAGATATCTTGATAACCGTGAGAATCGGAGACAAATAAATAAGGATGAAGAAAAAACTATCTTCTAAGGCTTCCCTTTTTAATACTTACAAATGCCATCAGATCCTTATATCAACCTACAGTATATAACCCAATCTTCTCCAACTAAACTGGGGAGTGATTTATAGATACTTAAATCTTCTTACCAATCTTGCTAGAAATCCCTCTAATGACTATACGTTCTCCCCCCAATCCCTCTCCTCCCACTCCCCTAGGGGGCTTGTTAAGCCTTGGGGGTGAATATTACTGGACTCCAAGATGTAATTAATATCGCAAATACTGACAAGCCTACACTGAAACACTCCAGGGTAGGAGGTATGTGAGTTTGTTTGGGCTGATTAGACTCCTATGGAATTTCAGGTATGGAGGCTTACTTTTGCTATCTGAGAGAGAGAGAGAGAGAGAGAGAGAGAGAGAGAGAGAGAGAGAGAGAGAGAGAGAGAGAGAGAGAGAAATTACTGTGCGTTCTAAATAACAAAAAGAATGACTCTTCCTCATTTACATGCTAAACTGCAAATTATGTCTGGGACACGGAACATAAATAAATAAAAAACAATGGGGGCAAAGAGAGAGAGAGAGAGAGAGAGAGAGAGAGAGCGTTAATACATATTTAATTGTTACCTTAAGATATCGTTAGAACAACAGCCTTCATCTTTTCCTCGAACGTAACTCTCTCTCTCTCTCTCTCTCTCTCTCTCTCTCTCAATGAATTAAGCATAGCTTCTAATTAGGTCTCCACGATGTATGACCTTAAGAACGACATCCGAATGACCTCTAACCTTCTATCAAGCCGCTCTCTATACATAGCAGGTCGTTCGATCCAATTTCAAGCTCTGCTGCACAGAACAGCAGCCCCATATGTCGAATGCAACAGCAGAGGGAAATAAACCAATCAATCCTCCACGGTAATGAAATAAAAAGAATTTGTTCGTACTGGTGAGCAGTATGATATTTTGAGAAAGAAAACGCGGCCCTCAGCTAGGCAAGATGGATAGGTATAAACGAGGGAACTACTATCGATTACCAGTAGAGAATTGACCATTGTCAAGGTAAGGAGTGAAGGTCGTGGTTTTGATGACATCTGTGAAGATGACAGCGATGGCAGTAGTGACAAGAAAGTGAAAATCCAACCCATAAAAGAATTTTTCGCTTAAAAAATCAATATTTGAGGTTTTTTTTTTTTAGAAAGTTTTATCCCACTATATTAAAACAAACATTCCCTTTCCTCTTCATGGAACAATGATGAGAAAATGATAAAAATAAACAATAAAGAATACGTTAAGCAAATAATGAAATGTAAGTTATAATTT
>NC_089761.1:17084889-17104889 GCF_040412425.1 Macrobrachium rosenbergii
AGCACAATCTATTGTGAGGATTACTACATCTTTAAAATACATATGCCGGGGCAAGACGCAAACGAAAAGTAGTCACCCTAGGAAAAAAGAAGGGAAATTGCACTGCAGAGAGATTACAGCCTATGAATAATTAAGGTTAAAATAGTTTGAGGATCACTCCTCTCTTCTTATTTCAGAAAACTCCTACAACACACACACACACACACACACACAGGATGTCCTCTCCTCCCCTCCCTATCCGTGGAGTCCCAAGCTGTGATAGTGAGACACTAGCCTAAATTGCCGTTTACTCATCTACCCTCTGTAGTCCGCCCACCCCTCCAGATACAATGCCCCTTTCCTCTTTTTCCACCCCCTCCTTTCTTCCTCCCCCCTCCCCCTGCCCCCGTTACCGTCCCCTCTCTCGCCGTGAGTCAGAAAAATCTCCCCTCGCGCGTACCGTTGGGTCAAAGAATTTTCGTAGCGGAGTCCGCGATTAGCCACCTCATCCGGCCCCGTGGGGGGTCAAAGGTCATTCATATACTTCTCCCTAGCGTACAGTTTCCCTTAATTATACTTCACCTGCTAGACCTCAGTATCATCTCTAATGGTCCCTGAGACGGCCACAGCCGCTGTGCCGCCACATTATAATAATCTACTGCTCAATCTTCTAGGCTACAGAGGCGTGAACTCTCGGCTTTCAGCGACTCTTCGTTATCTATATCATTCCTTCTTCCTTCCGCCATCGCCACTATTTTCCTTCCTACTTCCTCTTCCTGGTTCTATGAGATGGTTCGTTATCTTTCCCTCAAGAGCCACTTCCTGTGTAGCCGCCCTTAGAAGATAATATCGAGATAAGAATGACCTTGTCCCCTTTCTAGCAAGAGACATCTCTTCGCCCTTCCTCCACAACTGCTTCGTATTTTCTCAACTTGGCAAGGAAACGCTGCCAACATGATCTATTACCAATATCGTCAACTGCTGTGCGTAATTAATTTGCGAGACTGATAACTTTAATAATAATAATAATAATAATAATAATAATAATAATAATAATAATAATAATAATAATGTGAACATTCATAACTTCTAGGAATCACATGAAACAAAGTGTGAAAATTCTTCTAACAAATGTTCACTAGTCTTTCTTGGTAAGACTCCAAAACAAGAACCTGTCTATTCAACCACTAATTCTTCCCCCAGATGACCAAGGTTCCTTCCCAGCTGACACGATCACCACTGCGGATCTCCACCTTAAATAACCAGTGATATTCATCCCAGACTCTCCTCAACACCATAGGGAGTTTCTCCAATACGAACGTAATTTCCTATAACGATGCCCTCCGAGAATGTAAGACCCAGACATTATACCAAATCTGTGTGAAACGTAATGACAGCAGAGGAAACAATCTCTCCACCAGTGAAGACTTGCAACAGCCACTGTAAAGGGTTTTCAATATTATAATTATCATTATCGTTCACTTTAAAACTCGTATGCGTAACTCTTGTTGATCTGAATAACGCAAATCCGCTACCAGTCTCGTTTGGTAGCAGAAACCAGAGTTTCATACCAGGCCTCCTTACCACAAGGGACCTTGCTGGTATACGGCCTAATCAAACTACAAACTACAAAGCCAGTCTACGACCCGTCCAAAAGCAGTTCCCTTAGAATAGAATGTCCATATGAGCAAGCACAGGGGAAAAAGAGCAGACAAAATTTCACGATACTGAGAATAATAATGAATCAACTGAACAATAAATTAACCTCTAGGACACGCACCAAGATGTCCTGGCCAAAGATTTTTCAACACAAGTGATAGTGAAAATGTTAAGAAAAAGAGATGTTTGTCATTCGCCAAAATGAGAAGGACATCTTTCTGGTCCATATTGCTCCACTAATATGATTTATTAAGGACTACACCCATACAAATATGAGCACTAAGTATTTACAGTGGTGTACATTCACCCTAAGTTAAGGAACCTAACAATATGAATGCTCAAAGGAATAATTCAGTTAAAATCGAAGTAATCGAGAACTCTTATGTACCGAAATGAGACGTTGTATCACACCCTGTGTATATGAGAGAGAGAGAGAGAGAGAGAGAGAGAGAGAGAGAGAGAGAGAGAGAGAGAGAGAGAGAGCTAAGAATTTCAGCTGGCTAGCTGGCTAGACTAGGACTGAAAAAGTAATAAGACCCCTCAAGAATGCTAAATATTGCCGTTGCTTGGCTAGACAACAGCCTGTAAAATGTGTGTGTGTGTGTGTGTGTGTGTGTGTGTGTGTGTGTGTGTGTGTGTGTGTGTGTGAGAGAGAGAGAGAGAGAGAGAGAGAGAGAGAGAGAGAGAGAGAGAGAAATTCCGCCTTCCCGCCGGCAACGCGAATGCACTCTACATGTAATCATCTGCGGAAGGTGGAAGGTGGAACGTGAGGCTAAAGCAATAAAAGTAGCGCATATTTCAAACCGCCCTCACTCGCAGACATCGATCCCCTCGACGCACCATTCATGCATCAGCACATACTTTTCATTCAGGGCCCTGAGTGCGTACAATTCAGCAGGAGAAGGAGGGGGGGGGGGAGGAGGAGGGCGGTTATCCAGTGGGTCGTGAATCGTTTCCAAGCTCTCATTACAGGAATCATGGCGTTGGTGGCCTCTAGAGCGACGTCAAGTATTCTTTTTTTAAGAAGATGTATTTTGTACCATCTGTACCGACACTGGGAATTTTTTATAAATTAATTTTGGGGAATTGATCGTATGCTGTTATTTCTTATGAGGTCCAATATTATCACAGAGAGAGAGAGAGAGAGAGAGAGAGAGAGAGAGAGAGAGAGAGAGAGAATCTGAAACCTAGCGTATTAAAAAGCCACTGGCCAAAGCACGTGTTCTTTTCATCAAAGGTGTGTTTTTTCCATCAGAGGTGTGTTCTTTTTGTCAAAGGTGTGTTCATTTCGTCAGAAGTGTGTTCTTTTCGTCAAAAGAATGGTCTTTTCGTCAAATGTGTGTTCTTTTTCGTCAGGGTGTGTTCTTTTCGTCAAAAGTTAGTTCTTTTCGGCAAGGGTGTGTTCTTTTTGCCACAAGTGTGTTCTTTTCGTTAAAAGCTAGTTCTTTTCGTCAAAGGCGTGTTCTTTGCGTCAAAGGTTAGTTCTTTTCGTCAAAAGTGGGATCTTTTCCTCAAAGGTGTGTTCTTTTCGTCAAAGGCGTGTTCTTTTCGTCAGCAGAGCGTTCTTTTCGTCAAAAATATGTTCTTTTTGTTAAATCAACTGGCCCGTATTATGTTTGCACATACTTCTGACAACATAAACTCGAAAAGCCAAATGACGGATGGACTTCCAACTGATGTACAACACGAAGCAAGGCCTTTATTTAACAAACACTGGATTCAATCAAGTAAATTTAGAAATCGCCTTGAGGTGTAGCCCAGTATCTTGTGCCTAGGCGTTTTGTATGAAGCCCTTTGTTCGGACTTCACTCAAGAACTCATTTTTTCTCTAGTGTAAAAAAAAAAATCATTAGTTCAAAACTCACAGCCAAGTTTAAAATTCAATGTATGCTCACTTCAATGTTTACAATCCTCTCAATAGTTCATATGAAAGCGCATAATGTATTCACAAATGATGCCTACGCACTTATAGGATTTTTTTTATAATAGAAAAGCTCTCTAATCCCAACTATGCGTTCGTAATTACGTCATGAAAATTGATAGTAAATACATAATGCATCTTGTACATAGTCAGCTATGGATGGTCAACAGACAATTCGCATGCACAAATATCAAAATTGTATATTTTACTAACTTACTTCACCTTTATAAATGTATGTACTCTGGCTGACTGATTATACGACTTTTTCGATCCAATGTCTAACAGCTGGCCTCACCTACATTTGTTTTTGTTTCCAAAGCCTTATAAACATAAGATAACGATAACTAAGGCTTAAATGCAGCCATCACCTGAACAAGTGAGCCAAAGGAAGCAAGTCAGGGCATTTATGCATTCACATCACTGAGCAGTTCATTCACATATATTTCCAGCTTCCTCCACAACCGCTCATCCACTCATGATAAATTTGTGTGGATTTATCCCAGCTCAAAAGCTGAAGTAAATAGCTGTGACTTACTTCCACAAAGGGGAAGACGAGCCTTACTGATACAGGTGTCCCGCTGTGAGGATTAATCAATAAGTGAAGGTATACGTGGGCGCATTCCGCCCACTTTCAGATTCATTACAATCGCTAAAATATGTAATGTTCGCGTCTGATAAATTAATTCCATCCAATTCGGATATATGCATTTTTACATAGCAAGGATTTGCAATAATTAGTAATCATTACAATTAAAGAATTTCTTCATACACATATATTTTAATATACAATATACACACACATACAAATTCACATGTTATGGTTAAAATACCAAGTAGTAATAAAATCATTCGTGAGTAAATCAATAATGTATGAGATTACGCCCAAGCACTTCACGTCATTAAAAAAACACACCTCAAATGCAATGAATTTCCCATCGTTAATCGATTCAAGAACCAACTCCACACCATAATTATCCTAGACTGCGTAAGCCAACTTCCATCCGAGTATGTCCCGTGTGCGCAAGTGTTCCAAACACCTGTTCGGACAACGAACACCTGCCCCGGCTGTTGCATAAGTCCCCGTACTGAAAACGAGGGCAACACATGCGGTGATGACACCAGCTCCACATTTCACATGTGTTTTTCCTTAAAAGAAGCAAACTGAATGCAGTTCTCACTAACGTTTAGCGAGCTGGATATTTCAAGAAAAGGTAAACGATACGGATGTCCCCTCATCTGATTCTTAGCAAATTTTGTGGCCTCAAGATGAAAACTAAATGGAAGACTCCAAGAGGCTCTCTCTCTCTCTCTCTCTCTCTCTCTCTCTCTCTCTCTCTCTCTCTCTCTCTCTCTCTCTCTCTCTCTCTCTCTCTCTGTATATATACATATAATATATATATATATATATATATATATATATATATATATATATATATATATATATATATATATATATATATATATATATAACCTGTATATATATATATATATATCCAACTTAAAATGGATTTTCATTCAACCAGTAAGAGGCAAGAATCTTTATCCAACTTAAAATGGATTTTCAAGTAACCAATGAAGAGCAATATTCCAGTCCACATCTAGAGCAGTAATTCTCATTATAACAAGGACTCTAATTCTCTAATTCTCCTAACAACAGGAACTCTACTCTAATTCTCCTTTTAAGGACTCTAATCTAATTCTCCTTATAACAAGGACTCTGATTTAATTCTTCTCATAAGGATTTTAATCTAATTCTCCCTATAATAAGGACTATTATCTAATTCTCCTTATAGCAAGAACTCTGATTTAATTATCCTTATAACAAGGATTCTAACCTAATTCTCCCTGTAACAAGGACTCTGATTTAATTCTCCTTATAGAAAGGATTCTAATTTAATTCTACCTATAACCAGGATTCTAATTCTCCTCACCCCTAGGACTCTAATCCAGCCTACTGAAAAATTAGAATCAATTCAAAGTCCAACACAACCAAGAATAAGGTTGAAGACCGCCGTTAGCGTATCCATTGCGTTGTATTGGTCTAACAGAGTCCCTAAATTACATTCTTGAAAAGTTACACTAAGACGGGGTAACGTAAAACGAGTTAAGGTTAAGTAATGGCATCATAACACTATCTTAAAAAGTGCGAGAGAGAGAGAGAGAGAGAGAGAGAGAGAGAGAGAGAGAGAGAGAGAGAGAGAGAGAGAGAGAGAGAGAGCAATTCATTATCTGCACCTTAAGCGAAACCTTTACCAATAATTTCCGTGTATTTTGGTCAGCAACATTACTTAGTAGTATGTTCTTCATTCTGCAAAGAACGGGTTGTTTATTCTTTAAATCTGGTCCCTTTACTTTGAAGATCGAAAAAAAAAAAAAGACTTCCTGCTAACCAAAAGGAAAAATAATTAATTACGACAACAGCAAACTAACGTCTTCCTTTGGACAATCAGCTAAGAAAATGTAGAATTAAATTTGAAAAAGATGTATCGTCCTCTTCCCGACAACCTGAAAAGTCAGGAAGGACCCAAATTCACTAACGATATAAAGTCCTTTACACACGCAGCATGGACAGGAGTGACCTAATTCCTCTGACGTTCTCCTTCAGACAATACGAATAGACAGAGAGATCTAAATTCACAAATATACTAAAATTCTCCTTAGACAGTCGAGCAATGACGCACTCCTTTATATGATCAGTAAGACAAAATACATCAGAATTCACGAGTGCTATGACGCCCTCCTTTGTAAAATTACTGCGAACAAAATTCTCCGGCCGGCTAATGAGGAATTAGAGAAATTTATTTCTGATGATAGAAATTCATTTCTCGCTATAATGTGGTTCGGATTCCACAATAAGCTGTAGGTCCCGTTGCTAGGTAACCAACTGGCTCTTAGCCACGTAAAATAAGTCTAATCCTTCGGGCCAGCCTAGGAGAGCTGTTAATCAGCTCAGTGGTCTGGTAAAACTAAGGTATACTTAACTTTGCAAACAAGATAAATCTAAAAAAAAAAAAATACAATATGTGCCGAAGTTTCTTCGGCGCAATCGAGTTTTCTATACAGCGTATAATGTTGTATGAAACTTTCAGCCACGGCCCATGAAACTCTTAGCCGCGGGCCATGAAATTCAGTCACGGTCTGGTGATGGCTTCAGTCAAGGCCCATGAAACTCTTAGTCTCGGCCCATGAAACTCAGTCACTGTCCGGTGGTAGCCTATGTTGTTGGTATCTATAGCGGTGCCAGAAGTACGATTATGGCTAACTTTAACCTTACATAAAATAACTACTATGAGACCAGAGGGCTGCAATTTGGTGTTTGATGATTGGAGGGTGGATGTTCAACATAACATATTTGCAGCCCTCTAGCCTCAGTAGCTTTTAAGACCTGAGGGCTTACAGAAATTGTCCGGACGGACAGACAAAGCCATCTCAATAGTTTTCTTTTACAGAAAACTAAAAGGGCTGTGGTCCCCAAACAACCAACACAAACAAGATACGCCTAAATTCACAAACACTGAGACTTTCTTCTTTGGAAATCAATGCAGACAAAAAGAAACCTGAATTCCCAAATGCTATTACATCCCCTTCCACACACACACACACACACACTAAAACGTTCTCTTTTATGCAATCGGTAGAGGCGAGATAACCTATATTCACAAACTATTTGATATCCCTTTTCATACATTCAGTAAGATAAACTTAAATTCATAAGCACTATGTCTTCCTATTTTATACAATCAATACAAGCAAGGTACACCTACATTCACAAATGCTACTAATTTCTCCTTTACACAATCAATATAGCCAAGATACCTACAATTTCACAAATGATATTACGTCCTCTGTTACACAATCAGTGCAAACAAGGATGACCTAAAGACAAGATAGGCCTCAATTCACAAATGCTATGACGTTCTCCTCAAGATAACTGGCACAAGATTGGCCTCAATTCACAAATGGTATGACGTTCTCCTCTTGATAATGGTAAAGACAAGATAGACCTAAGTTCACGAACGTTATATCGTCTTCCTTTAAATAACCAGCAAAGACGTGATAAAACAAATTAACGAATGCCTGGTGTCTTTATACCACTAATACAGACATGATAGATTTGAATTTGCAAACCCTGCGACGTCCTCTTTTGTATAATCAATACAGACAAGATAGCCAAGATAGCCCTAACTTAACAAGTCCTATGTCTTCTACCTCAACGCAATCAATACAAACAAGATAAACCTAGATTCACAAAGGCTATCTTTCATCTCCCTCCTTCGACGCATAATAAAAAATACAAAAATAAAAAATTGGGGAGAAGGGGATGGGGTGGGAGAAGGAAGAGAGTGAAAGAAGGATGTATGCAAATTCGTGCGAGACGCTGGGAAGGGAAAAATATGCCGGGATGAAATGTAAATTTCCCGGGATATTAAGGAGTGGAAACTCCAAATGAAAAAAAAAAAGTCGGGTAAACATATTACTAGAAAAAACTCGCAGGATGTTGAAGTTCCAAAGTGGGGCTTGTGACCGTGGCGGCGGGGAAGCTTTGGATATTCTCTTACACACACACACACACACACACACACACACACACACAGAAACCCGTCCATCTAATTTCAAAAATCTTGCAGGGTAAAGACTATGTATATTGCAAAAACATACTCCAATGCAACTAAATAACTATATCACTGTAATTGTACACACAATATAACAATAACATTGATAATAAGGATACTGAGTATACTGGAATGTGTTTATATATATAAATTATATATATATATATATATATATATATATATATATATATATATATATATATATATATATATATATATATATTTATGTGTGTGTGTGTAATCTAGGAACAATAACACCAAAAGGGAAGGAGAAATGGCTTTCATCTAAACACAGACAATATTAACAAATCGTTTAAACTGCAGATTAAAACGTTACAGAATGTATCTACACTGCATAATCTGAGATTAAACGGATGGCTTACCGGTTACCGCGAGAATAAAAAAGGGCAAAGGAAAAGAAGAATATTTTGAAACAAAATTACAGTCTGAAATGAAACAAGGAGAGAGAGAGAGAGAGAGAGAGAGAGAGAGAGAGAGAGAGAGAGAGAGAGAGAGAGATCCTCTATAAACCTTCAGGAGGAACAACATGCAGTTCTAACACCATCTTAATATAGGCAGAAAATGGTTATAAAACCCTCTGACACGGACAGCAGATGATTCTAAAAATTCTTTACGTAGGAAGCAAGCAGTTCTGAAGACAGTCAATGACTGTGGAAAACTCTGAAATGGTTATACTGAATGCTTGTGAAAACCTTGACAATATCAGGAAATTATTCTGAAAACTCTGACACTGCCAGCAAACGGTCCTCAAAAATCTGGGCTTAGACAGAATGTTTCTGAAAACCTTGACATGGTCAGTAAATGGTTCCGAAAACCTTTGACATTTTCAGCAAATGTTTCTGGAAAACCTCAACATAAAAAGCAAACTTATGGAAAATACTCCAAAGGTATAATCTTTAAAGCCTCGAAGTTAAATGATTTAAAAGATAAAAGGCAATTTTGGTCATCCTTAAACCATAAAGCAGAAACACAATAACTCTGGAAGCACTTTATAAGGGACGCCAAATGGTTCCGAAGTCTTTGAAGTTTAACAATAAATTAATTTTTTTTAATTTATCGGGAAAACCTAGACTTAAATAATAAGGTATTTCTGACATCATGCAGAAATGACAGCTATTATAATAACAACTTTAGTGACCATAATATTTAAAAAGTACAAATTCTAAAGAAAAATAAAAAGGGATCAAAAGAGGTGTTCATAATGGGAGAAAAGAAACAAGCTAAATAAGAGACATTTGGAAAACTTCGACAAAAAGCAAGCAAGAATCTTGAGAAAAGCTTCAACGTAAAGCAAACCAGAGTTGAAGGAGCTGTAAGACTTTCAAAAGGAGCTGTAAGACTTTCAAAAGAAACATATTCCTGAAAAATATATCTTATGGCAGAGAAATGACAAGGGAAGGTAATAACTATGGAAAAAAACGTTGGCATGTGGTATCAGATGGTCTTGGTCGATATGAAGGTGGAAATGCATAAACATGAGATGAGCTACTCATGACGAAAAGGAGGAGGAGGAGGAGGAGGAGGAGGAGGAGGAGGAGGAGGAGGAGGAGGGAGGAGGAGGAGGAGGAGGAGGAGGTGGTGGTGATGGTGGCAGTCGCAATGTAGGTAGAAAATACAGTAGAAGTACCCAGACAGCATAATTTTATTGTCATTAAAGATTACGAAACGCATCGGCAATGTTGCGAAAATCAATAAAAATACTATTTTACTAACGAACAATATCACAACAATCGATTAATTACATTAAATAAAAATATTATTAATCTTCTCTGAATTGGTCTTTGTAAACTCTCACAAAGCTTTCAAGTTCGAAGGCTCTTAGACAATAAGTGTAACTGTCTAACTACCACCACCGCCACCTTTCCATCTTTATTCTTTATAAATATTCCCCTTCGCCATCATCGTCATCTACTTCTCTGTCATCTTCCACTTCTGGAGACTGGTCAGGAGATCAACGGCTTTCATTCTGAGGTCGAAAAAAAAGAAACAAACAAAGCTATCGAGTCTAAGTGATTGGCTTCCAGACCTTTAAAAAAAAAAAAATACTTTAAAGCCCTCGTGTAAATGAAAGTGTTAGTGGTCACACTCTTGGACCACCGTTTGTACTCTTTATTTTTTCACATATAAACATGAAACCATTTCTCCCTCCAACCCTGATTCGAAGCCTGTCGGGTTCTGAACTTGTGGAGCTCGTTTGAACAGTAAATTTAAAAAGGTACAATTACAATTTAAATTCAAAGAGGTACAATTAACAGTAAAATGCTTCGATGTCTCACATATTTCTAAATCTGTACGAAACAGTTCAGAGGCGGTTAAACATTTTTCGCCATTAATATATATATAAAGACATTTCAAAAGATAAGCCCTCGCTTGATTTCCTCCAAGTTTTCGACTCGACACAAACTTGGTTTTTACGATTAGCCAGTCCCCAAACTTCGAGAGCCCGAAGCTTTTATATATTTTTCCGGGAGGAACAGTTTGCCCCGAAACCCAAAAATCTGAAACGAAGAAAAAGAAGAGAAAATATATTCGAAAATCTGCGCCAGGTTCCAGGAAATTCTCAATTTCCCCGACTGATTTTTACAGCGACACTAAGTTTCGCTGTGGCGGTTACAAAAAAAATAAAAAAAATGTCCACAGACTTCGAATTAAAACTATGAGGACACGAGAACATTTGATACGAGGAAAAGAGAGAAATACAAAGATTTTGAAAAAAGGCAAGGAAAAAATGAATTACTGCGCAAAATTTCAAGATCTTCGGCTCTGAAATAAGATAAGCGTCCAATGGTATCCCATTCTTCAAGATAATGGTATTCATTTATTCAGTTTCCCGTTTATATATCTAGAAACAGTAGTAAAAGTCTGTTATATAAAGTGAAAAATTAAAATAAATTACACTAACCGTCGAGCAGTTAACGTAATAATTCAAATTAGATTTGAAAAAACCTTCCTCCACTAATTTCATAAATGAAATTGTTAGGCAGAGTGGCGGTCCTTTCACCACGCGGAAAAATTAAAACCAAGAACAGAGCGAGTCAGAATGGGTTTTTCAACTTCATATCCCACGGCGTAAATATTCCCAAAATACAAATAAAAATATGCAATTTCATATTCGTAAGCATAAAATACGAAGCAGATGACACTGCTGAATGCTGCAATCAGCTACATCAGCAATGTAGAGAATATTAGTGAAAACAGTGTTTTCCAAAAACGAACACATTCAACAATCGATTAATCACATTAATACCTTTCAACCTTATCGAATCAAATAAAAAACCTCTTGTACATTTACCGTTACGTAAAAGGATTACCAATCACTCACACGGACAAAGCTCCTTTGAAGGTTGAAGGATATTACACAATAAACCTCCGCCACCTTTTTATCTTTATTCATTCATATTTCTTCTTTTTATTATTCTTCTCCCTCATCATCATCATCTACTTCTCTATCACCTTCCACTTCTCGAGAATGGTCAAAAGATCAAGGACTTTCGGTTTGAAAAATACCAAAGCTAATAATTCTCAATAATCAGCTTCCCGATCTATGGAAAAACGTGAAGAAATCCTTACAGTAAGCAGCTGAGTAAATGAAAATGGGAGCTCTCACACCCTCGGTTGTTTGTAGACTTCCATTTTTACAAATAAACAAGAAACCATTTCTCCTACGAACCCTGGTTCGAAGACTGTCGGGTTCTCAATTTAAGGGGGTCGACACAGTAAATCTAATGTTTACAAAGATAGTCTAAAAGATAAACCCTCGCTCGATTTCCTCCAACTTTTTTGACTCGATACAAACTTGGTTTTTACGATTAGCCAGTCTCCAAACTTCGAGCGCCCAAAACTTTTATATATTTCTCCGGAAGGAACAGTTTGCCCGAAATCAGAAACTTGAAATGAAGTAAAAGAAGTGAAAATATATTCTAAAAAATCTCCGCCAGATTCCAGGAAATTCCCAATTTTCCTCACCGATTTTTCCAAGCGACACTAAGTTTCGCTGCTGCGGATTATATATATAAAAAATTATTAATCAAAGAGGAATTTCCACGGTGACCGAGTTAAGAGTCTTGAGACTCGAAGAAACCTGACACAAGAAAGGAAAGAAAGATATAAGAAGAGAAAGAAGGCGACAAGAAGAACAATTACTACAAAAGCTTTCAAGATTTCCGCCCCTAAAAGAAGATAATGACTAAAGGTTTGCATCCCAATGTTGTAGTAGTAACAAAAATAGTAATTTATGTTGTTTCCCATTTGTGCATGCAGACACAGTAGCTAGTGTTTATTAAGTAAAAGGAGTAAAACTTAGTTAAATGAAAGTAAATTACGGTAACTGTAGCGTAATAAAGGTGAGAACTGAAATTAGATTAAAAAAGCCTTTGCTCAATTATTAACAAATCTCTCAAATTAAATTGTTAGGTAATCTGGCAGTCCTTTCACTACCCAGAAAAATATACACCAAGAACAGAACGAATCTGAATAGAATTCTCAACCTCATATCCTTCGGCGTAAATATTCACAAAATGCATTAAAAAAAATCTGCAACTCAATAACCGCAGGCCGTTAATACGAATCAGACGACACTGATGAATGCTATATCAGCAATGTAGAGAAAATCAGTGAAAATAGTGTTTTACAAACGATCATTTTCAACTGTCGATTAATCACGCACTAATACGGTTCATCCTTGTCAAAATTAAATAAAAAAAACTCTTCAATACTTACCATTATGTAAAAGGATTTCAAAACATTCCTCTGAACGGACCTTTGTAAACTCACAAGGACAAAATTTCTTTCGATGCTGAAGAATATTACGCATTAAGTGTGTTGTATCTCTAAACCCCCGCCATCTCTTTATCTTTATTCATTATTCATTTATGCCTGCTCTCCATCATCATCATCATCTATTTCTCTATCACCTTCCACCTCTCGAGAGTGGTCAAAAGATCAAGGACTCTCGGTTGAAAAATACTAAAGCTGTTAAGTCTCAATAATCAGCTTCCCGGTCTATGAAAAAGGTGAAGAAATCCATAGTGTAAGCCGCTGAGTAAAAGAAAACGAGAGCTCTCACCCTCGGTTGTTTGTAGACTTCCATTTTCACAAATAAACAAGAAACCATTCCCCCACCCCCAACCCCCACCTTGATTCGTAGCCTATCGGGTTCTTAACTTACGGAGTTCGTATGGACAGTAAATTTAATGATTAAAAATATTTTCCAAGATAAACCTTCGCTTCATTTCGTTCAAAGTTTTTGACTCGACACAAACTTGGTTTTTAAGATTAGCCAGTCCCCAAACTTCGAGGGCCAAAAACTTTTATATATTTTTCCGGAAGGAACAGTTTGCCCGAAACCTAGAAACTTGAAATGAAGGAAAAGAAGAGAAAATGTATTCGAAAATCTCCTCCAGATTCCAAGGAATTCTCAATTTTCCTCACTGATTTTTCCCAGCTACACTATGTTTCGCTGCTGCGGTTTATATATATAAAAAAATTAATAATCAAAAAGGAATTTCCACGGAGACCGAATTAAGAGTCTTGAGACTCAAGGAAATTTGACACAAGAAAGGAAGGAAAGATATAAGAAGAGAAAGAAGGCGACAAGAAAAACAATGACTACAAAAGCTTTCAAGATTTCCGCCCCTAAAAGAAGATAAGGACTAAAGGTTTGCATTCCTCTACGTTGTAGTAGTAATAAAAATAGTAATTTATGCTATTTCCCATTTATGTATGCGCACACAGCAGCAAGAGTTAATATAATTAAGTAAAAGGAGTAAAACTCAGTTAAATGAAAGTAAATTACCGTAACCGTAGTGTAGTAAAACAGAGAAACTCAAATTAGATTAAAAAAACCCTTGCTCAATCATTAACAAATCTCTCAAATTAAATTGTTAGGTAGTCTGACAGTCTTTTCACTACCAAGAAAAATATACACCAAGAACAGAACGAATCTGAACAGAATTCTCAACCTTATATCCCACGGCGTAAATATTCACAAAATACATAAAAAATCTGCACTTTAATAATCGCACGCCAACAGTACTAAACAGACGACACTGCTAAATGCTACATCAGCATGTAGAGAAAATCAGTGAAAACAGTGCTTTACAAACGAACATTTTCAACTATTGATTAATCACACTAATACCGTTCATCCTTTTTAAATTAAATCAAAAACCTCTTGTATATTTACCGTTATGTATAAGGATTTCCAATCATCCCTCTGGACGGACCTTTGTAAACTCACACGGACAAAGCTCCTTTCAAGATTGAAGGATTTTACACAATAAACCACCGCCACCTTTTTATCTTTATTTATTCATATTTGTTCTTTTTAATCTTCTCCATCACGATCATCTACCTCTCCTTTTAATTTTCTTCTCCATCACCATCATTTACTTCTCTATCCCCCTCCACTTCTCGAGAATGGTCAAAAGATCAAGGACTCTCGATTGAAAAATCCCAAAGCTATTAAGTCTCAATAATCAGCTTTGTGATCTCCAGAAAAAAGGGTGGAGAAATCCATACTGTAAGCCGCTGAGTAAATGAAAATGAGAGCTCTCAAACCCTTGGTTGTTTGTTGATTTCCATTTTTACAAATAAACAAGAAACCATTTCTTCCCCGGCCCGCCGCCCCACCCCCGCCCCCTCCTTGATTCGTAGCATGTCGGGTTCTTAACCTGCGGAGTTCGTATGAACAGTAAATTTAATGTATAAAAATATATTCTACGATAAGCC
This sequence comes from Macrobrachium rosenbergii, assembly GCF_040412425.1. Classification (NCBI taxonomy): domain Eukaryota; kingdom Metazoa; phylum Arthropoda; class Malacostraca; order Decapoda; family Palaemonidae; genus Macrobrachium; species Macrobrachium rosenbergii. The sequence goes on from NC_089761.1 coordinate 17,099,812, forward strand.
TTCGCTTCATTTCCTTCAAAGTTTTTGACTCGACACAAACTTGGTTTTTATGATTAGCCAGTCCGCAAACTTCGAGAACCCGAAACTTTTATATATTTTCCCGGAAGGAACAGTTTAACCCAATGCCTAGAAACTTGAAATGAAGGAAAAGAAGAGAAAATATATTCGAAAATCTCCGCCTGGTTCCAGGAAATTCAGAATTTCCCCGACTGATTTTTCCAGCGACACTAAGTTTCACTCTGACGGTTTCCTTAAAAAAAAAAAAAAAAATCCAACGGACTTCGAATTAAAAGTATGAGGACACGAGGAAATTTGATACAAGGAAAAGAGAGAAGTGAGAAGAAAGAAGGCAAGAAGGAAAAGAATTACCACGGAAACTTTGAAGATTTCCGCTCCTGAGAGAAGATAACCGCCCAATGGTATACATTCCTCAAGACAGTGGTAGTAGTGGTATTAATAATAAAGTATGCAGTTTCCCATTTGCATATCCATTAAATGTAAGTAGTAAAGGTCTATTAATGAAATGTAAATTACGGTAATCGTAGAGCAATAGAACTTAACTGAAATTGTATCTAAAAAACGCCTTGCTCAATTATTAACAAAACTGTACATAGATTCATTAGCAATTTTATAAAATAAATTGTTAGGCAGAATGACGGTCTTTTCACCAACCTAAAAATTAAACAACAAGAACAGAACGAGGCAGAATACGATTCTTAACCTCATATCCCTCGGTGCAATTACTCCTAACATATCCACAAAAATCTGCGATTTAACATTCCAATACCCATGAAAATCTGCAATTTATCATTCAAATACCCATAAAAACCCTGCAATTTAACATTCAAATACCCATCAAAATTTCCAATTTAACATTCAAATAACCATCGAAATCTGCAATTTAACATTAAAATACCCATCAAAATCTGCAATTTAACATTCAAATGCCCATCAAAATCTGCAAAATAACATTCAAATACCCATAAAAATCTGCAATTTAACATTCAAATACCCATAAAAATCTGCAATTTAACATTCACAGGCATAAAATACAGACACTACTCTGCTCAATACTGCAGAAAATAGAGACGTCTTCAACATATATATAAAAATCCAGCAAGTAACGCCTAATAGTTATTCCATTGAAATCTCCATAAAGGTGGAGAATTTTGTTTAAATAATCCAACAGCTTCCAGCCAGCTCTGGAAACGACATCAACATACCTTGCTGGAGAGAGAGAGAGAGAGAGAGAGAGAGAGAGAGAGAGAGAGAGAGAGAGCGGAACTTTAACAAACTCGAAACTGACCTGCCGTCTGCCATTTGACATCGATCGCACCATTTCAGAATAACGCCACAGTGCCCCAGCCAATGTCGCTCTCCACAGTACTTTACTTTTTACCTCCTAATTCTGTTCACTCAAGAATAACTCTCTCTCCGCTTGGTTTCTGAATGCCTTTTGGCATTTGCTCTGTAACATAACACCGATCCATTCTCACGTCACGCATGAATCGACTGACATCCTGTCAGCTGAGGTCTTTCTTCAGAGTGCTTCCATGTTTTAGGATTCTTTACTTTTTTGTAAATACCCTGAGGTATTTCAAAGGCCATAAAAACTTTTTCATGAAATTACACATTATTTCTACCAACGACGACGCTTATTTAAAAACAACAGATGAATGTCTCAAACTAGGCTCAGAATTATCAACGCTGATAAAATGAATTAACATCTGTCGTTTTATAACAGAGAAGCTATTCCGTGAAAACGGACAACTGTCTCACTCCTAAGGGCAAAACCTATTTCGCAACCCCAACCATAGTTTTAAAAAGGGAGAGAGAGAGAGAGAGAGAGAGAGAGAGAGAGAGAGAGAGAGAGAGAGAGAGAGAAAACCAAACAGCGCACAGTTAATCTAATCAAAACAATTTCCCACGGTCTCGAAAAAGTTACATAACTTTCATTATCTCAATAGGAACATCACACAATTAGGAACCACAAAGTTTTCCTTTTCCTTAAATAAACAGACAAAAATAGAAAGATCTCTGTATATAACACTAAATGAACAAAAATTTAAGTTTTCAGATATTCCAAAATATTTACCAAAAGTTAATAAAAGAGGGTTAGAATGTGAGCGTAGTCAAGTGAACCTGAGGTCAAATCACTAAAATCTGGCATGAAATTTCAGTGAAAAATATAAATGAAAATAACGAAATATCCCAAAAAAATTAGAAACATCAAATCGTAGACTAGTTCTAACGCGAAACATAAAGGAAAAATCATTAGAAATAAAAAAAAAAATTACCATAAACAAGCAAACAGTTTCACTGACAGCAATATCAAACCGGTAAATGGAGTAAGGAGATTATACTGAATGTCTTGACCATGCCTACTTTAACCCCTGAACTCCACCATGGCGAAGAAGAAGAAGAAGAAGAAGAAGAAGAAGAAGAAGAAGAAGAAGAAGAAAAGGAGGAGGAGCAGGAGGAGGAGGAGGAGGAGGAGCCAGTATTAGTGGTGATGGTGGAGTAGGTCTCGGTGGTTGTCTTTAGAGAGAGGACTCGTGGGGACTGGAAGGAGGGAGGAAGAGGAGGGAGAGGGAGGGGGAGACGCCGAGTGAGGAAGGAAGAGCCAGAATTAACAGTGGCACTTCAGCCTCCTCCTTGAGAAGTCTCAAGGGCTACCTTTACAATGGAACGGTATTCCTGGACACTCTCTTGAGGATTAAGGCCGTTTCTCACCTGGGCGTGCTTCTACACATGTTGGTGTTGTCAAACTAAATATGAGTGTGCAATAAATAAAAATACAAACAATTTTACACATTAAAATGTTCTTAACAAGATACTGGATAAAATTTGACAAATGCCATTCTAATCGTTTCAACTCCAACGGCAACGGAGGCAATTATAATGTATTGAATATCCTTTACAAACCGTGGGACTGATCTGTAATACAAACAAGAGCGAGATGAAATGACTCATAAGGTTGTTGCTGATTAAATGTGAATTAACTTCGAAATCGGATAAAGGCTCTTGTTCAATTAGTAACCCAATTAAGTGTAAGTGGGCCCTAATTCAATACATTAATAGGCATTCGATTACGAAAATCTATGAGTGAAACGTGGGTCAATTAAACCGTAGACTTTTAACGTGCGACTTCCAAAAACATTTTACCGATTTATATTTGTACTGATTTATATCATTTCTTTTTACAATTTCCACCTATGTCCAATCAATAAGTGTGTAAAATATACTCGTTAAAAATATTATTTATTCAACTGGCTCTCGGGTCCATAGCGGCTTGCATCAGACACCTGTAAGTTTGACCGCACATTTCATGAACTTTCCTCTTTAAAACCAGGGACGATAACCCTTCCTTTTCATCAGATTTTGCAATCTGAATAAGTGAAAAACGATGCGTACCAGCCAATAAAGATACATACGTCCATTAGCTGTCATGCTATGGACAATCTCTTGCACTAATACAAGTAACTATAATAACAAAATATTTACTTATCAAACATTAACTCACTGCGCTATAAATAGAGAGAGAGAGAGGAAATAACGAGCCATCTCTAAATTTTTCAGGTAATGAGAGAAGGTACTGTATATAACCACTTTCTAAAAAATCACATTTCATCTCAAATACATAACTTTAGCAAACAGCAGTGAGTCACCTCCAATTAATAAATAAAACAAATAAATAAAAGATAATGAACCCTATTCATGTGGAACAAGCCCACAGGGGCCACTGACCTGAAATTCTAGTTTCCAAAGAATATGGTGTTCATTTGAAAAAAAAAAAAAAAAAAAAAAAGTAACAGGAGGTAACAGGAAATACGGATGAACCATGCGTGATAAAACACAGAATACTAGCCAAAACCATTAAGAAATTAAAGCTGAAGTCAGGGATAAGTAAATGATTATATTAATGCGCACATTCAACCAGGACACGAGGAAGACTTCAAAAATCACACTAAAATGTAAATCTAAACAGGACTAGTCTGGAATAATAAAAAAAAAAAAGTTATGTATACCTTAGTTTAACCAGACCACTGAGCTGATTAACAGCTCTCCTAGGGCTGGCCCGAAGGATTAGACTTATTTTACGTGGTTACGAACCAATTGGTTACCTAGCAACGGGACCTACAGTTTATTGTAGAATCCGAACCACATTATAACGAGAAATGAATTTCTATCACCAGAAATAAATTCCTCTAATTCTTCATTGGCCGGTCGGAGACTCGAACTCGGGCCTAGCAGAGTGCTAGGCGAGAACTCTACCGACTCTTAAAACGAGGAACTAGTCTGGAATAAAGGGACCAGTAAATAAATATACCAATAATTAAATCACATTGCATGACACGTGGAAAACTTCAAAATTCCCACTGAAAATGTAAATGTAAACAGGGCTAGTCGTAGGCGTTTTATGATCTTTTAACAGCTATTGCCCAGACATCATTCTCACTGAAAATACAGCGTCCATATGGCTATTTTCCCCGTATGGATACTCGACCGTTCGCTTTCAGTTCATCGCCAAACGTAATCAAAAATGCAATTTCATCTCGTGTAATGGCATCACAGCCTTCTGCCACACCGCCCCCCGCCCCCCCACTCCTGTTGTGTCGATGCTAAACGTGGCACCGTGAGAGGATAATTTGGGTTCAGGGCATATGTCAGATGAAAAAAGATTTTTCCATCATAAAACTCACGGCAAATAGCGACTGCCTCAATCATTATATCAAGTAAATTAACTATAAATCCTAAATATTTTAATGAAAAGCTCTATGAATATCCACGCTATTAAATGCCTTAAAAGTCAGATATAGAGAATCTTGAAAACAAAAAGTGCTTTTGACGAAATTTCCCAATTAGCAAGTAATTTTGACGAAATTTCCCAGTTAGCAAGTCAGTTGGTTCTCTTTATCAAAGACTAAAATTTTGCAATTAGCATTATCCTTCCCCCCTCAAAAGAAAAAACGCTCCCATATTTTTAAGTTTACAAGATGATCATTACATAAAGTACCATAAAAATATATAAATACAACCTCTAATCAAAGTCTATTTAAAATTAAATAATTAAAAAA
>NC_089761.1:17109889-17114889 GCF_040412425.1 Macrobrachium rosenbergii
GTTTGGGCAGTGAGATAGGGAATATCCTAGTGAATACCTTAATTTTTTTTTATAATAATAATAAAAGTGACCTTTATCTCAATTTTCTTCCTCGTTTAAGAAAATAATAATAATAACAATGAGAGAGAGAGAGAGAGAGAGAGAGAGAGAGAGAGAGAGAGAGAGAGAGAGAGAGAGATACTCCCACAAAGAAATTTACATTTTCCGGAGAGAGAGAGAGAGAGAGAGAGAGAGAGAGAGAGAGAGAGAGAGAGAGAGAGAGAATAAGAGAGAGAAACTGCAAAAGATATTTACCTCCGAGAGAGAGAGAGAGAGAGAGAGAGAGAGAGAGAGAGAGAGAGAGAGAGAGAGAGAGAGAGAGAGAGACTCCACAAAGAAATTTACCATTTTCCGAGAGAGAGAGAAAGAGAGAAATTGCAATAAGAAATTTACCTGAGAGAGAGAGAGAGAGAGAGAGAGAGAGAGAGAGAGAGAGAGAGAGAGAGAGAGAGAGAGAGAGTTTAAAAACATGCAGAAAAAACAACGTGAAAACACTGCGGACGAAAACAACTTCGAAGAAAACACATCTAGTCTAGCCCCCAAGACTTGTCACCGCCTTAATGAAGAGGAAAAACACGCAGACGACTAATGGAGAAAAAGGATAAAAATCGGTCTAAAATTCTGCGAGCTGAGAACGGAGTAATACGAGACGAAAAATGATAATGGGTGATAGAAGAAACTTGATGAGAAGATAATTTATGAACGGGAAGGAGGAACGTGACGAGACGTTAAAAATGACATTCGAATTTGTTATTAATGTAAAGGCTGGAAGGGGATTAAATAAGAAAAAATGAATAAAGAAATAAAAGAGACACTGCAATATGCAATAAGCTACAGTTAGAAGGTAACTTTCAAAAATAACAAAAGATGATTATTGCAAAGTAATTGGGTACTGATGAATGAACGTTGTAAAATGGAATATTTTAACATGAAATTAATGTGACAATATATAGAAGGGAAAAATGGAAAACAAGCGATAAATACAAGGAAATGATACCAAAATGAATACGAAAAATACATATTGAATAATATACAAAACCGCACCTCAATTGTTCACACAGCCCTTCGCCATTTGTAATAAAACAAAAGTCAATAATATAATAAAGTTTACAAAGTCCCAACACAACAACTTCCTTTCCCTGTGCTCTTGGCCCAAAACCACTTCCTTTTTGCTGACAACACTTCCCACAACATCTATAAAATTGTCCTTACACCGATTTTTACAACTTCCCTTACCCTGACATCTCTATTGCTTGGACTAATACAATGCTCGTGGGACAGCAGCTTTCTGTGGTATCTCTTTTATAGTTACTACAACACAAACATTACCTTATTCTTTCAACTCTTTTACACTAATTACACAATTTACAAGATGAACACCCTTAAGGATGCCGCCTCACTCTTCTACGTCTTTTACACTAACTAAACAGTTTACAAGATGAACACCCTTACAGATGGCGCTTCACTCTTTTACACCAATTCAACAATTTACACGATGAACACCCTTTAGGATGGCGCTACACTCTTTTACCTCTTTTACACCAATTAAACAATTTACACGATGAACACCTTTAGGGATGGCGCCTCACTCTTTTACATCTTTTACACCAAGTAAACAATTTACACCAGGAACACCCTTTGGGATGGTGCTACACTCTTTGAACTCTTTTACACCAATTAAACAATTCACGATGAACACCTTTAGGGATGGCGCCTCACTCTTTTACATCTTTTACATTAATTACACAATTTACAGTACACAATGAACACCTTTAGGGATGGCGCTCACCCTTTCACCTCTTTTACACTAATTAAAAATTTTACACGAACACCTTTAGTGATCGCGCATCACTCTTTTACCTCTTTTACACTAATTAAACAAATTTATACGATGAACACCCCTGAGGATGCCACCTCATTCTTTTATACAAATTAAACAACTTTATATGTTGAAAGCCCCTACGAATGCCCCCTCATCGTTTTACCTCTTTTACATCAATAAACAATTTGACAAGATCAACACCGTTAATGGTGCCACCTTATTTTTTTTTAACTCTTTTTCACTAATTGAAGAATTTTTACCCTTTTACAATAATCAAACAAAATCTACAAGATCAACACCCTTAATGGTGCCAGCTTATTTTTTTAAACTCTTTACGCTAATTGAAGAATTTTTACTCTTTTACACTAATCCAACAATTTCTACAAGATCAACACCTTTAATGGTGCCACCTTATTTTTTTAACACTTTTACGCTAATTGAAGAATGTTTACCCTTTTACACTAATCCAACAATTTCTACAAGATCAAACACCTCCTCCTTCGTATCCACCACCATTCCGCCTCAACCCTAACGACTGCATTTCACACCAGCATCTCAAGCCGATGATGGTACCTCGAGACTCCTAGCACCTTGGACGCCATTTCCCTAACGACCGTGCATCATCATCTTTTGCGTAATCGCAATTTCCTTCGCGTCAGCACCAGCTGCTACCGGGAGACAGCATTCGCATGCTAACGGCATAATACGATTTCAGCTCTGCAAACAGCAGGGCCTCAACGAGATCGGTATGTGTAGAACCGAATGCGTTCAGAGATCGAGGTTGAACAATCTCATGTAATGAATGCTATCTTACTGCTATTGTTATTGGAATGGAATGGACGTAATGAATGTTATCTTACTGCTAGTATTATTGAAATGGAATGGATGTAATGAATGCGATCTTATTGCTATCATTATTAGAATGGAATGGATGTAATGAATGCTATCATATATTATGACGGAATGGAATGGACGTAATGAATGCTACCTTACTTCTATTATTATTGGATTGAAATGGACGTAATGAATGCGATCTTATTGCTATTATTATTGGAATGGAATGAATGTAATGAATGCGATCTTATTGCTATTATTATTGGAATGGAATGAATGTCATGAATGCTATCTTATTGCTATTATTATTGGAATGGAATGAATGTAATGAATGCTATCTTACTGCTATTATCATTGGAATGAAATGGACGTAATGAATGCTACATTACTGCTATTATTATTATTATTATTGGAATGGAATGAATGTAATGAATGCTATCTTACTGCTATTATTATTGGAATGGAATGTAAGATTTAGGCCAAAAAACAAGCGCTGGGAACAATGAGGCCATTCAGTGCTGAAAGGGGAACTGAGAGTATAAAGGATTTAAATGTATAAAAGAAGGAAAACCCTGCAGCTGTACAATGAAAAAATTGTTAAGAGAGGATGGAAAGTACGATGGAAGAGAACTTTAATTAATGCCTACTGTGATATTATTATTATTATTATTATTATTATTATTCTTGGCAGTGGTTGTAGTAGTATTAGCAGTAGTAAGAGTCCAATAGCTTTCTACGCTAGCTTTCACATCTTACGATATCCTCATTAAAAAAAAAGACAAGAGAGAAAGTAAGTATATCTTAGTTTAAAGACCACTGAGCTGATTAACAGCTCTCCTAGGGCTGGCCCGAAGGAAAATTTTTACGTGGCTAAGAACCAATTGGTTAAAACGGGACCTACAATTATTGTACTAAAATAAAACAATTACAAACAAAATGATATGGATAATTAAATTTAAAATGATAAAACAATAAATACATATTGAGAATTAATCCGGGAAAACCAATAACAAGAATCAAAACGCTTCATTTATGCCATTTTAATGACATCCGGTCATTGCTCAGCTACGGTTGGAGCGGAGTCAGCAGAAAAGTGTTCGGCAGGGGTGCTAACGCTCAGAGGAAATCATTGTTTTACTTGTTTATAGTATCTATTCGTTCTAATAAGAAACCAATCTACGAGAGGTAAAAGTATTACTGAATATCCACGAGGGTAACCAGGCATAAATAACACAAACTCACTATGCACATACATACATACATACATACATACATACATACATACATACATACATACATAAATATATGTGTGTGCATGTGTGTGTGTGTTTGTTTAGTGGAAGCATTCTGTACAGGGGTACATACCATAGCTCAGCTCAGCAGTGGGTGTGTGTTTGTTCCGATAATCGTGCAAGTCCATATAAGTAAGTATATGAGAACATGCTACAATAGCAAGATTACAAAGTTAAAAGAAGACAAGAGAAAAGTGAAACAAAGAATAACCGCGTCTAGATTTCGTGGTATTGCAGAAAAATGAGATGGAAAGGAAGCATTCAGCTCAGTAAAAAAAAAAAAAAAACACCGGTTCAATAACACATACGACTCGGGAAAAAACACCGGTTCAATAACACATAAGACTCGGTTGAAAATCAGAAGGCAAGGGTAGTCTCAAGTTACACCAGGAATGAAAACAAATGCTAATTTAGGAAAACAAAGAAAATTCACTGAAATAAGCTGATAAAACGAAGGAAACATAAGATGTAATAGACGATTTAGAGCTCGAATGAAGATGGGATTAATCAGCCGATTTCGAGATCGTACAAAAACTCAAAACCCGGAAAAAGAAAATAAAATAAATAACATGAAGCAGAGGCTCGGAAATGACTCCCTTTTTTTCCTCCCCACTATTTTTCTTCTTTTTTTCCCTCGAGCAGACACATAGTCAATACGCTTCCGTCCCTTCATTGTCCTCTCCAAACAGACACGGACACGGACACACACACACACACACACAAACACACGGTCCTAAACACGAGAGCCATCGTCCGCGGGTCCCCGGCTCCATCTTCAATTCCAAGGGTTTCTCTCCCTTCGCCTGTTCGAAAGGCGAGACGTGCCTGTTCTCGATTTCTTTATCTATTTCTCCCCCTTGTTTGGCCATCGCTTGATTCTAGTGTTATTATGCTTTCGCGTTTACTTTTCATCATCCCCGTGATTACGATGAATGCATATGGAGCGTTTCAGCTTTTCCCGAGGACGTGTGAGACATGGAAGTAGGATTCCTTTCATATATATATATATATAT
>NC_089761.1:17119889-17195143 GCF_040412425.1 Macrobrachium rosenbergii
TTAGGAGAGGGTGGAAAGTAAGTTGGGAGCAAGTGAATATGAAAGGAGGTACAGTAAATTGAACGAAAGGGGTTGCAAATGGGGGCCAAAGGACTTAGTTAAGAAGGTTTAAAATGGGACTGAATCTCGGGTAGGGATCTGGTGGCGAGTTCGCTTTGTTTTACATAACAAATAAATACCTTTGTATTTTCTTACGTTTCTGAATGGTATAAAACCTCAGTAAAGATCAGTCAAATAATAAAAAGAAGGTTAAGATTAAAGCTTCAATAGCTAGGACGACAACATCTTCGAATAGTCCAAGTTGATGCTGAAGAAGAAAAACCTCTAAACAAGTAGGAGTGTATGCTTTACCCACATAAACTGTATGTTTATTTGCATTTCGTTCACAATGACCATAAGCCCCTCTGAATCCATAACAAAGAATATCTCAATAGTTTTATTGTTTTAAACAAAAATCTAGCAGATCAATTCTTATTTCGATAACAAATTTACGAGAATTCCTGTGTCTGGAAATTCCACACGCTCTACAAATTCTCAGGACAAGCGGACACCAGATATAAAAAAAAAAGAACGAAATTTCAACTGATGACTGACGCAGGAGATCAATTAAAACTGCATGGTAAGAGTAATTTTCTACGCCTTTCTAGCCATCAGACTAACGAGCTTAAACGTTGTTCTAGATGCAATGATCAGAGCGAGGCCCACGACAAACGACAACATGATTGATCCAATGACACTACAAAATAGCTTTGCAACTGGCATGGTCATCCGAGCATACGGATGTAAAATCTCGTAAGACTCTAGCAAAGGAAATTAAACTGGAAATTAATTAAAAAGCAAATTAAGATGAAAATGCTGAACGAAGTAATATACAACAACAATAATTTTAACCTAGTTAAAATATCAAGTTATACAAACGGTTCAATAAGCGGTGAAAAACCAGCAATATCCAAACACGAAACGAGAAAAAAAAATCTTCGCAAAGTTACAAGCCATAAAAATACGGACTTCTTTCATAAATTTTATAACTCATTTCCTCTAGTCATAACGTTTAGTTACCGTCATTCGCCGAACGCCCAAGTTCAGAAGTCTCCTATACCAGGAAAATTTTTTAATTACACCTAAATTAAATACATTAACGACAACGAATCCTTCATGTGAACTTCAAATGGCCTCATCGATGCCAATTAAACCCCTAGATATATTTAACTTCACTTTGAAAATTATCAGGCACGTCTAGGGATACCTCTCCGCCAAGCTACACTTTCCCATAGATACTGGGTAGAATTAGATAGGATTTCAAGAACATGGGAGAGATCGCAGACCTCCATATATTACAGCCTCAGCCATCGAGTTTGAAAGTTCCATTATCGTGCACTGGCAAACTATCGTCAATAAATCAGTCATTATGATGACTGGTAGGTTGCCAGGGCACGGTAATGAAATCTCGAGACTCGTCGGCCTTCGATAACAGTAGTGACGTACCGTGTGACTAATCAAATCGAGTAACTTTTGAGATAAGTATTTATATACCTTAATTTTGAGAGTAGCAGTAGACTCTTGGCCGACACCATGAGTCTGCTGACATCCTCAAAATTACGGTATATGAATTCTTATCTCAAAAATTACTCGATTTGATTAGCCACACGTTACCGTCCCTACCGTAGCCAAGGCCAACGAGTCTCAAGATTCCATTACTTTGTCCTGGCAACCTACCAGTCACCACGGAAACCGATCTCTTAACGGTAGCTTGCCAGTGCACGATAATGGAACTTTCAAACTCGATGGCTCAGGTTGCAATATAGTGAGGTTTCCGATCTCTCCAGTGTTCTTGAATTCCTGTCTAATTCTCTTTCTAAGGTGGGCCTGTCGTTACCAAAGAAATAAAGGCCATCAAGGATCTTATGCTTCCTACGTCTCCTCTTTTTCTCTGTTAGCCGAGCTCTTATTTCGGTAGCTTACCCTTCTCGGTCTTCTAAGTAAACTCGAAATTAAAATTCAAGATATCTCCACTATTAAAATGTCTTTCAATTAGTTCGCAACATTTTTTTCGAAATATTTTTTTTCACTGTTTCTCTTTCAAACAACAATTATCAATTTGAAATTTGAAATCAAAATCGCCTTTAGTACGTGACACCAATCTTACACTAGGATGAAGTCACATTTACTATTTAAGAAGATCCCAGTACAAGCTAAATCTGAAATTACTACTATTACTCAAGTTAATTACAAATTTGATGTGAGTACTACCTACAGTCACGTCGTTGCGGTACTATCAAGAGTTAAATGTTATCGTTATCAGGGACAACTGAGAGTGACAAGAGGGTCTACAAACTTTCACAATATTCCACCACCCGAACCCGACCAGGACCCGGCCCCCATCTTGCTGAGGCCGTCCCGCCTTTCTTCTAAACCTGAATCTCGAACCTTCGTAACTAAACACATCCTCCTCCCCCTCCTTTTCCCTAACCAGCTTCCCCTCTCCCCAATAGCCCCCATGGTGGATTGGGGGAGAAGGGAGGAAGCTTTAGATATATCCCGAGCAATTTCACTTTTCTCCGTCCACAATTACAAAAATATTTCTCATCTCCAATCCCTTCATTTTAAAACCCCCTTCCACCTCCCAACCACCGCCCTATTCCCAGCCAACCTCCCCCCCACAACCCCACCCCACTCCCCAGCTCACGGACGCTAATGAGTTGTATAAGTTTTCCGTCATTTCGCAAAGATGGCGAGGGAGGCCATTCTCATTTGGAAGTTTCGTTTTCCGATTTCGCCTTTCTTTCACTTTTAATCATTTCGAATCAATATTTACGAAGAATATCTGAACTCATGATTACTGGTTCCAATTTCGTAGCCTTTTCTTTCTTATTATTTTCAAGTCGTTATTGCGCTATTATTCGCAAGGTCGTTATTACCACGACTGCCGCTTATCATTATTTCACCATCTTTCATTATTTTTTTCAAGTCGGGATTTCATTATCATGATCAATGGTGGTGCATTAAACGTATTATTACTCATTACTGTTTTTCCCATTTTCTTTTTTGCACGTCATTAATTCCCGCTGCAGATTCCATCCTCTCTCTCTCTCTCTCTCTCTCTCTCTCTCTCTCTCTCTCTCTCTCTCTCTCTCTCTCTCTCTCTCTCTCTCTCTCTCTCATGCCATGTCAAAAATTCGTATCGTTCCAGTAATGCCATAATAGGTAATATGGCTTATTCCAACTTCAAAGTTTTATCTTTTGATTTCTTTTTTTTTCAGGTCAAGTTTATCACCGCCATTGTCACCATCATTTTTATCATAATCATAATTACCACTCCCATTACCATCAATATCGTTTGGGTACATTATCATTGACACAAATTCTCATCATCTTCATCACTCTGGATACCCACTACTCAATTTCAAAATCAATTTCAAGAGAGAGAGAGAGAGAGAGAGAGAGAGAGAGAGAGAGAGAGAGAGAGAGAGAGAGAGAGAGAGCCCTTGACCTAAGCAGTGTGTATAAAATTTCGTCAAACCTAGTTCTCAAAGTGATGACGCAATTATAAAAATAACAAAACCTAAGCGAGAGAGAGAGACAGTTTCTTGACCTCTACAGCATATATAAAATTTCGTCAAACCTCGATCTAAATGTGATAACATAATCACAAAAATAACATACCAGAGAGAGAGAGAGAGACTCTTGACTCCTACTGCATAAATTCTCATCAAACCTCGATCTAAAAGTGATAAAATAATCACAAAAATAACAAAACCTGAGAGAGAGAGAGAGAGAGAGAGAGAGAGAGAGAGAGAAAAAAGGGGGAAATTCAGCGAGGGCAGGAAGAACCATACATGTGGCTTAAGGGGAAAAGCACACAATGGAATCGACAGGAATAAACCCGAGTTTTCAAAGTTAAAAATGGAAGTCGCTTGACCTTTGGCTGAAGATAATGGAATATCTGAATATCAAAAAGGAAAATGGCTTTTTGTTCCCAGGCGATATTCATTCGGAAGGGTAAATATGATCTTCATCCGGCGGAAATAAATATATTTCAGAGTGGACTCGCTTTTATTGAGTCATTAATAACCTCTGTTATTGAGGGATGGTTGTGAATTGTGGATACGGATGACAAAACTGGGATATAATACAACAAATATACAAAAATTATTACCCCAAACCAGTTCTTGTAACAACTTTTCTCTAAAAAGAAAAAAAAAAGAAAATAGCACAAATACACAAGACTAAGTGCTGCTACCTGGAAATTTTAAATGGCCTAATGTCTCACTACACAATAAAAAATTATTGCTCATTTGATCTGGTAAATTATTCTAAAAAGTTTTACATTCATAATTTAATGGTAAAACCACTTTATGTCGCATGCTGCATTACGTATAAAAACAAAAATAAAAATAAAATAAAAATAAAATACATAAAATACGTATAAAAATGAAAAGAATAAAATAAAAAACACATAAAATAAGTATAAAATAAAAACTGGAAAAATTAAATACACATAAAGCACGTACAAAAATAAAAACAATAAAAATAATACGCAAGTATAAATATAAAAAATAGAATAAGAATAAAATACACAGAAAACACGTATAAAAATAAAAACAGAATAAGAACAAAACACATATAAAAACAAAAACAGAATAAAAATAAAACACACATGGCTCTGATTGACGATAAATCTCCCGCAAACGGCTTCGTCCTTGTTAGCTAAATAATGCCAACTAATTTCCCCGCGATCTCTGCGCCTCAGCCTCAGGAAATTCGCAAGTTTGCGAAACGTCTGCCCGACTGCTTGGACGTCTGCCAGAATACTCTATCTTGTCTGCTTACTTGCAAATGGATGTCTGAGAATCAGTTACATAACCGACAACCGTCTCGTCACTTTTCTTACTTCTACTTCTTCCTGGCCCATAGCCTCATGTAGCAGGGTTTTTTAAATTTTGTGCATTATATGTTTATGCTTATGCGTATAGTAAGTACTGTATGTATGTATGTATGTATGTATGTATGTATGTATGTATGTATGTATGTATATATATAGTTCCTCATTGGACGGGTTGGTAATGTTATATATATATGTTATATATGCACACATACATACATATACATTAATTCATACATACATACATACATACATATATCACAAAATCCACGTGGGAAGGTGAGTGAAAACCGGGACTTTGGACAAGTACTTTCGTAGTTTATTCTACATTTTCAAGTTCACTCAAAACCAGTAAAAGAGATTTTCCTATTCGGCCCATTATTCGTTCAACCGGTTCTATTAGTTAAAAACTTTCTAAATATCTAGTTAAATTACTATCACCTATTCTGGGTACTAATTCAAATTCCCATTTACAAAACTCTGTTGAATTCTGTGCTAGACTTTCCCATATTGAATTATCCAGTACTGATAAATTAACCAGTTTTGATGTGACATTTTTATTTACTAAAGTCCCTATTGATGACTGACTTCAATATTTATCACAACATTTGGACTTGTATAATCTAGAATTACCTACCAATGTTATTATTAATTTGATATCCCATTTCATCCTAATTTCATTCCTGCAGTGCCCATTTTAAAAACTACTGATATTAACTTAGTATTTAAATATAATAATAATTTGAGAAATAAACTAATTAAAAATAGCCCGTCCAATTCAAACAATATTGTATACAGTATTCCTTGCAAAAAATGTAATAAGATTTATATTGGTCAAACATCAAAACGACTAAAAGTAAGATGCTCCTAACACAAATATGCCATTTCAAGAGGCTTATCAAATACTGGCATTGCGGATCATTAGCTTAAGACAGGCCATACGATGAACTGGGATAAGTCATCGATAATCTACAAGGTCAACAACCATCGGAAAAGGAATCTGCTAGAGACTGTTAATCGAAGCCACGCCCACCAGGAATATTAATCTCCACCCTGGATTATCCCTTGATCCTTTGTCCCTGTCCTTTTTGTTTAAAGAACATGCTGCCCAGATTAACAAACTGCAAACCCGGCCCCCTTCTGTTTTTGTATATAAAGCTCTGTCAACTTCTTTTGTATTCAGTGTGAACTTGAAAATGTAAAATAAACTACGAAAGTACTTGTTCAAGGTCCCGGTTTTCACTCACCTTCCTACGTGGATTTTGTGATATTCTCAAACATGTGTTCCTTCGAGCTGCATTGGACATACACACACACACACAAACATACACACACACACACACACACACACACACACACATACACACACATATATATATATATATATATATATATATATATATATATATATATATATATATATACTCTATATACAGTATGTCAGTATGTGTGTAAGAGCGAGCAAGCTTTGAAAATTGGACAATTTGTGCACAGACTTGGAAAGTAAAGGAAAACTTGTGCCCGAACAGTGTGGGTGTGGAAACTCTCCCGAAAGTAAAATTAACATTAATCTTATTGAGAAAGATTTATCCTATTCAATTTTGTAATATGTATTAGAATACTTAAGGAAAAAAATTTTCGTAACCAATTTTGGAAACTAATTTAAAATTCTTGTGGAGTAAGATTATCGTATTCAATTTTGTAAAATATATTAAAATACTTAAGGGGAAAGATTATCGCACTCAATTTTGTCAAATATATTGATATACTTACGAGAAGGATTATCGTATCCAATTTTGTAAAATATTTTAAAACTCTTATGGAGTAAGATGATCGTACTCAATTTTGTAAAATATATTAAAATACTTATATATTAAGATTATCCTGTCCAATGTAGTAAATATTAAAATACTTATAGAGGAAAGATTATCGTATTCAATTTTGTAAATATATTAAAATTCTTATGGAGTAAGATTACCCTATCCAGTTTAGTAAATATTAAAATACTTATAAAGATAGATTATCGTACTCAATTTTTTAAGATACATTAAAATTCTTATGGAATACGATTATCCTATCCAATTTAGTAAATATTAAAATACTTATGGAGAAAGATTGTTGTACTCAATTTTGTAAAATATTTTAAAATTCTTATGGAGTAAGATTATCCTATCCAATTTAGTAAATATTAAAATAATTACAGAGAAACATTATCGTACTCAATTTTGTAAAGTATATCAAAATTCTTATGGAGTAAGATTATCCTATCCAATTTAGTAAATATTAAAATACCTATGGAGAAAGACTATCGTGCTTAATTTTGTAAGATATATTAAAATTCTTATGGAGTAAGATTATCCTATCCAATTTAGTAAACATCAAAACACTTCTGAAGAAAGATTGTCGTACTCAATTTTGTAAAATATATTAAAGTTCTTATGGAGTAAGATTATCCTATCCAATTTAGTAAATATAAAAATACTTATGGATAAAGATTATCGTACTCAATTTTGTAAAATATATTAAAATACTTACGGAGTAAGATTTTACTATTCAATTTGGTAAAATATATTATAAACTTAACACCTTATCCACGATCTAGTACATATGCACTGTACATATGTAACTTTGAATAACTTTGAATTGTCCTTAGTTTGGTAATCATCTAATAGGAACTTGTGTTAATGACAGCACATTATAATTACTTGAAATTACGACGGTAAACTAAGACTAAAAGGAGACTATTCGCCCACATTCACCCCAACTCTCTCTCTCTCTCTCTCTCTCTCTCTCTCTCTCTCTCTCTCTCTCTCTCTCTCTCTCTCTCTCAGGTTTTGTTATTTCTGTGACTGCGTCATCACTTTGTGATCGAGTTTTGACGAGATTTTATATATACTGCTGAGGTCAAGAGGTCTCTCTCTCTCTCCCTTTCTCTCTCTGGAGCTGAGAGACGAAATAACAACGGTCGTTCCATCTCTCTCTCTCTCTGGAGCTGAAAGACAAAATAATAACAGTCGTTCCATCTCTCTCTCTCTCTCTCTCTCTCTCTCTCTCTCTCTCTCTCTCTCTCTCTCTCTCTCTCTCTCGGGAGCTGATAGACGAAATAATAACGGTAGTTCCATCTCTCTCTCTCTCTCTCTCTCTCTCTCTCTCTCTCTCTCTCTCTCTCTCTCTCTCTCAGGTTTTGTTATTTCTCAGATTTTGTTACTTCTGTGACTGCGTCATCACTTTGTGATCGAGTTTTGACGAGATTTTATATATACTTCTGAGGTCAAGAGGTCTCTCTCTCTCTCTCTCTCTCTCTCTCTCTCTCTCTCTCTCTCTCTCTCTCTCTCTCTCTCGGGAGCTGAAAGACGAAATAATAATGGTCGTTCCATATCTCTCTCTCTCTCTCTCTCTCTCTCTCTCTCTCTCTCTCTCTCTCTCTCTCTCTGAGCTGAGAGACAAAATAACAACAGTCGTTCCATCTCTCTCTCTCTCTCTCTCTCTCTCTCTCTCTCTCTCTCTCTCTCTCTCTCTCTCTCTCTCTCTCTCTCTCTGGAGCTGAAAGACAAAATAATAACAGTCGTTCCATCTCTCTCTCTCTCTCTCTCTCTCTCTCTCTCTCTCTCTCTCTCTCTCTCTCTCTCTCTCGGGAGCTGATAGACGAAATAATAACGGTAGTTCCATCTCTCTCTCTCTCTCTCTCTCTCTCTCTCTCTCTCTCTCTCCGGGAGATGAAAGACGAAGTAATAACGGTCGTTCCATCAATGCCATTAGTTCAAATATTGGTATTATCCATCTGAAATACACACACGCATCGACCTCCATTCTCTTCAACAACGAAACAAGACGTATATTAATCGATGTCTTTCTGAGAAATTCTCGGATCGTTAACTGTCCAACGAGACCCAAAACTTAAATGAAATAAAATACTCCCAACTGATGACCCATTAAACTGTGAATCTTTTATAAATTTTCGATACCAGAAAAAGAAATATTTTTGAGTCGTCTTTCGAAGCTTTAAAACTAATATCGAATCATTTTTTTCACATCTCATCGTGAATTCGCATTTTATTTTTTATCTTTCTTCCTTTAAGTATTAAAGAGAAGAAATATTTGAAAATTGATATCCATTCACAGCAAAGAGAGATGGGATACCATACCACAGGTTACACACACACACACACACACACACACACACACACACACACACACACACACATATATATATATATATATATATATATATATATATATATATATATATATATATATATATATATATATATATATATATATATATATATATTATATATATATATATATATACATTATACAGAATACAAGTGAGTGTGTATGTGTGTTTTAGTACATTACTGAAGAATTAAGCTGCTTTTAACATAAATTATTTTGCGATAATTGTATTGTGTCTTTTGTACTTCCCTTCCTTCACTGCCTATTGTTGACAAGAAAAGCAAAGTACAGCAATTCTGCCGATTTCACTTACTAACCGAATAGTCAGACAGGTCTGTTTCAAATAAACTCTCGACCTCTTCGGGTCGAACGGTGGTTTGCTCTTATTACAGATTTTCTGTTACATCTCACCAACGAAGTCTGAGGTTCGGTTGACAAAGAACTGTCTGAGTTTTCAATTATTGAATGACATCGCCTGAAAGGGTTGGAACTTAGTTCACTTGTCAACATTATGTAATGAAGGTAATAAATCTTACAGAATTCCTTAAAAATTTCTGCACGTAATTCACACTGGAATACCTTTGATCTCCAATATGTCACCGTGTGTATTTATGATAATATGGGAATACGCGTGTGTATATATGCATATATACATACACATATATGTATGTATTATGTATGTATGTACTGTATGTATGTAAATAAATATATAAATCTGGAAGAACCACTACAGTTTCGAGCCAAGTGTTCAAGTGAAAGTAAATAGATAAGGGGTACGTAAAGCAATTAACTTTTAATCCGTTCTCTCGCGTTCAGGCTCATTCTAAGAGAAAACCTAAGGAAATAATTATAAACGTCAATGTAATTTGCAATAGATTCATCACGTCCCCCTTATTTACCTTACTTGTATGGACTTCCAAAATTCCGTTTGACAAACATTACATCAAGTCCCATTATTTCAAAAGAAGGCGGGGGGACCTTACTACTGTATCCCTTAGCCAAGGTGTAGATCGTGCCCTTAGCTAAATGGTTAAGAACGATACTGTCGTCGTTGCTTGGTCACTTTTCTAATGACCACTCAACGAAAAATTGCATTTTATCGAAAAATTAAAAGACATTTCTTGCAATCCTGGGAAAGATAATAAGTAAAGATACAGTTTCTTTGTTTACCAAAGTTGATGTTGTGTGTACCCTAAAAAGATTTTATCAAGAAGATAAAATATAAATCCACAGCTATTACCACTTCCCTCCCCGGTTTTAAGGAGACGTAATTAAGTTATGAGTTACTGATAAGTTTTTGCTTTTAACTGAAAATTTTATCAACAGACTTTTGGTCGTGCCATGAGCTCTCCTCTTTCCCCAGTTTTACGTCATTTTCTATTAATACTCTGAAAGCACATTATAACGATATCTGGTCTATTTGCGATTTGAACGAGGAAGGATTCCGTACATTTTTTCTGCAACTTAATCAGCTGTGTCATTTAATTAAGTTCAAATGCAAATGGAAACTTAACAATAAAATAACTATTTTAGATGTATTAATCATTCGTGATAAAGACAATACTTTATCCACTGTTTTTTTAGAAAGCCTACACATAGTAATATTTATATTTATTAAGGTGACGAAAAAATAAGTCTCCTATTGACACGAAAATTTCTCTTCTGACTGACTATTTTTATGAGATTGGTTTACCCCTACAGGTTCATTCAACAAAGTTATTTTAAAGCATGAAATAATTACTGCTGTGCATCAACTCGTAACGACGTTGTTAAATTAGTGATTCCGCAGTTAGAGTTAGGAGTCGAGGCAATTTGGTAATTACCTTAGTATGATAGAAAAGTCTTTAGTCAAGAACTATTCCAGAGTTAATTGTATTGAAATGACTGTTCTGATTACATACCGGAATCAGATCGTTGTGTATATCAACAGAAGAATGATCACAAACTTCAACTGGACACGGCGATATAAATCATGTTTTATTCATTTATTGTTCGGAAAATAGCTACACAATAAAACAGAGTAGCTTTGATAAGTAGCATAAAGAAAATTCTCTTCAGAAACATAAAATCATATAATCTGTGGTGACTAACGTAACTCCCTACTATGAATCTGAATGATGGATGCTATAAACTTGACATTCTCCTTACTTCCCTTATTTCGAGAGCAGCCAACCTTACAAGTTGTTAGTATATTAAATAGCCAATTTAGTGTGACTTGGGTTATCAGCATATCGTTAATACTAACTTTATCTAGCTTTCTATTCTTATTGGCTTTCTTAGCTGGCGGAATCTGTGGTAATTATTCTATGCAAATGGTGCTCTGAGAAAGAGTTTTTATTTGATAAAAATATTTGATAACTTTCAACTCTCTTAAAAGACGAATGAATAGAGTCGACTTTTTTATTTCTGTATCTTAACCAAAAGCCCAGGTTCGATTCCCACAAGCACTCATTAATTCCCAGACTTTGGTGCGAGTTACTCCCCTGGCATAGTGAATTCGAGATTAAACGATACTGATGGTATAATATCTTGCATAAAAGAAAGTCATACGTGTAAAAGCGATCAGTGTGTGTGTGTGTGTGTGTGTGTGTATGTACATGTGTATGTGTGTGTGTGTGTGTGTGTATGTATGTATATATATATATATATATATATACAATATATATATATATATATATATATATATATATATATATAATAAAACATATTTTTCTAGAACATCAGGTGGGAAAACATTCCAACCCCTTCCCAACTTCAATTAAACTATTCACAGCCATATGCCCTTGACGACAAGTTCCCACCAAAAATCTCTCATTAAGATATTCAAAAGGACGGCTGTCACTGAGAATCCAACTGCTTCTCATTTCATTGCGAGAGAGAAGAAAACGCGGATCCAAACCACCGCAAATCGAAGTTTTTCTTAAATCTGCTCTGTCGTTCTTCAGTAGGATGACGACGATGATGATGATGATGATGATGATGATGATGATAATGATAATAAAGACTACTCTTTATATACCGGGTGTTTCGAAATTAGAGCTCCCCCTCCACAGAACAAATGGAAAGTTATGAAGTTTCCTGCTATAGCCTATCTCCAAGTACATTATTGTAAGTTTCTATTAAGTTAGTTTTCATTTTACATTTCTTGTATTTTCAGACTGAGTGACAGAGTTAGATACAGCCATGGATAACGACTCGGAGGAAATCAGATGGGTTGACCGAATCTGGGCTATAACCTTCAGAGAGGCCAAGGATGCTGGCGCATCCTTCATTTCACGTTCCTGGATAGCTAAATACATTAAAAGAGATGAATCGTTTGTCATAAGAAACTGGAACAAAAATCCATATGACTGTCATCGCGAAAAGAGTCAGAGTCTTGGAAGGCCTGAAGTCCTTTCTCAGGAGTCAAAAGACATCATAGCTGAGGCAGTGGGTAGACCAAGAAAGTCTTTACGTAAATTGGCGCTTGAACTAGAAACAAAAAGGGGAAAGAAGAGAAGTTATAGTGCTATATATCGTGAGTTGGAAAAATCTGGTATCAAGCCATTTCATGTTATTAGCAAGCCCAACATCACTCAGCAATAGAGAGAAGACTGTGCATGGTTTTGTGGTTCATTTCGTAAAGACTGGGATGAAGCTGACTTTCTCCATGTTGCAGCATCAGATGAATTCTTCATTTACACAGTCAGGAAGCCAAATCATAAAAATTACATCATTTGGGCTGCAAAGTTGGATGATATCAGTGATGACGTGAGCTATCGCCAAGTTGTGAAATTTCCTGAATGTTTGGGAATTTTCTCTGTTTCACAGCCAAATGGTTAATGTGGATCATCAAAGAAAAAGGACAGTCATGGAATGGCGAATACTTCAGAGAAATTATGCTTACTGGTGGAGCATTTCCTTTCCTCAAAGATCCTGAAAATGCGTTATCTGTTGAAGAAGTCACATTTTTGCATGATAAGGTACCATGTTTCAAGGCTCTTCAGACACAGGAGCTGCTTCGAAACAGTGGTATCGATTTCTTCTAAAGTGAATTTCCAGGTAGCTCCCGTGACCTTAATGTATGTGAAAACATTGGTAGTATCTTGAAGGATTGTGTTGAAGCGCGCACAGTGAACTATGATGGTATACCAAGCCTCGACGACCTGCGAAGAGAGGTGACCGAAGTGCTCAGGGAAATGGAGTTTGAGTCTCAGCTTTTTTGCGATTTGCTGAAATCAAACCCCTCAAGAATGCAGGCTGTGGTAAAGGCAGATGGAGGCCACAAAAAATATTAAATACTAAGAGAGAAACTTAAATAAATACCTGTTCTGAAAAACTTTTGTTTTTGTCCATATCAATTTTAGTTTATGCTGTAGAGGGGGGGGCTCTAATTTCGAAACACCCTGTATAATAATAATATTAATAAGAGAATTCAAACTTCAAGTCTCATACAGCGAGTTTTCGTAATTCAACTGATATATGAGGAAGTCGGTTGCACTATCAACGAATTGATAACCAACAAAAGTTAAAGATTTGATATGGTTCTAATTTCTCCATCATAAACAAGAACTCTTACAGATTTGACACGGTTCTAATTTCTCCATCAGTGCGGAAAGATCTCAGCCACTAAGCGTTGCCTGCAGTAGGTATAAATATGAATTTGACAAAATTTATAACAAAACACAACACAGACCAGTTCGTGTTGCTGCTACCTAGATCGCTTAAACACATTAAAGAGCCATGAATATTCCTCAGGATATTACCGTCTGGAATTTGTGCATGAATTCCGAATTCCCGTATCTGGGACACATTATCACAGACGACCTAAAAGATATGGCTAGCAGAACGGAGGCGACGTAACATTTGTGAGAGTGGCTAAATGATTGCAGGGAGATTTGCCTTATATCGCCCAGAGACTAAAATACAATCCTGTTCTTCCGCTCCTACTGCTTTTGTGTCAATGGCTACCCATTTGGGCGAAGGACTACCCGAGAGACCAAAAGACACTACTGTTATTCAGGGAGGCATTCTGAGACACCTTACCGATGCACCTCGGTATCATTCTGCTCCGCTGATACACAGAACATCACGTAGACAGTTTAAAAATCCTTATTAGGCGCACCAACTCCACACTGCAATCGACAACAACAAAATAGCAGCAATCCCTTATCCGAAACTTCTACATCAGTCAGGCAAGGATGATGGGATACCGAGACTTATCTTCATACTAAACAGATTTTTCACATTATGGGTGACCTAAAGAGAATAGAGCAGAATACAAAATCTAGGCTAAAGGTCAAGCGCTGGGACCTATGAGGGCATTCGGCGCTGAAACGGAAACTGATAGTGAAAAGATCTGAAAATTGTAAAAGGAGGAAAACCTCACGGTTGCACTATGAAACAACTCTTAAGAGAGGGTGAAAAGTAAGAAGGAAGAGAATATGAATGCAAGTAAAGTAAAAGGAATGAAAGGGGTCGCAGCTAAGGGCCGAAGGGACGCCGCAAAGAACCTACGTTGCATCATGCGAAGTGCACTGACGGCACTGGCCCCCTACGGGATGCATGACCTAAAATGTAATGTACATCTGCCAACTTCTTTCACAGTTTCTTCCACTGTCGTCATTGCCATTATTGTATTATCACTATTCTTTATTTACTCATTATAATGACTGTCTGCCTTATCATCTACACCCAGTGAAAAGGGCGGAGTTTGTAAGGCATGGAGTTTTTAAGGCATAATTATGTGCTCCTCTTTTTATTAATACTGTTTTCAAGACCACTTCCTTTTGTTTCTCTATGAGCTTCGTATTACTTGATGATGTCAACAGCATCCTTATTAACAAGAAATACAATAGATTTACCGTCTCCCACTGTGAAGTTTACTCCATAACGTTGGCTAACCCATCGCTACCATTTCATGCATATTATTATTATTATTATTATTATTATTATTATTATTATTATTATTATTATTAAAATACCGTTCACTCTTCCTTTTCAGTAAACTATACCTGCAAACTTTATATTTATAAGGTCTCAAGCTGAAAAGAAATTGTTTGTTATTATTATTTTGTCAAAAATTTTTGAGTGGTATCTGTACAAAATTTCTTTTAAATGTAGTTTATATTTTTGCACTTTACTGAATCTGCCCTGTGTATTTCAATGTATGGCCTTAAACGAAATAGATGATGAAGGTGATGATGATGATATTAATGATGATGATTATTATTATTATTATTATTATTATTATTATTATTATTATTATTATTATTATTATTATTATTATTATTATATAAATAAAATACATGAATTCTATCGAATTGATAATATCTAATAACCATCAGATGTCCTCAATTTGGACACACTTACCAATTACACGACGTTTCTATAACATAACAGAAAACTTATTAACAGTTTTATTAAACATGAAATTAACGTTTGAGTACTGAAGTGACTTCACGAAGACCACAGCCGCTAAGAAGCCAATCTATATCAAAAAATCATTTCAATTCAACAATTAATTTAACCAATCATGTTACCTGTTACACACTGCAAGAACTACAAAATATTTTCCGTTATAACAGAATTCCATCTAATAATGGTTGCCCATCAAAACACGAAATAGGTTCTGGACCGTGGCTGAGAGAAACTGTAGCTCCCGAAATATAACCAGTTAGAAAATCTACCATCTTTAGTTTTTATAGCAACCTTTATTAGACTCTATACGAATAACGATGCAAAGGGGATAATAAATAAACAAACACACACACATATAATAAATAAATATATATATATATATATATATATATATATATATATATATATATATATATATATATATAAACCATTTATATATATATATTATACATATATTTATAGATATATATATATATATATATATATATATATATAAATAATATATATATATATATATATATATTATATATATATATATATATATATATATATATATATGATATTCTATTTCATCATTGTGTAACGGCTGTCGAGTCTTACTCAGAGGGTAAAGAACAAGAAAAAGAAACCAATTCGGTGACTCTGAAAAAATGCCGAAATTGGTTTTGATGTGGAGAAAAGGGAGGGGAAAAAAACTTTCATTTTCCGATATTGGGAACCCGATGACTGAGAAGAAATATTCGGGGAGTTCTGGGGCGGATTTTGTTGGGCGATTGGCACGCGAATTTCGCCTGGAAGGAAGACACATGCTGTGGGAGACGAATTAAATTAAAAGGAGACAAGGAATGAGATCTGGATTACACGGGATTCTTCAATTCGCCCTCGAGGTTAGATGAATTCGTTGAAGGAAATGGTGCGTAAGGAGAGAGAGAGAGAGAGAGAGAGAGAGAGAGAGAGAGAGAGAGAAGAGAGAGAGAGAGAGAATCGTGTGTGGAGAAGGAAGAGAGAATTCGTTGAAGGAATGGTGTGTCAGAGACAGAGAGAGAGAGAGAGAGAGAGAGAGAGAGAGAGAGAGAGAGAGAGAGAGAAAGGAAATGGTGTGTCAGAGAGAGAGAGAGAGAGAGAGAGAGAGAGAGAGAGAGAGAGAGAGAATCAGTGCAACTTAAGAGAACGGAACTAGCGTGAGTAGAAGAAAACGGGGAAAAGGAACTTTAAATGAACTGTTATAAGCCAGTGCACCTTTTAGCACCTTCAAAACATCAAACCAATTTACACTCATTTAATCAGACTAAAATGTTTTCATTACGTGAAACATCAAGACTTTCACCACCAATATGAACTTTTAACCTTTATTCCTAAGCCAAGATTAACCTATGCTAGAAAATGACTCAACTTTTATTTTACAGTCAAGATTAAAATACTAGAATATGCCCCCCAAAAGATACTTAAAGTGGAAAAAAGTTAATTTCAAACAATTAAAAAACTAAATGAAAACTGAGGCACTCATTTTAATTTATTTAATGGAGGATGTAAAATAATATAACTTGTGAGAGCTCATTACTTCCATAAGGGAAATGATATCTTCTGAGAAAAGTTTTTTCATAACGAATTTTATTTTTTATGGAGAATATGTTTTCTCACATGAGGAAAAAGCTTATCATTTCAGCTGAAAATGGTGATCGCTGATGATAGATTATATTTTTTTCGAATATTGTTGTTCATATTTTTTTTATAGCAGAAAGACTTTCTCTGTCGGGATAGTTTTCGAAATAATATGGTTAATTTCTTCATCTATAAGGTTCATGAGACGAACAACTTAATACCCTTATCTATGTTACAACCGAATAAAATAACAGTATGAAATATTAAAAGGAAACACCGACGGAAATAAAGAAGAAGAGACGAAACCTCTTCTGAAAAATAAGATCTAGGACCATTAAGGGCTACTCTCCGGACTCACGATTCCGAGTACATTTTAGCAAATCTGATTTGGGTCCCTGCATGACGGTGAGTCAGGAATGTTTCTGCTGTCAGGGAAAAGGAATCTTTCTCATTAGGAGTCCATTAACTGGCGCGCGCCTCATCCAATCACCCGTCACCTACAAGCTGCCTGACCCGTTCGCTTGTGAACCAGCATCACGCTTCATTTATTTCTCTTGTTACATTTGTTATCGTCCTAACTGAAACACTGGAAAAATTCTTCAAATATTTCCTTTCACAACAGTTAACCACTAACATAAAAATATTAATAATCTCTTCATATAATATATATTTTACTTCCATGTTTTCATATATATATATATATATATATATATATATATATATATGGATATATATATACAGTATATATATTAAACGGTGTTTGAGACTTAATATTTGTAAATATTAAAAGTCACACGTACATTTAAAAAAAAAATCCCTTCTCATACTCACGCAATTATAAATATAAAATTATATATATATATATATAATATATATACAATACACAGTATATTATATATATATATATATATATATATATATATATATATATATATATATATACACACACACAAAATCATGCAAACACACACAGAATATATATATATATATATATATATATATATATATATATATATATATATATATATATATATATATATATATATATATATATATATACAACACACACCACATGTCAATCAACTTTTTCTATCACTGACCCAAATTCCTTCTCAATCTTACTCAGCCCAAAATTAAGCTGGAAGCCTTATTCAGTATTCGAGTCCTTTGTCTATCTAAATCTTTAAAACCCATTCCCAGAAAACACGCAATACCAATTCCCTTAATTAATTCAAACCCCCCAAATGAATACCTGCTTCAGCCTTTGCTCCCGTGAATTAAATTTCGCAACTACTAGCAAAAGGCAAATGTCACTTCCAAACTGGATTCTACCTTCACCTTCACTGAAACGAATCAAATAGCTGAATACTCCACCTGAAATCAATAACAAATAAAAAAACAAGTAAAAAATGCCTCCGAAGTTTCTTCGGCGCAATCGAGCTTTCTGCACAGCCGCTACAGCGTATAATCAAGGCCACTGAAAATAGATCTATTTTTCGGTGGTCTTGGTATAATGCTGTATGAGCCGCGGCCCATGAAACTTGAACCACATCTCGGTGGTGGCCTAACCTATATCGTTGCCAGAAGCACGATCATGGCTAACTTTAACCTTAAACCAAATAAAAACTACTGAGGGTAAAGGGCTGCAATTTGTTATGTTTGATGATTGGAGGGTGGATGATCAACATACCAATTTCCAGCCCTCCTCAGTAGTTTTTAAGATCTGAGGGCGGACAGAAAAAGTGCAAGCAGGAAAAAATGCGGACAAAATACAGTGCTGACGGACAGACAGACAGACAGCCGGCAAAAATAGTTTTCTTTTAAATAAAACTAAAAACAGGTTTTCCTTTATGGTTTTTTCACAAGACATTTCATTAATCTAAGAAATTAAGATTTTTATATTTTTCATTTGCTTGTCTCACGGAAACGGCATCATTAGCGGCGTCCTTTTCACAAACGGGAACAAGAGAGGCTCGCCAACTCCGGTCAGGAATTTCCTGGACGGGAGCAATTTACTAAGTACGAAGTTCACTCTTTAAGGCTGAAGGAATCAAGAGGGGAAATTATAATAAAGTATATCTTAGTTTAACCAATCAAGAGGGGAAATTATAATAAAGTATATCTTAGTTTAACCAGACCACTGAGCTGATTAACAGCTCTCCTAGGGCTGGCCCGAAGGATTAGATTTATTTTACGTGGCTAAGAACCAACTGGTTACCAAGCAACGGGACCTACAGCTTATTGTGGAATCCGAACCACATTATGACGAGAAATGAATTTCCGTCACCAGAAATAAATTCCTCTAATTCTTCATTGGCCGGTCGGGGAGTCGAACGCTGGGCCAACAGCGTGCTAGCCGACAGCTCCACCCACCCCTCCAATGAAGAAATAGGGGGGGGGGGAATTATAATAACACTGATGCTAATGATAATTAATAATCATCCATAAAAACCTCATAATCGCATGAGTCACTAGAATGGTGAAGAACTCCACAATGGTGTAACTGTAAATATCTATTAAAAATATATACAAAACGAGAGCTTTCGAGAGAACCTGCTCGATTCTCCCTCTCAATCTCTTCCCAGACTGTGAAGGAGAATCGAGCAGGTTCTCGAAAGCTCTCATTTGGTATATACATTTTAGTGTATATTTACACTTAGACCATTGTGGAGTCCTTCATCAGTAATAATAATAATAATAATAATAATAATAATAATAATAATAATAATAATAATAATAATGGGTAAAAATCTCAATTATGAGGCACAAGTAATGTTCTTTAACTTCCACAATAATATATCTGCTGGTAACAGTTGTAAAGCTATATCTGATGGTAACAGCTGTAAAACTTTATAAAACTATATAAAACTTTCGAACCCTTCCTTGGGTTCATCTTCAGTTCAAATAAGTAAATTTAACATAAAATGCACCGAAGTAAACTGAAGACGCCAAGAATGGCTGTCCCCGGCAGTCAGAACTCCAACGGACACGGTGATGAAGAAAGTGGTCAACTAGTCAAACTATGTAATTTCCTCTCCTCCGTTGGTATTTCTGGCTTCTATCCTGCTGGGTCTGCGTACGGGTTGACGTGATGTTACCATCAGATATATCATTGTGGGCCTTAAAGAACAATAACAACAACTAAATATTATAAAACTATTAAGGCAATTCTAAAAACTCCACACATATCTTGACAGATTTACGCTAAAGGAAAATCTCCTGCTTTGGAAGAAACTCGTAAATGCTCTTGCATTAAAATACGTAAACTAGTGAACAAGAGGAAATAATCTGACCCCCGTACACAAGAACTTAACTCCAGGTATAGTGACATAACATTTAAAGCACTCGAAAAATCAGTTCAGTTAACGCTGATGGACATTTGTGTGATTTCTTGTAAGGGATGGGAGCTCCTGAGTGGTTGCTGCAGTGACAATGGTGGCACTCTGGAACTCATGTTCCATATCATACAGCATTTCTCATTTCGAAATTCTATCTTAGAAAATTTTTAAGTACAAAGTTCACAGAAAAAATGAGACAAAGAACGCGAACAATATTATTGGATTTATTATTATAATAATAATAATAATAATAATAATAATAATAATAATAATAATAATAATAATAATAATAATAAAAATCCACAATTATATAGTAAATATATTACTATGTAAAATTTGTAAAATAAACCAAAGACTTTCGAACACTTGAACGGTGTTCCTCATCAGTGCTAACGTTAACGTTAACGTTAGCACTGATGAGGAACACCGTTCAAGTGTTTCGAAAGTCTTTGTTTATTTTACATATTTTACATAGTAATATATTTACTATATAATTGTGGATTTTTATTACACAGATTGTATTTCACGAAATTGTGAATCTATTAGCAATAATAATAATAATAAAGCAGGTAAAACTTAGCGAAGCTGTCCAAGGTTCATTTATTTACCTTGACGTTTTGATGGAGCTTTCTACCGTACTCTGGAGGTGAATAAAGCCAAGGATACAATTATGACATATTTATACCGGTAAGCGGGCTCACAGAAAAAAAATCTCTGGCCGATTTTTCATTGATTTTCGAAGCTTCGACAACCAATGAAAAATCGCCAAAAAATACAATTTTTTGTTAGCCCGCTTCCGGGTATAAATATGCATAGATGTATCCTTGGCCTCATTCGCCTTTCGAGTATGGTAGAAAGCGTTCCCAGGTTAAATAAATGAACTCTGGACAGCTGCTCTATGATTTAACTGCAGCTACAATGAAACTCATTCGTGAGATTAAGAAACTACAATACAAACTAAACGGCATCCACACGGCCATTCTGTTCAGTGAAGTCTGCTCGAAAGAGGTCTTCTCCCGAAATAATAATAATAATAATAATAATAATAATTAGTTGCAAAAAGTAAAACAAGTAAGTCGACATAAACAAAACAAGAAATTTAAACAAACACTAATTAAAAGTGAAATTCCAATTTGATCAAAATGGCACACGACAGCCAGCAGGGCAACATCAACAATAAAAATATAGGAAAGCAATCTTTTTCTTCTACGGCGGAAATATTCTCAAAGAACTAAGAAAGTTGGGAACTCGAGGCTCGAACAATTCCATCCGTCCTCTTTGCCGTTCCTCTTCTCCACTGCCTCCAAATTCATTCCTTTCCGTGACGGAGATTTGCCAAATTTTGTTTTATCGTCAGAAAAATTAATAAAAAAAAACATACATTTGCCACATTAAATCGACTTCCTCTCTCAATCATTCATAATTTAAATACCGTATTCATTTCTCATTCATTATTTAAAAAATGTTTTTAGGGGCTTCAATACCGACAAACGCTAGAAAGAATGTAAATCATAACTATAATACACTGACCAATAAGGATATTATACACCATTCATCTCCAGAATCTGAAACTCCCCTCCCTATTTCAGCTCCAGAATCTGAAACTTCCCATCCTATTTCAGCTCCAGAATCTGAATCTCCCCATCTTGTGACCTATTTCAGATCCAGAATCTGAAACTCCCCGCCCCATTTCAGCTCCAGAATCTGAAACTCCCCACCCTATTCCAGCTGCAAAATCTGAAACTCTCAACCCCATTTCAGCTCCAGAATCTGAAAGTCCCCACTCTCTGACCTATTTCGTTTCCAGAAACTGAAACTCCCCACTCTATTTCAGTTCCAGAATCTGAAACTCCCCATCCTATTTCAGCTGCAAAATCTGAAACTCTCAACCCCATTTCAGCTCCAGAATCTGAAAGTCCCCACTCTCTGACCTATTTCGTTTCCAGAAACTGAAACTCCCCACTCTATTTCAGTTCCAGAATCTGAAACTCCCCATCCTATTTCAGCTGCAAAATCTGAAACTCTCAACCCCATTTCAGCTCCAGAATCTGAAACTCCCCACCCTATTCCAGCTGCAAAATCTGAAACTCTCAACCCCATTTCAGCTCCAGAATCTGAAAGTCCCCACTCTCTGACCTATTTCGTTTCCAAAACTGAAACTCCCACTCTATTTCAGTTCCAGAATCTGAAACTCCCCATCCTATTTCAGCTGCAAAATCTGAAACTCTCAACCCCATTTCAGCTCCAGAATCTGAAACTCCCCACCCTCAGACCTATTTCGTTTCCAGAAACTGAAACTCCCCACTCTATTTCAGCTCCAGAATCTGAAACTCCCTAACCCATTTCAGCTCCAGAATCTGAAACTCCCCACACTCTATTTCAGCTCCAGAATCTGAAACTCCCCACCCTCTGACCTATTTCAGCTCCAGAATCTGAGATTCTCCATCCTCTGACGTATTCCATATCCAGAATGTGAAACTCCCCACCCTTTTGACTTATTTCGTCTCCAGAATCAGAAACTCGCCATCCTATTTCAGTTCCAGAATCTGAATCTCCCCACCCTCTGACCTATTTCAGCTCCAGAATCTGAAACTCCCCACCCAAATTCAGTTCCAGAATCTGAAACTCTCCATCCCATTTCAGCTCCAGATTCTGAAACTCCTCACCCCATTTCAGTTCCAGAATCTGAAACTCGCCACCTTCTGACCTATTTCAGCTCCAGAATCCGAAATTCTCCATCCTCTGACCTATTTCACATCCAGAATCTGAAACTCTCCACGACCTGACAGCTTTCATCTCTTTGAATCTGCAACTCCCCATCTTCTGACCTATTTCATCTCCAGAATCTGAAAATCGTCGCCCTCTTACCTATTTCATTTTCAGCTCTGGAACTCCCCACAGTCCGACCTATTTCATCTCCATAATCTGAAATTTCCCACCATCCGGCCTATTTCATCTCCAGAATGTGAAACTCCCCACCCTCTGACCTATTTCATCTCCAGAATATGAAGCATCCCATCCTCTGGCCTATTTCATCTCCAGAATGTTAAATTCCCCACCCTTTGACGTATTTCATCTCAAGAATCTGAAAATCCCCACGTCTGACCTATTTCAGCTTCAGAATCTGAAACTCCCCACTGTCTGACCTATTTCAGCTCCAGAATCTGAAACTCTCCACGTTCTGACCTATTTCATCTCCAGATCCTTAAACTCCCCACCCTCTGACCTATTTCATCTCGGGAATCTGGAACTTCTCACCCTCTTACCTATTTCTCTCCAGAACCTGAAACTCCATCCTCTGACCCATTTCATTTCCAGACTCTGAAACTCCTTACCCTCTGACCTATTTCATCTTCAGAATCTGAAACTCTCCACGCTCTGACCAATTTCATCTCCATAATCTGAAACTCCCCACCCGCCGGCCTATTTCACCTCCAGAATCTGAAACTCCCCACACTCTGACCTATTTCAGCTCCAGAATCTGAAACTCCCCACCCTCTGACCTATTTCCAAAACGCCTTATCCCGAAGGTCATTCAACAAATGTGGATAGAGGCCCAATATCACCTTCATAACTTTTTCCACTATTTTTCCTTTCACATTTATGGCAATAGGTCTAGTTCCATAAACACGAATATTCAATGAGAAATTACATTCTGAAGTACCAATGAAAAATCTTTTCAGTTTTCCACTTGTCATTTTATCACCCAGAACCCCCTTATAATTCTTGCCGTCATAAGTTTTAAACTTCCACACGTGTACAAGTGGTTCCACACCGTTAAAGGGAGATGGCCAACAGAGAGAGAGAGAGAGAGAGAGAGAGAGAGAGAGAGAGAGCACTCGGGATAAATTTAGTGATATCCCAAAATACATATACATTATTGATATCCCAAAGTAGTAAGGGTACTTGCATTTATTTTCTAAAATCCTGCATAACACAAATTACAGAAACAGGCAGTGGAGAAACCGGATCGGAAATGATGGGGGTGGGTAGCATTTCAGAGGGGGGGCGGCTAACAGTATGGGGAGCGTAAAACTAATAAGACAGGAGATGGGGAACTACTGACGAAGACCTCGAGCCGGGGGACCTACAGCTCCAGCAGCGGCTCTCGAGTAAGAAAGAGTTGGAGGACCAGCTGGGACAAAAATCAATGACATGATGGATAGTAAAGGCTCCAAGGGGATAAGGATAGGGAGCGGTTGGGGGGGAGGGCAATTTGGGGTCTACAGAGGGGGATGAAGTACGGCTTCTTCGTGTGGTAGAAACCAGGCTCCTGTACAGTTAAATACATTTACTTTATTCACCTCTGGCAGATAAATACATTTCATTAGGTATTATTTTCTCTTAATTATTCTTTTTCGACGAAAATGCTCGTCTCTTAACGAGACTTTGTTCCGTTTTTCGGAAAGCAACCGAACCAAAGGAAAGGAAACAAGTTTAAGTGAAGACACCCAAGACGGAAGATGATCACCGAAACGTCAAAATCTCGAATTACAAATATCATTTACAAATATGAATGGCACCGTAATCACAGTCAACCACTAACGTACTCAGCAATTCCATAAACCAAATTAATACACGATCAAACACTCATTGAGGACAACAAACAAACTACGCTGAAGATAACGGGGGAACATCTACTGCCATAGATATCGTCAAAGGCGCCCTTCTCAGTCATAAACTTCTCGTAACCTTCTATACTGGCATAGCTACCGCGGCAGATGCCCTCAGCTACTGCTACGGCTGAAAGAGCTACTGCTACGGCTGAAAGGTCTACAGTACTACCATTACTACTACTGCGACTACTCTCTCCATCATAAGAAATTCAAAAGGTCATCAACGTGGAGCTGGCCTCCACACGTGTGATGTTGGTCATCACATGTATAGCTAGCCTTAACGGCTGTGTGATGCTAAAATACTTCCCTATTGCAGTCTAAGTTCAACACATCAAGACAGCTTAGTTCAGTTGCAATAAACAAATCACTGTCATTTACAAACTGTTACTTCAATACACGATTAACAAATCTATTTAATTCAAATGCTTTTAACAGCAAGATATCAAGCTCTTGGATCCAGCAACAGCTGTTTAAAAATCCCATTTTCATACTGCCCGCCTCGCTCCGTCCTCTGCTTCTTCTTCTTCATGCCCCTCCCGTCTACAAACTTCTGCCGAGAGCGGTGACAGGCGCTCAATTCCCTTCCATAAGCTCCTAATTTCTTCCTTCCATTATGTTAAGCCAAGTCTCCCTCCGGCGATTCAGGTGTTCCCGCCACTTTCCAGACTCCACATTTTCCGCCCAAAACACGAAGGACCGTAAAGTTTAAAATAGGCCGCGTTTAATGCCTTCCAGGGGAGAAATCCCCAAAGGGAAAACAATTCTGTGAAAGGAGGAAAGGTGTTTCCTTAATATATTCTCTCATTATCAAAGATTTATCTACAGACTTAAAAGATTCTTCCTGAGAAAACTTGTTCGAGACTTCTAAAACGGTAAAAACTTTACTAAAATCAAGAAACATAACTTGTTAAATATATATATATATATATATATATATATATATATATATATATATATATATATATATATATATATATATATATATATATTACTAAAAGGACCTCATTCAAACTGGATGGTATCTAATGGAGTTTTTATTCAAAAAGTTACAAGCTTTCTTGGACAAACAGTCCACATTATCAAGTATCCGTACAATGAGCAAACGCATAGTCCGGCTGTATTTATATCTGTGTGCTGGGTACTTTTAATCCTATAATCGCCTAGCTCTTCCTGTGTGACCTCCACCCTCTCTTGACCTTGGTCTTTCTCTGATCCCTGGTTCCAGATGTCCGTTTTCCGTGCGTTCTCTTGCGTTTTTCTTCGTTTCCTTGCTACTGTGGAGTATATGATTTTTCTAGATATGCTGTCTTCAAAGCCGTTTCGGTGTTCCCTGCCATCGTGTTGTTGGCGCAAGTTATGAAGCGTTCTCTACAACCAGTCTAGATGTTTTGTTGGTGTTCCTGTACAGAAAACTCATATTTTCCCAGTCTATTCTGTGATCATTTTCCCAACAGTGTTTGGCAACTGCCGACGTCTGATTATAATGCCTTATGTTCTGCAGATGTTGTTTGCTTCGCTCTTTACATGATTTTGCCAGTTTCGCCATAGTACCCTTCTTCACAGTCTAGACACGCTGCCATATAAACCCCCTCTAATCTCTTCCCCTCTACCGACTTTTTGTTTCTAACTATTTTATTCCTAATGGTGTTTTTGTAGCTGCCTATCAATATGAAATTATTTAGCTTCCTGTTGATGGGTGCAATAGAGTTGTTGTCCGGAACTGTAATTATTTTCTTTCCTACCAAATGTTCCTTTTCAATCCTTTCCTCTCCCCAAAATAGTTTTTCCTTGCTTTGATATGTGCCCACTCCCATTGAAAAGGAACATTTGGTAGGAAAGAAAATAATTACAGTTCGGACAACAACTTATTGCACCCATCAACAGGAAGCTAAATAATTTCATATTGATAGGCAGCTACAAAAACACCATTAGGAATAAAATAGTTAGAAACAAAAAGTCGGTAGAGGGGAAGAGATTAGAGGGGGTTTATATGGCAGCGTGTCTAGACTGTGAAGAAGGGTACTATGGCGAAACTGGCAAATCATGTAAAGAGCGAAGCAAACAACATCTGCAGAACATAAGGCATTATAATCAGACGTCGGCAGTTGCCAAACACTGTTGGGAAAATGATCACAGAATAGACTGGGAAAATATGAGTTTTCTGTACAGGAACACCAACAAAACATCTAGACTGGTTGTAGAGAACGCCTTCATAACTTGCGCCAACAACACGATGGCAGGGAACACCGAAACGGCTTTGAAGACAGCATATCTAGAAAAATCATATACTCCACAGTAGCAAGGAAACGAAGAAAAAACGCAAGAGAACGCACGGAAAACGGACATCTGGAACCAGGATCAGAGAAAGACCAAGGTCAAGAGAGGGTGGAGGTCACACAGGAAGAGCTAGGCGATTATAGGATTAAAAGTACCCAGCACACAGATATAAATACAGCCGGACTATGCGTTTGCTCGTGACAACATCAAGAGGTTAGATATGGCAGAGGCAATGCTAAACATGAGACCAGACACAGCGCAGGATGTGCACATATCCCGCCCTGGAAAAAGGATTATGCAAAATTCCATTACACACACCTTCCCAGAGCAAAGAAGACTGCTCAAGAGAGGAACTAAGAGCAGCAGCCTGCGAGTCTATCAGGAACACTGAAATCCTGGGGGCCCAAACATACTACACCGACGGCACTGTGGATCCAGAAAATAAAACTACTGGAGCAGCAGTATATTCAAACAATTTCAAGCATGCTGGAGAACATCAAATTGTGCCTCAACAATGCAGACAGAATTAGTAGCGATAAGACAGGCACTACTGTACTCTCTGGAGAATGAGGAAGGACCCGTCATCATCCACACTGACTCCAAATCCTCCATGCAGGCCTTGCAACAAATCAGAATTAAAGAGAACAAGGCCTTGCTGGCTGGGATCAAGTCACTGCTCTACCAGCACAGCGAAAGAGGAAGACCAGTCACTATGAACTGGATACCGAGTCACATAGGAATTCCAGGCAACGATAAAGCGGATGAACTAGCCAAGAGCACAAGGTACATTGACAGAGTGCAGATCCACATACAACCTGCACTACAACAGATCAAAAATGCCAAAAACCGCTCATGAAAGCAAACATGCTGGAAGACCTACGGGCATGGACAGATCACTCCCGACTGCCAGATGGTACAAATGGGCAACCGACCTAGTGCCTCCCCCATAGACAGGCACACACCGAGAAAACTAGCTGTATGTATTCACAGACTAAGGCTAGGATACAAAGCCTGCTGGGAAATTGTTAACCCCAGTGTCAGACCATGTGAGCACTGCGAGGAAGAAACACAGCAGCCTCTCCTACACTACCTGCTAGAATGCAGAGACAGCACTGCTCAGAGGCGAAGTACAAGCTGATGTAAACTCACCAGACGCAGCAAAAATAGCAGCAACACTTGCAAAGGCAATAGTCGAGGACATCGACACACATGCCCAGCTGCTAGTAAATTTACCGCCACCAAGATAGAACAATGCAATGAGAATACTCAAACTTCTCACCTTCTACTTTCCAGCTGAATTAAGTAATGTAATGTTAAGTGTGTTCAGAGTGGCACTGGCCACCAACTCACTCAACATGTACTTTCATACTACCACTACAAACAAACCAAGATGGCCCTCTTTAACTACCACCATCATCCTCCTCAACTCATCCCATCCCCTCACCGTAAAGCCCTATACACATCATCTCTGTCTTATTCCAACTAAACTACTCTACCACTAAGAATACTCTGCAGGGACTCTAGGGTTTAAAGGGGTTGGACAACCCCACCTGCAATGTTTCTCTATTTTTCTTTCAAAGGCCTTACATCTTCAAACTACTACTATCCGTGACATGATGGCCCCTCCACTACAACCATCATCCTTCCTCCATCCACAACTGTCTCTACTACTAAATCTCTTTCACATTTCCTATAACAAATGACCTTCTGAAATTTTCAGATCACCTACGGGCCAAACAAGGGAAAGGCCCGTGCCAACACAAGAGTTGGCTTAATACAATACAACAACAACAGCGTTTGCTCATTGTACGGATACTTGATAATGTGGACTGTTTGTCCAAGAAAGCTTGTAACTTTTTGAATAAAAACTCCATTAGATACCATCCAGTTTGAATGAGGTCCTTTTAGTAATTCTACTAATGCACAGAACAATTGTGTATGTGATAAAGTTAATATATATATATATATATATATATATATATATATATATATATATATATATATATATATATATATATATATATACATAAACCTTGGGGAAACCAACACAAAAACTACTGCCATATTCATACTTTGAGTACTAATAAGTGAATGAACCCCTACGCAGATATATTCCTCAAAATGAACTGCTATCGGTAGTGCGTCTAACACATCTATTCTATACATTTTGCATCAAGCACTTCTACCTTGAAATTACACAATTTCTCGCTATCAAGGCCGTTCCTTTCAAATATCTCTTTCATCCATCTTTCTAGCCTTTTCTAGGTCTTCCTCTCCTCGACCTAACGCTTCCAAATTATACACCTTGTTCATCAGCCTTTCGTCCTTATTCGCTCCAAACGACTGAACAATGATATATCCATTCAACTCCCAAAAATTCTACACTATTTCAATCAAATATTTCCACATTTCTCACCAACTCAATTTTTCTTACAACACATATTATGCATACGATTCACCCCAATATCTTTTTCCCTTCATTCACTTTCAACATCCACATTTCACTGACATAAAGGAGAATTGGCTTAAAGGTCCCGTCACGTATTCCCAAACTGACCTCCTTTGGAACTGGAATATAAAATTTAAGCCAATGGCCAAGCGCTGGGACCTACTAGGTCATTCAGCGCTGAAAGGGAAATAAGAGTAAAGGAGGTTTTAAAAGTGTAACAGGAGGAAAACCTCGCTTTTGCACTGTGAAACCTCTTTTTTCATTCCACCATCATCCATTACATTTATTTCCAAATGCCCATAAAAGTCAAGCATTACCGTTTTTCCACCATCTCGATTTTCATTTACCCTCTTAGCCTCACTCACGCTTACATTTACCCTTCACTTTCTCATCTGGCGCAAACTTTCAAAAAACTTCCACTGGTATCTCCAGTTCCTCTTCACTATCCCAACTATATTCACAGCTCACTTTCTTATCACATAACATTGCACTTCTCATTTTATTTCTATGACTTCTGCACATTAGTTCATCCATAAAGATGGTATTTTGTCATGGAGACATGAAGATCCATGTATCAGTCCACTTTCACACCAAAACTGTCACTTCCACCCATCTTTTCTAAAAGACACTTCTATTCATCATGCAAACTTCCACATGCCCTCAACAACTTACCTCCATACAATATAACCTTAATACCTTCCAAATTACTTCTACCACTGAGCTATGACACCCATGAGGATGCATTGCCTTTATCAGAACCGTGTAACGTTGTACAAACCCTCTATTACTGTAGAACCGTGTAAGGTTGTACAAACCCTCTATTAGAACTGTGTAAGATTGTGCAAACGATCGTGGGGTTTTATGATAAAAATCAATCAATTTCTTCTGCTTGTACACAAGATTCCCTTATGCAGCTGTTTTTCATTCCAACATTTTTACACTAATCATGACCTGAATATTATGAATATGACACGATTTAAACGAACATACGTAATGCCCTGGCATGACTAATATTCTTTTTTTATCTAAACTCAAGCTGGGTCAAGGGAAACTTGAAATTTGCCTTTTAATAAAATTTAAATTTTATAAAGTCAAGTAGAACATTAAAGCTGAATAAGTTAGATCAAACGTGACTACGCATTCGATTCAACAGCACTCAATTCCTTCCAAATCAGCCACTCCGATTTCGGTTATCAAAAATAAACAGGTAAGAAATGCGCCGAAGTTTCTTCGGCGCAATCGAGTTTTCTGTACAGTGCATAATGCTGTATGAAAACTCTCAGCCACGGCCCATGAAACTTTCAGCCGCAGCCCGGTGGTGGCCTTTGTTGTTGGCACCTATAGCGGTGCCAGATCATGGCTAACTTTAATCTTGACTAAAATAAAAACTACTGAGGCTAGAGGGCTGCAATTTGGTGTCTGATGATTGGAGGGTGGATGATCAACATAACAATTTTCAGCCCTCTCGCCTCAGTAGTTTTTAAGATCTGAGGGTGGACAGAAATGGTGCGGACAGACAGACAAATAGCCATCTCAACAGTTTTCTTTTGCAGAAAACTAAAAACTCAAATTTCACTTAATAATAACTGTCGGGTTTCTTGAACGTTACAGATTACAAATGCGGTTTCTTATTAAAAAATTCATAATTTTGGGAATTATGAAGAACAGTGAAACGCTTAGAAAAACATTTTCATTTTCTACATAAAATTATAATTTATGAGTTTTTGCCGACTGTTTCATTTTAAGACTGATCTTTTAGGTTTATACAAACAAAGTTTTTGTAAGAATAGGTATTTTTCATTGCTAAACCACTGCATATTAAGTCTTATTTACACTCTCATTTCTCGACTAACTTTTGTCTACTGGAAGATTTTCTTTAAATTCCCCAATCAACTGAAACAGCACTTCTTTGGTGGCAGCGTCTAAGAAACCACTGGAGTAATAATAATTCATGATTTTTCGATATCACTTTCATTATCCAAATTAGTCCTCCGAGAACTCCTCACTTGACTCCCAAACTCTAAAACGAAAAGGCAATTTTCTCCGGAATTCCAAATTCTTCCACACTGTAATACCGACAACTTCCTTACGTAAAGCCTTTAATTCATCTGAACCATTACCAT
Organism: Macrobrachium rosenbergii; assembly: GCF_040412425.1. Lineage (NCBI taxonomy): Eukaryota > Metazoa > Arthropoda > Malacostraca > Decapoda > Palaemonidae > Macrobrachium > Macrobrachium rosenbergii. Next base: position 17,151,752 of record NC_089761.1, read on the forward strand.
CACTAACTTGGGAGCATTTTCCCCATCCGCATGCTGTAATTAACTGCTGGGTGAACATGACCGTACCAGTTCGTTAATGAAGGATTCTCTCTCTCTCTCTCTCTCTCTCTCTCTCTCTCTCTCTCTGAAATCGTACCCTGTGTTGGTGGATATTGACCTAATTCATTGTTGATGGAGTTTTTGTTGGTCTTGAGTGCTGGTGGAGTTTTTGTTGAGCCAAGACCTAAGTTATATTGGGTTGTCAACAAATTTAAGTATACAACTCTAAGCCAGGCAGTGGTTCGAATCCCAGTGGTCACTAAGTACTTATTATAGATCCCCTTGGGTGCAACTTATTCCGGAGGTATAGCGACCGGATATTAAACATTTGTGGGTTAATAATTATGAATATACAAATATATATGTATATGTATATATATATATATATATATATATATATATATATATATATATATATATATATATATATATATATATACATATATATATGTGTGTGTGTGTGTGTGTGTGTGTGTGTGTGTGTGTGTGTGTGTGTGTGTGTGTGTGTGTGTATTTGTAACTATTATTTTTTAAAACCAGTGCTTCACATGTTTCGCCTGCTCTCGAAAAACATCTCTCTTCTCCAACGTGGACGCTGGCCTCGTTCAGGGACTGCTGTCTTTCTGAAGAGTACTATTCATCCTAGTACTGGTAATTATAATTCATACCACGGATAGATGATCTAATTAGTAATCATTATGAACTCCACTTTAACAGGAAACTCACATCATTATCGTCAATGCCTGAGCATCAAGGGCTAGTTCCTGTTACCTGTCTATATAACACATTTCAGCATCATTACCGTGTTGAGATGCAAAAATCTCACTGTCCAGCAACAGAGATCTTATCTTTCCTTCGCTTGAATGTTGTGGCAAGCGAAAGTCTTTATGAATAAAACAGAATATAGAATTTAGGCAAAAGGCCAAGCGCTGGGACTTATAAGGTCATTCAGAGCTGAAAGGGGGACTCCCAGTCAGTAAGAAGGTTTCAAAAGCGTAACACGAGGAAAACCTCGCAGTTGCAAAAGGAAACAATTTTTAGAGAGGGTGGGAAGTCATATGTTAGGAAGAGAATATGAACGCAGGCACAGTAAAAGAAATGAGAGGTTGCAGCTAGGGGCCGAAGGTACGCTACAAAGACCTTAAGTAATGCACTGACAGAACTAACCCCCTACGGGGAGCAGTCTTTACGACACCACAGTGGATTTGGAAGTGTGAAGTTCAAGAGCTGTCACACTGCTGCTCTTTTACAGTGCGCTCGTTCTATGTTCTACCCAGATTAATTACTTTTTAGCAACACCTTCGTGTGTGTTTGTTATTAATTCTATCTATATGTTATTCTGGTGTTTATCCTCTTACTTTTCTGACTCTCCTTCAGTAGATGGACGCACTATTCAGTGGATGACTGATATGCTTAAAACAATGGCTTATATATGTTATGTCGACATGGAAATCATATATATAACATTATATATATATATATATATTAACAAGGATTGTATATATATATATATATATTAACAAGAATTGTAGATGGTGCTCTTCTCAGGAATGTTGCTATTCCACAAACAAGTTACAGTACAGTATAACCTTTCTTACTAATGATTATTACCAATGGAATTTACAGCAGCCCTATTTTACCAACCTTTCTCACTCATGATTATTACCAATGGAACTGACAGCAACCCTAATTTACTAACGCAATATCAATGCCCAAAAAATATATAAGTACCCAGTGCGTACTCACGCACGTGCTTGTGCACAAGACTTCAAATAAAATACCCTTCAGAAACTGGAAGACAAAATAAATTGGACGAGGGAAAGGGGGAGGGGGAGGGGGAGGCAAGAGAAGCCGATTTTTTAAAGACGCGAAGTCCATTGAACCGACTGAAGATACAAAGCACGGCTGAGAGCTCGGACAAAAAAAAAAAAAAAAAAAAAAAATTACTTCTTTTGACTTTAAGAAGGAATAAATGACATTACCGTCCTTGGAACTCGACGAAGGGCATTGTATTCGATGACTTTCAGGTTACCAGGCTTCTAACACACAGGGATAAAATCGGCTCGTAAGGTGTTAGTGACCCTTCCTTTCTGATCCCTGGATTAATGGCTTCATTGGGCACTAAGAAACCCGATTAGATAAATCGGCTTGTTGGGTATAATTATCCGATCCCTAATTTGCTTTGACACGGGGGTTTTTAATCCCTGGATAAATCGCTTCATCGGGTGCTACTAAACCTGTTTAGTCTATTTGCCAAGAGTTAATAACCATAATCAAACGGCTTGTTGAGTTCTAATTACTACGGATTAACCAGTTTCTTGGCTGTACCAACATCAGTCTCATCAGTGTTACAACAGCAGATTACTCACGTTGTTTGGTGTTCATAATCTACTTTAATTTGCCTGCCGATTATCACTAAGCCGCAATCAATTGGTTTTATTTTTCTATAAAAAAATATATTGTGCCGGCTTTGTCTGTCCGACCGCACTTTTTTTCTGTTCGCACTTTTTTTGTCCGCCCTCAGATCTTAAAACCTACTGAGGCTAGAGGGCTACAAATTGGTCTGTTGATCATGCACCCTCCAATCATCAAACACAACAAATTGCAGCCTTCTAGCCTCAGTAGTTTTTATGTTATTGAAGATTAAAATTAGCCATGATCGTGCTTCTGGCAATGATATAAGCTAGGCCACCACCAGCACCGGGCCGTGGTTAATGTTTCATGGGCCGTGGCTCATACAGCATTATACCGAGACCACCGAAAAATAGATCTGTTTTCGGTGGCCTTGATTATATGCTGTAGTGGCTGTACAGAAAACTCGATTGCGCCGAAGAAACTTCGGCGCATTTTTTACTTGTTTGTTACCAATATCCCTTTTAAATCTAAGTGGAATATCAGTTCGTTCACCATCCGGATAACACGTACCGAAGAGAGAGAGAGAGAGAGAGAGAGAGAGAGAGAGAGAGAGAGAGAGAGAGAGAGAGAGAGAGAGAAAATTCGTTTGAATGGGTAGTAAACGACAGTATCTACATCATGTTAGATGAGAGAGAGAGAGAGAGAGAGAGAGAGAGAGAGAGAGAGAGAGAGAGAGAGAGAGAGAGAGAGAGGAATATATCTAACAGGTATCAAAAATGTTAATATTTACCCTTACCATCTCTTCACTATTCAACCGTACCTCTGTATTTACTTTTGGTTTTTTCTCCTAATTGAGAACACATACACGACCCAACTAGCAGAGGAACCAGCCAGGACACCGAAATCTGCCCAAAACCTTTTCTTACCCTTTGCTGCCAACCTTTGAAATTCTATTTCTGGTTCTGTATTAGTTTCCCCTTTCTCGTAACGGTGTTCACCAAACCTGGGCTACATCACGACCCTAGAATGTCTTTTCCAGTGACCTATGAATTATGAGACAAGTAATACTTCATCATTGCATTTCGTCTCCCTTGTCAAGCGAAAACTGTCCAGCAATTACATTAGAAGAATTACCAACCATGTTTAACCCCCTTACCTGACGACATACATAACGCTCAAAATTTCCAACATCTCCTAAAGTTCTCTCTCTCTCTCTCTCTCTCTCTCTCTCTCTCTCTCTCTCTCTCTCTCTCTCTCTCTCTCTCTCTCTCTCTCTCTCTCTCTCTTAGACCTTGTAGCTCGGTGGCAGCACGCTCAAATCACTGCCTGAGTGACTGTTCGATTCACGAACCGGACATGGAATAACTAAAGACAAAATGGCAATCATCTAGGTGCACAGCTGAGAGAGAGAGAGAGAGAGAGAGAGAGAGAGAGAGAGAGAGAGAGAGAGAGAGAGAGAGAGAGAGAGAGAGAGAGAGAGAGTTCAGCCCTAAGTCAAGGACATATCATCAAATCAAGGAGGTCCTTGACAGAGCAATCCTAACCCCGCCGGGATAAAAAAAAGATTCACAAAATTTTCATATGATATTCTCTCTCTCTCTCTCTCTCTCTCTCTCTCTCTCTCTCTCTCTCTCTGTGAGTCCTACCTCGACGGACTCAGAGCATTAAAGCTACCGTGTTCTAGCACCAACTATCGCCAAAGCATCCTCCTCTCCCGGGGTTTTTGGCACTAAGAGGAGAAACGAATTTTTGGTTTTGACATACAATAAAACCTGGCTCTCTCTCTCTCTCTCTCTCTCTCTCTTACTCTCTCTCTCTCTCTCTCTCTCTCTCTCTCTCTCCAAATTAATTCGGACCTAATAAGCTCTCTCACAGAAACCATAGACTGTAAACGATTTTTGTTGCAAATAAAGCTATTTCCATTGATAGAAGGTGGCTTCAGACAACATAAATAAAAGCCACCGTCCCGTTCGTATGTCCATCCTTGATAAAAGTCTACAGTACTTAAAGTACAAAAGTAAATTATGCATACATTATATAATATATATATATATATATATATATATATATATATATATATATATATATATATATATATATATATATATATATATATATATATGTATATATATATATATATATATATATATATATATATTATATATATATATATATATATTATATATTTATATATATATATATATATGTATATATATATATATATACAGTACATACAGTATGTATATGTATTTGCATATGTTTGTGTATATATATATATGTATATATATATATATATATATATATATATATATATATATATATATATATATATATATATATATATATATATATATATATATATATATAAACAATATCGAAGAAACCCATCGACTGATACAGAAAGGAGGAAAAAATTAAAGGAAACAAAAATACCGACAAAATCCCGTATTCTTTAAGCGTAATAAGAGGCGGAGCGTACCAACGCTTCTTCTTTTTCCACAACACACGCGAGACCGACCAGAGAAAGGAAATTAAGTCTGATTTCTGAATGAGATTACAACAACAAACTACTCCTGCTACACTGACTCCGAGAGAGAGAGAGAGAGAGAGAGAGAGAGAGAGAGAGAGAGAGAGAGAGAGAGAGAGAGAGAGAGAGAGAGAGAGAGAGAGAGCATGGCGAAATGTAGGGCAATACCAGAGAGAGGTATCAAGAGACTATAAACGCAGAGATGGCAGCACGAGAAGACAGAGTCAGAGAGGAGTTCAATACAACTGAGTTAGGAATATTATCCTCGTAAATTACGTAGCTTTTCTAAACATTAAACCATTTTCCCCAGCACTGGTTGCATGCATATAAAAGCAATACATCAGTCACTGCAATTTCATACTGTCAATTCCCGAGTCATGAATGAAACCACGCAGGAAAATTCGACGTCTTTGCAACACACAATTACTTGTAAGGCTCATCAGCGGCATGTCGAACACAACTACACCCTACACCGAAGGTACACCAGCATCCTGTCGAACACAACTACACCCTTTGCCAATGGCTCAACAGCCTGTCAAAGACACCTACACCCTACACGGGTGGCTCATCAGCAGCATATTGACAAAACCTACACCCTACATGATGGCTCATCAGTAGCATATTGACGACACCTACACCCTACATGATGGCTCATCAGTAGCATACTGATGACACCTACACCCTACATGGCTGGCTCACCAGCAGGATACTGACAACACCTAAACCTTACATGGATGGCTCATCAGCATCAAGTCAAACACACTTACACCCTACACCTAACGCTCATCAGCAGCACATCAAACGCACCTCCATGTACTGTACCATTCACATGTATCTTGCACGCACTCCTTCTCTTCCTAATATTAAGGCTCTTCCATTAAGTATCTTCAAAAATATTTATCCAGCCATTTCAAGGCTTTCCTCTCCTTCACTTTACCAACAATTTTATACTATTTTCGCCAACCTATCATCCTCCATTCATTCCACATGAACAAATTACAGTATTCCAAAACACTCTGAGCCATACACACCCACACTCCCTAACCTTTCAACATACATCCACAATTCCAATTCTTCCCATTCTTTTTATAAAAACATTCACACTTTACTTGCATTGAAAAATCCTACAAAACAATCTTATCACATATTCTGACCCAAGTTACCATAGACATTGTGAATCTCTTACCAATCTTTTAAAAATCCTGTTGCTTTCTCGCTTCACCTATCCCATGGCTTGCCTCTTCTGTAATTTTACCACCATCCCTTACTTTTGCTCTCAAAATACCAATACGAATCAATAGCTTGCATTCTTTCATATTAACATTCACTATTTCATCTTCCCAGCTTCTAGACATCTTACGACATTACTCTTGTTAACATTAGCTCAGAATTTTCTTCTCTTGCAAAGACTTTCACTCTTTCAGTAGTTCTGCAGTCTCTCTTCCCAATCCCCATTCAGCAAAGCATTACCTGCCACCACAAGCCACTCCACTTTCTCAACTTGCAAGCACTTTCAAACTCTCACTAGTTCTAGCAGTTTCACTTAACAGATCCCAATCAGAACTGCATTATATGCAAACAAGAGCCAACACACACTCCATTCATGTCCCATTCTCTCATCCAACAACTACTGTACTTTCTCTGGTCTCTACATTATTCCAACCAAAAGCATACTGAATAGCCATGAAGGCATAACACACTCCTGTCAGAGCATCATTTTCATATAATACTCAAACTCACTTCTATATATTCTAACAAACACTCATTCCCATCATAAGAACTTTTGTTCTAAAAAATCAAATTTCTATACCAAAGATCCTCAAAACCCTCTACAATGAACTTCAATAAACTATATTAAATTTTTCTACATACATGCATGCCACACAGTTTTTCCTTTAACTTGCAAACTTCTCACACAATCGTTTTGTAATAAACACTTTATCCACATACTCTTTTCCTTATCTAAACATACACTGACCTTACAGTAGCAGTCCTTCAGTCATACTTTCTCAATCAAAATCCTGACATACATCTTCCCTAGTAATCTAAGTAACATTATGCCCTTATTATGCTTACAGTCATGGTCACTTTTACCTTTAAACATACCTACATTTTCAACTTCATACCACAACATCACACAAGCAATCCCATCAACTCCTGAGGTCTTTACACTATGCATACCTACATAACCTCGCAAGACACTCAATCATATTTTCATCTTCATACCACAACATTACACTAGTGACCCCATCAACTCCTTAGGTCTTTCCATTCTTATCAGTTCCCCTCCTCACATCCTCAACAGTCACTTTCACAATTTTAATCAAAATTACACTAACTCATTTGATCATTTATTCTGAGATCCACTTGCTCATTATGTTACCTCTGAATTTATCCTCATCAAACAACATTTTTTTCATCTTGTGTATTGTTGCTTTAAAAGGAGTGGAGCCGAAAGATGCTAGCCTTCCAGTTTTCAGTAAGTGTTATAGGATGAGACCACTAGTTTCCTACCCTCCTACTGTATATTTACAAAACATTATGATCCATTTTTCACACGTTAATTATTTTACCACTTCTTTTCAGTATCTCCACACTTCTCACCCAGACAATTCTTCTTACACAACATGTACACATATAGTAAGCAAACAGTTCAGCACAACAGGTCCAACCTTTTTTTGCTTTGTTTGCATTCAACATCCAGACTTCACTTACATAGAGGAGACTGTGAAGAGATATATACACTATTCAAATATATGGTGCATGAATACAGTACAGTTCAATTAATCAGCATCTTTGTACAACGTACAATCACCAACCGCATACAATTTATATGTCTGTAGCTCCTCTCTCTTGAGTTTTGCGTGTGTGTAAAAGACAGTACCTTGACATTTGAGCTGAGACAGCATCAACAAAGGGGAGAGAGAGAGAGAGAGAGAGAGAGAGAGAGAGAGAGAGAGAGAGAGAGAGAGAGAGAGAGAGAGAGAGAGAGAGAGAGAGAGAGAGAGAGAGAGAAAATTATTATAAACCAATAGCAAAAAGATGATTAGTGTTTCCATAAAAAATGCATTTCATCACTGCTGTCATTCAACTGATATAATCATGGCAAGAGAGCAAAAACTGCCCTACTGGATACACTAGTAACCTTAATGACCATGCCAAATTAGGCAAAATGATCAGCAATTACCATCATGCCTATCATGCTGCAAAAAAATCATCTGCTGTGTAAATGATGAGTGGTAATAATAATTGGTATGACTGAAAATGAAAATGTAATGACAACTACTTGAAAGATAAATATACAGAGAATCAATAAAATTACGATGATGGCTAAATTTATCACATGAAATTCATATTCTATGTAGTCTCTCCTTAAATCTAAAGGAATCTTATCTGACAAGCACTACATGCAGTTGATACTGACACAAAACTAAGAACGTATAAATTTTCAATAATCTGAATTAGAATTACCGTTACACCATATTTCTTAAAATACATCTGCAGTAGCTATGAGAAAGTCACTGCTTTTTTTTTTAGTAACCTGAGCCTACTTCAAGCTGCAAGAATACTTGAAACAAGTAGACCATAACTGCATGTGTATCACTACGATAAAATCACCAGCACCAAATCCCAGTATCATTCACCCTACATCATGTACTACACAAAAATATAACAAGTAAATGCCCCTTAATCTCCAACTATGCATACTGCTAAAACAGTGATACTGTGAGAAATTTTTTTCTACTTCAAGTTCATATGCAGTGATGTTGCCCAACACTGTGACAAGGTAGGAATTCAATATATGATGACCTGCTTTAAGCAACAATTCTCAAAACCAATACCAGCTAGTCATCGTGGGATGTTCCCCTCTTAATTAACAAATTCCTTATTGACAACCCACATTTGGGAGAGAGAGAGAGAGAGAGAGAGAGAGAGAGAGAGAGAGAGAGAGAGAGAGAGAGAGAGATGAAATGTGTAAACTGCCAGTTACCAGCATTTCTTTTCCATTTTAATGTTTTACATAATTCTGAAAATTCCACCATTAATAACTAACACTTAAAAATTTTCAAAACTGTTGACTGTAATGACTACAGTATTTTCTTTATCAGTTGAAACACATAACATTTGAGGAAGACTTTCAATTATCAAAAATACTATATGTACACAAATTAAGTAAATAAGACCATAGTTTCAATATCAGTACTGTAATGGTAAAGCAAATTTTTTATTAACAAATTCTAATAATACAGTGTACTGAAGAATTTCCTTGGATTTATAAAAATAAAAAAATTGCATATGGTTAATCTTTTCCTTATACAAAATGCAGGTGAAATGTATCATAACAATATACAACATTAATTTTACACGCTGCACAATCCGTCTGACATTCTAAACGCATATTGCAGGGTCACAAATCACAGTGATCAAAAGTTGTCATCTCAAAATCAAAATCCACTAAATTTAAATAGTCCGAGGTTGTTCATGAGAAAGTATTCACGAAGCAGCTTAGCATCCAATTTCGTCAACGATATCTAAGAGTTAAAGCAAACCCACAACTTGTAATTATGTAAGTTGGTTCCTGCTTACTAACCAATGACGAGGATTACAGGGAAGAGCTGTCATGACTCTCTGATTCTACACCACCCACCCTTCCCACATGAATGTATCTAAAAGAGTGATAAACATAGGCTATTAAAATTTTTTACAGCCCCAGTATTCAATTGTTAGGTGATAACAAAATCCCTTTAATTAGCAACAAGCAAATACAAAAGTTTACTCTTAAGGAGACTCCAGAAATACAATACCTCAGAGAATAGTTTAAATGGCTACATCTATATACTGTACTTGGACACCTTACTAACAATTGACATAACTAATTACAGAAATTATGTGAGTAATGGTGATACTACGCATGTCTGATGAGTAAGAACATTACAGTAATTACAAATTTTTGATGCACTACAAACTTCCTAGCCAAAGCAAGTAACAAAAAACCCAGTGTTTTATGTATGAAAACTACTTTCTTATCTGTGAATTACCAGAGAAAATGTATTTCCTTAAGTAAAAAAAAAATCAGCACCATACAAAATACCCTACAGCTTCCCTTTACATAAAAACAAATTGCACAGTACATGTCTGCAAAACTGGTCATCATAATAACTTCTGCTAATTATGCAATTCTGTTATTTTCTCATTCTGATTCATTCTTAATCTATCATAAATTTCAATAAAACAAGTTTTCAGTCACGGTAAAACTTTAATCTTCTTCTTCAAAGTGTTGAACAGTGACTTGGTGGCCAACTACTATCTCATTAACATCATAATAGTCTTTCAGTGAATGCAAGTCACTAAATTCTAATGACAATGTCATATAAAGGAAGGAAAATGAGAGACCATCAAAGAAACAAATCCTAAGCTCACCCTTTCAACAACTCTTAAACACCATAACAAGTCTGTGATGGATGACCTACCTGGGATTTGGAGCTGAACTTATAGACGGCACCAACAACCGACTTGCCATGTTGTTAACAGGTGTAAACAAAATAGTTATCACAGTCCTTAAAGCAATCCAAGTGACTAACTATTTAAGCACTAAACACAAATTAAGAGTTTTCTCTTTTGAAGTTTCAACGCATCCAACATGCCGAGAAGAAGAATCTCAAAGAAATGAGAGCTCTACACCACACATCCCAAAGGAATCAACTAAATCACCGAATGAAATTTCATTTTATCTCTGCCGTCTATCCCTCCTCTGGGAGAGTAACCTCTCTATCAGTCAAGATAAATATTTTTAATTTTCCTTATATCTGGTAAACAGTGCAATACTATAATTATCACATAACACTAAATGAACATTAAAAATTCACAGTTTTCAACTCATGATTATTCATATGTGACACTACAAATTTCTGCAACTCATAGTTAAGTAACCAATCTAAATATGGTAAGCTCTGCAGCAGTCAATATCACGATGACATTGAAACATTACTATTCATGAAAAAATTTCCATCGAATATTATATACAGAGAAAAATGGGCCAAGCCCAGTAAACCATCAAACATCAGCACTGCCATCAGAATACATTCATGGGATTAAGAGAAACCAATCTTACCAGTACAGTATTATATAATACGTGTACTCAAACAAAAAATGCTAAGCATCAATTTCACCTTCAAAGCAATGAGTGTATTAACTACAGTAACTGGTTTCATATTTTAATGATAACATTATTCTTATTATTGTATGTTAAGTCCATGGTAACAGCAGTCACATCCAAGGACAGCACACTACAAACTAAACTTCCCATAATGTATACTACTACTAATACCCTGTAAGAATATTTCAGCACAATGATGCATATAAAAATATTCATTGTCTAAATCCGTCATAAAAACCCAAAAATATACAGCAAATCTAAGTATACTTCAATTTAAATCTCAATAATTGCTTTTGCTCTCTCATACACCAGATAAAAGCAGATCAATGCAAATTTATAATAAATAAACTAATATCATCTAAACAGGCAAAGACTGCTATCTTCAATCCTTGAGGTTGAACTTACAAGATTGTAGAATCTGCTTTAGTGGTGGAGTTACCTTCTTTACATTACTTAAAAAACAAATAACCTACAAAAGTTCTCAGAAAGCAAGTCTACAATTCAATTAAACAGATCAGGTTTTTGCCCAACACTGAAATCAAAAACTTAAAAGAAATATAAGCATTTACTGACTTTAACCATTCTGACAAGTCCATGTTTTCAAACAACAACCATCCAAAACCTTTACTGAATTTACTTTAACCATTCTGACACTAGTCCATGTTTTCAAATGACATGAAGAATAAAGTTCAAGTTAAAAAACTAATAGTCTACAAACTCAAGTTATGCTTTGAAGATCTTAATTTCATGATTCAACTTAAAAATGTGCCATCTGCACATACAAGGTATGGGAGGCGCTACTATATCTTGAGTTCACTGCATGAAAAAATCCCATCAACTTCCCTTTGTCTACAGAGATTAGGATATAAATGCCGGATGCTTCAAATTTTTTTATTAATGATAGGGTACTATTTGCTTGTCTGCATACCAACAGCCTCCTTCAGGCAGTGGCTTCCTTTTCACCATATTTGTGAAACTTCAAATTTTTACTCCCCCCTCAGGCTCATCCACTTCACCCTACTGTAAAGGAGGGCCAGTGCTTAGCTGCAAGTCAAAAGCAAAGGAGAAAGGAACTGGTCACCCTACCCCACAAACCTCGATGGCTTATCATACATATCTCTTTCCAAGACATGTCCAAAACATAATTTCATATTAAGGAATAACATTAACCATTATAAGAATATAACAACTCTACATCAACAGGAAACTTCAATTATCGGCTTTAGCACCTGTATCTTTGGATTTAGCTTGTGCTACCAGCTTTGCAAGCCATCAGTATCCATATTCTTCAAGAGGTAAAACTAAGTAACACTGCCCATTACCATAGATCACCCAACAGGCTTTCTGGCAGTGTCATAGACGTTGAAGCTGGTCAATTTCAGCATGTAACACTACCTTCACTCTACTAATACTGTGCTTATCAGGCAGGCTTGCCATCACCTCAAGAAAATGACATTTTTATAAAAAAATTAAGTTTTATATATACTTACCAAATATTTACATAGCTATTAGTTTCTACTTAACGCAGCAGCTCAAAGTTCAAAATTCGTGGTAGCGTTCTTTTGTTTTGGGTGTAGGTATACTGCCCCGCCCACTTTCGGGGAAGGATATGTACAACACAGCTAAAGAGCTCAATTCATTTATGCCGTATGTCCATGAGAGGGGAGGAAGTAGGGCTCTGAGCACGTAATTATTTAGTAAGTATATATAAAACTTTATTTTATTATAAAAATGTCATTTTTATACAGGTATATGTAACGTACCAAATAGTTTCATAGCTGAATCCCACACTGACAGGTGGTGGGATACATGGACAAAACTACTCAAAAACACTTAGAGATGGAGATGAATTTGAAATAGAAAAAATTAGCTAGCATCGTGAAATGCTTGTTGTAACCTTACCTGGTGAGGGAGCTATGGCAGGTAGGTACTGTCTCTGGTCTGAGCTCCTCTTGACCTGTAGTGGTGTGGCAGTAGAGCCAAGAGTTGATTCTACTTTAGTGGGTGCTCTGCAACGTAGGAGTCAATCGCAGGTTGCCAAAGCTAACAATCCATAAAAGACTCATCGAAATATGTGTGCGCGCCCTTGCCCTAGGCGCAGTACAAAATATGACCAAAAAATTAAAACCTACACCACCAACTCATTAAAATTCAGACCAACTGATGGCACTCACAACACACTGCCAATCAGGCTTCCCAAGAAAAAACACCAATCCTTATTCAAGGAGAGTGGATAGAGGAAAAAATCAAGACATGCCTCCTATCCCTCGTTACCCAACACCATGCCAGCTGCGAAAAGTGCGGGCGTAGAGTACCACAACTTTCATAAACTGTTTCCACATCTCGCAGGTAGAACATTACAAACACTGATTTGCATTTCCAATATGTGGATTGCAGGAGAGAAGTCAGCGATTAGGTTACATTTGAAGGCCAGTGAAGTCACCACTGCCCTAATTTCATGTGCCCTGACTTTACATAAAGGAAGGACATCCTCCTGAATCCTAGAGTGTGACTCAGAAATCACAGTCCTTAAAAAGAATGTTACAGCATTCTCAGATAAAGGACAACTGGGGTTTTTAACTGAACACCACAGGTTCGGAGAAGGACCTCTAATTTCCTTGGTTCTTCATAAATACTCGCGAAGAGATCAAACTGGGCAGAGGACTTTCTCCTGATCTGTTTGACCTAGAATGTTAGGCAGGCTCTTGACCGAAAAGGAACGTGGTCAGGGACTAGAAGGGTCTTCGTTCTTCGCCATGAATCCTAAGGTCAAGGAGCAGACAGTGTCACCTCGAGTAAAGCATACCCTTTTATCATGAGCATTAGCCTCAAAAGGTGGGCCCGAGAGCCATTTGAGGACTATAACCAAATTCCACGCTAGTACAGAACTTCTTTCTTGCTTACAAGTATTTACGGATTTTATCAAGTCACTTATATCCTGATTTGATGAAAGGCCTATTCCTCTGTGTTTCAAGACAGAATTCAACATTGTTCTATATCCTTTAATGGGTGAAGTATCTAAACCTTTCGAGGATCTGAGGAAAAGCAAAAATTCCGCAATCTGAGCTACAGTCATCTGAGAAGAGGATATACCTCTGTCACGACACCAGCTCCGAAAAACTGTCCACTCAGCTCAGTAGACTGCAGCAGAAGATTGTCGCCTACATTCTGCAATAGTTTCTGCAGCCTTCCTTCAAAAACCTTTTGCTCTGACAAGCTCCCTGACAGTCTGAAGTCTGTCAGAGCGATAGTGGATAAGCCCAGGTGAAAACGTTGAAAATGATGCTGTATGAGATTTCTCTTCTGAGGTAGAAGCCTTGGATAATCTACTAGTAGACTCAGAAGGTCCGGGAACCACTCCTCGTCTCAAGATTCAACCAATCTTGCAACATGGCATCCATCGCCAAAGCTTGCGGATCTGGCGTCGGGGAACAGCACAGAAGGAGACGATGGTTTCTTGACGTTACAAACAATTCTACTGGTGGTTTCCCCACAGCTTCCACGGGTCGGTGCACACCTGTGGACTGAGTGTTCACTCCATCGGTAGAACCTGTTTGCTGAAACTCAATTCATCCACAAGAACGTTCATTTGCCCTGGACGAAGCGGGTCAGAACAGTGGTCCTGTTGTTCTGTGCCCACAGTGGAAAGTCTTTGGCTGTTTTGCACAGCAAAAAAGAATGGATTCCTCCTTGGTTCCTGATGTAGGCCAGTGCGGTCATGCTGTCCGAATGGACCGCAACTGTCCTTTCGAAGGTCTCTGTCCCAAAGAACTGAAGGGCCAGGTGTATTGCCTTCAATTCTTTTACATTTATATGAAGATCTTTTTCTGTCGGAGACCATAATTCTGACACCTCTAGGCCGTTGAGAAGGGCTCCCCAACCTGATGCGTGGGAATACAACATTAAGCTGGGGTTCACAGGAGACAGCCACATCCGTGTCAAGAATCTGTCCTACGCCAGCCACCACCGAAGGTCCTCCATGATTTCGGGGGTGATTTCAAAGACAAATGAATCTGGAAATACTTTCCTCCGCCAGCTGGCTCTGAGGTAAAACTAGCAGTCTCATATGTAACCTACCCAGAGGAACAAACTTCTCTATTGAAGACAGTGTTCCTAAAAGGCTCATCCAAGCGTTGACTGAGCAGGATGGGCTAGAAATGAATTTCCAGACTTTCCAGATACAATTGAGAATCCTTTGTTGGGACGGAAAAGCCCGAAAATTCAGAGAATCTATTACTATCCCCAAATATAGAATTGACTGTGTGGGGACTATCTGCGACTTCTTGAAGTTTATCAGCAATCGTAAGTCTTGTGCAAGCTGAAGTGTCTTCTGAAGGTTCTCCATGCATTGAACTTCTGAGGGGGAGCGAAGGAGCCAATCATCCAGGTACAAAGACACATTTATCCCTATGAGGTGTACCCACTTCGCTAATGAAGCAAGAACACAGGTAAAAACTTGAGGGGCCGTGGAGACGCCGAAGCACAGGGCCCGAAACTGGAAGACCCTGTCCTGGAACACGAATCTCAGATACTTTCTACAATCCTGGTGAACTGGAACATGGAAGTGTGTCCTGCATATCTATTGTCACCATCCAGTCTCCCTGCTGGATGGCTGCCAGGACCGAGTGATTTGTTTCCATCTTGAACTTCGTAGTTTGAATAAAGTAGTTCAGAGCACTGATGTCCAGGACAGGTCCCCATCCCCCTGATGATTTGGGAACTATGAAGAGGAGATTGTAAAACCCCTCTGTGCTTGTGTCATCGACTTCCCCCACTCCCTGCTTCTCAAGCAGAGCTGAAACTTCCCAAGACAGGACCGAAAACCTCTCTGAGCCTACAGAGTAGGTTGTCAACCTGATGGGAGAGGTTACTACAGGAGGTTTCTCCCTGAAAGGGATTGCATAGCCCTCCTTTAAGACTTGTAGCACCCATGGATCTACTCTTCTTGTCTCCCACCTGCTCCAAAATCAAAGGAGCCTTGCTCCCACCGGGACACAGAGGACAGGTAACCCACTTGCAAGAGACAGGTTTGTTGAAAGGCTTTTTGCTGGGTCGTGCTGGACGCATATTGGCTCTCGGACGAGACTGGAAGCAACCTCTGCTTCCTCGAAAGGGCTGCTGAGCCAACAGAGAAGAGGTCCTGGTAGAAGGAACAGAAGCAGAAGAAGGAAGTGTCGGGATCCTAGTCCTCTTGGCAGATTGAGCAAGCAGGTCTTGGGTTATTTCTTCTGCAATTCACCTGTCACTTGTTATGGGTTATTTCTTCTGCAATTCACCTGTCACTTGTTATAAGGTTTCTGGTGAAAACAAAATGTTACTGTCTAAGGGAGCGAACAGCAGGGAAGAACGTTGAGAGGGAGTGACCCCCTTAGAAGTGAACGAGCACCATAAATCTTGCTTAAGAACACCAGTAGTAAAAATGGTGGCTAGCTCATGGGTGCCACCCCTCACTGCTCAATCTGCACCAAGGAAAAATTCTCTTGAAGTGATGAAGAGTCCTCGATCTTCTTTGCTAATGCTCCTGAAGTCCAATCGAGGAAACTCAGAGCCTCGAAGACCTTAAAAATATCCTTCAACAGATGCGCTAATTCCGACATTGTAAACAGCATCCTAGCAGAAGAGATGGCTGATCGACGTGTAGCATCTGAGACTGGAGAAGTCTCCTTGAGAGGAGGCAGACACTCTCAAAGACGGAGCTTCTCCAGTGGCATACGACAGATACTTCTGTCGTATCAGATACGGAGGAGGCCCACAAAAGACGGCTATACCCATGTCCCTCTTCTCTGACAACCATACGTCGATACATGCAAGCGCTTTCCTGGATGAGGAAGAAAAAACCATGTTCAGCAACCTAGTCGCTCCTGTCGGTTATTGCATCATAAATGCTGAACCTAGAGAGGATGGGGTGGCTGGAGAGAAGAAGTCCGGATAGCACATCAGGAAGAACTGAAAAAGGGCCGAATAGTTCAATGTGGGAGCGTTGTCATCCACGGGTTCCTCCTCTGAGGAAATTGGGGACACTGGAGGATCCGAGGGAACCTGAGTTGCCGCAGCTGGCTTCTGTAACAGGTTCAAGATACCATCCAAATGGTGCTGAATAGGAGCTAAGGAAGGACACTTGATGTCCATATACTGAACACTCAAACAACACATGATCACTCTCCTGGTGCTCAGGCACTGGACACCCATAAGCTGGAAGCACAGACAATGGACACTCATACAAACGTCGTTCGGACACTGGATGATCATAAGAATGGTGTTCAGACACTGACTGCTTGTGCTCGGGCACTAAATTCTCAGACTCTGGGTGCTATGACACTTTATGTCCGTACACTGGACTAACTAACACTTTCTTGGACACTTTGTGGCACTCAGTGGACACAAAAAGGGAGTGAGAAGCTTGAGGAGACTCCCTAAAACTACAAAAGGGAAGAGGGCTACGAGCCCAAACCAACACTTGCTTACAAGCCGGGGGAACATCTTCTTCCATCAAGGAGCCAGACCTTTTCAATGGTCTCGAAACATTAGCAAAGCACCGACTGTGCTTTTGAGGCCCAATAGAGTCCGAGTCACTGGAAGATAATGCATGCATGTCCAAGTGGATGCCTCTCCAACGGCAATCATCTGAGTCCTGGGATAAGCACACAACAGGCTTGGATGATGCATCGACTAATCATGAGCAAACCCCAATGACCTCCCTTTGACTGCCATTTGCTTCCTCCCAGGTGAGCAAGGGAGTTTAGCAGGGACCTTGGTCTAGGAGCATTGGTGGGATGAGTAGCCGCCCCCTCCACTGAAACTGCACCCGACACTGCACTGACACTGTTAAATCTGCCCAAGAGGACATGCACTGAGTTCCCAACCTGGGAAATGGTGTTCACTAACAAATCAAATTTCTTATCAACACATGCTTCTAGGCTAGCAATGGCATTGGATTCAGAGGAATGAGAGCCAGGGATCGGAGTTACTGGAAAAATCGGAGGCCTTGAGATAGGGGAAAAAGTGGTCACAGGTGTTGCAGGTACAGGTAAATCAGCCACATCAACCCCCGGAGACAAAACCTGACTAGCAGAAGCCTTCACTTCAGCCCTAGCAGTAGCTTTTCTATGTCTGTCACGCTGTAACTTTTCTAAATATGCATTCAGTGTCTTTCACTTCTCCTTATCCCAGCCCTTATCTTTGTCACAGCA
The DNA here is from genome assembly GCF_040412425.1 of Macrobrachium rosenbergii. Taxonomy (NCBI): domain Eukaryota; kingdom Metazoa; phylum Arthropoda; class Malacostraca; order Decapoda; family Palaemonidae; genus Macrobrachium; species Macrobrachium rosenbergii. The sequence continues at coordinate 17,170,020 of NC_089761.1, forward strand.
AAGTTCCAGCGAGCAAACTTGCTCCCTACATCAATTATAAACAATGTGATTGTTATATTTGACTGAAGTCAACCTAGTCTTACAGCCTTTACTACAGTACCTGACACTAGAAAGGCTACAATCTGTCATGGTTAGTCCAATCAAAATTAGTCAAAGTCAGGAAAGCCAAAAAAAGAATCCTGAATTAGCTAAGCTAATTAAACTACCAAATTCCACAAAGTACTTCACCAAATGAACAATATCAAGGACATCCGGTGAAAAGCAACAAATTCACAGCTGCCAATGACCAAGAGTTCAGTCATTGACTGGGGGAAATGAATTGAGCTCTTTAGCTGTGTTGTACCTATCCCTCCCCAAAAGTGGGCAAGGCAGTATACCTACACCCAAAACAAAACAGCGCTAACGCGAATTTTGAATTTTGAACTGTCATGTAAAGTAGAAACTAATAGCTATGTAATTATTTGGTAAATTTTTTAAGTATATAAAAGTACATTAGCATCTTCAGACTATTTTTTGTTCTCCTGTATTGTTAACTTTATTATACCTATCTATTCATTCTAAGACAAAAAGAGTACAAATTACGAAGTCAAATGAAGAAGAAACAAAGCAAAAACAAGAAAGAAGACAAAACCTACAAAAATAAAAAAAACTTCATCCATTAAAGACCACCAAGACAGCAATAAAATTAGGCCGATGCACCTTCATTTTTCTGAAGGATACTGTAAACAAAGCATCCATCACACAAAAACCTCATGTCTCCAGTGCATAACTTTCACCATAATGCAAAGGAACCAGTACTTATTCAAACGGAACTCCCAAAGCCTCTTCCTAGCTAGCTGTCCAAACTTTCTAGCATTTAGTCTAGCTCCATTTTTCACCCCTTCTTTAACAACAAATTCTTTGTTCCAGCTCTATCAGTGTTTACATATGTAACCCAGTGATCTAGCTGTACTTCTTTAAATTTAATAATAATAATAATAATAATAATAATAATAATAATAATAATAATAATAATAATAATAATAATAATAATAATAATAATAATAATATCTTGTTTAGGAGAATGGCAGCATCAGTGGAATTCATTTTATATACGGTCTTTTCAAGTCTTCTTATTATTATTTTCTTGTCATCAGGGCTGATATTTGCCAATGACTAGCAACTATCAGCCCTGATGAGAAGAAAATAATAAGAAGAACTGAAAAGACCATACATAAAATCAATTGCACTGATGCTGCCAGTCTCTTTAACAAGACTTGCTTGAAAGAGGGTCCGCCACCTTCAAATAATAATAATAATAATAATAATAATAATAATAATAATAATAATAATAATAATAATAATAATAATAATATCTTAGAAGAAGACCCTCTCTCAAACAAACTTCATTAAACAGAATGGTTGTCGGGATGCCATTAAGTTTGTATTGCAATTTCTCAATATTTCGAATGAGTTTCTTTGTAGCAGCAGGTAGGTTATGTAACAGCTGTCCAAAGTTCATTTATTCTTTAAAGTTTCAGTAGTACTCTTCCACCATTGACCAAAGGGTAATGTAATGAAGCCAGGGGTACAAATATGCCACATTTACAAAATTTTCCTTTTGGTTAGTGGTAGTAGAGTACTACCAAAATGTCAAGGAAAAATGAACCTTGGACAGATGTTATAAAATAATAATAATAATAATAATAATAATAATAATAATAATAATAATAATAATAATAATAATAATAATAATAATACCCATGAAAACTTTATTTGCTGGGTAATTGCAAAAATATTATCAGATCATAGCCCTTACAATGGATACTGTCCTCAAAGGTATCAACTGTGACATCCAATATCATTATACTTATGCTTGAACAGAATAGAGCTTCTATTCATGGGAACTGTAAGTACAAGTTACTTGATATGTACAAGCAAACAATCATACACTTACACACTCAAGAAGGAAATAAAAGATTGATACATACATTCCAGACTTCTTGTCGCTTAGTGTATTTACACAACAGAAAATTTGAAAAATCTCTTTACACAGGACATAAATTGTATATGAGAAAACCAATGAATGGTTTTCAGCTGCCATGCACATATGATTTTACTGAAAATAGTTCTCCAACTGCAAAAGTAATTCACATTGAAAAACTAAAGGCTATCTCTTCAGATACATTATTTTTCTGTTTAAGTGCAAGGGTGTTGTAAAACAACCTGAGAAATGCTGAACAGATGTTCTAGCAAAGTCAGTCATACACAGCTATCTAACAATTCCCAATACAAAAGCTTTATGGGATATTTAGATCAGTATCACTTTTTTATGTAGCATATAAAAAACTTATTTCTACTATTGTCAACATGTCCAGCTTTGGACCAACAAACCAAGTGCCAAATAGCTACCTAAACTGCTGAAAAAGTGGCTAATGATAAGTACAAGCTCCCTTAATTTGTAAGTCCTGCCTTTCCCTTGTGAAACACCTTCAATCCCTGACTCTACAGACAAGATATATACCAATCAGGGAATGGTAGGAGGACACACCCAGAACAAGTAAGAAGTATGGAACCATCCCAGTTAAGGAATCAGATATAAACTGGAGTACACATATAAACTGGAGGAGGCACACCTATTTTCACCTGGGTTTTCAAGACATTTGAAAAGCTTAAACAAAAATAAGTAACCTCTAGCTCAGGGGAACATAAGTTCTTCACTTATGCACAACACTCTCATTGTTCAACCCATGATAAATAAAAATGGCCAAATTTTTTGTTGGAACACCCACCCCGCAAATACCCCGGTTCTTTGCATAAAATCACTAGAAAAGGATAAATGTACCGCTAATCATCTAAGGGGGGTTTATGTTGAATGTTCAAAGAGCTACTTTAACATGCTCTGCAACATTAGGGTTAGGTCTTACTTAGGAAAGCTAACTGGCAGGCAAAATATCTTGCTCTCTCTGTTTCTAAAATTCTCAAGGGCAAAAGAATTCATGGAGTCCAATCCTTTAATGTATAAAACTTGGACCAGGTTACACAACTGATATAATATTTTGCTTAGTATTTGTTCCATTAGGAAAAAAAAAATATGAGACTGCAACTTTTGAAAACATGATATTTTTAATGATAAAATAAGGACACATTCATACTTACCTGGCAGATATGTATATAGCTGTATTCTCCGAAGGTCCGAGCAGAATTTTCAAATTTCGCGGCACACGCGATGCTGGGGTCAGGTGGATTAGTACCCATTCCGCTACGCTGGGAGGCGGTGCTCCAGGAGAACCATTCCCATTTCTATTCAGATTTTCATAGTCCGTTGTCTCCTGAGGGGAGGAGGGTGGGCACTACGAATATATATCTGCCAGGTAAGTATGAACAAACCCTATTTTATCATTAAAATGTCATTTGTTCATGAAACTTACTGTCAGATATATATATAATGAATCGCACCATTGGAAGTGTTGAAGACAGCATAGGATTGAAACAAAACAATGTAGATGATTACACATCTTGGTTCTTACCTTTTAGCATAGCTGACTTAAGTGATTACTGTCACCCAAGTCTCGTCTGCTTGCATGGAGTTTCAGGGTAGGGCCTATATGGTTGGAAGTTCCAGATGATCTGTCAACGAAGGGGCGTGACCACTATGTGACCAGATCATAGCCTCAAGAAGGAAACAAGAGACAAAAATAACCTGGCCTGCAAACACTCATTGACTAGTTAAAAACTAAGGAAAGGGAAGACTGCCCCCACAGTCTACCCCACAACCATAAAAACATAACCAAAAAATTTTTTAAAAACTATTCCTAACCATACATTAAAGGATAGGATGGGTACTGCCTCCTTCTCCCAAGATCGTACCAGCCGAAACGTAAGGTCCCAATGAACAGCAAGACTCATACATGTTCTTAAGATCAACTAGGTAATGAGAGGCGAACACAGAATGACTTCTCCAGCCGTTGGCATTCTTAATATGGATCCAGAGCCATGTTCTTTTGAAAGGCTACTGACGTTGCAACAGCCCGAACCTCATGCGCTTTAACTTTCAAAAGTTCGAAGTCACTCTCCTGACAACTTTTATGCGCTTCTTGAATGGTGGACCTCAAGAAGAAAGCCAGCGCATTCTTAGACATGGGACGTCAGGTCTTCTCTGACACCATAACTTATCGCAAGACCTCTTGACTCTTTCTTGTCCAGAGTAGAACACAGAGCCCCGAACAGGGCATAGTAATCTTTCTGGTTCCTGACCCAGAATACCCGCCCGTGCTAATTCAAGGACTTGGGCCAGGGGTGAAACGGGTTCTCAGTTCTTGAAAAAGCACGGCAGTTGAAAAGAGAGACGCATCGTCTCCTTTAAAACCAATTATTAGATATTGCATGAATCTCACTGATTCTCTTTGCAATGCTTGAGAGCAACTAAAAATAACGTCTTCTTTATTCACGTCCCTCAAGAAGCAGCATGAGAAAGGGTTCAAAGGGCTTTGCATCAGGAACTTAAAGAGCGTCAAATTCAGATGGAATCAAATACTGATGCACGCCGTCTGTTTTGACCTAATGAGAGTCATAGGTCCGTATTGTTGGCGATATCTATTCCTCTATGCCGAAGACATAAACAACATACTCTTATATATAGTAGAGACTGCAGCTTGAACCCTGAAAAGAAGGAAGTCTGCAATCTGGCTCACAGTGATGAGAAGAAATCCCTCTCACGTTTACACTGTCGGAAATAAGGCCTTAGAGCTGGTAGCAGTGAGAATGTTCTCTGGCTCCTCAACGATCGCTCTTGCCACCTGCTTGAAAAACCTCTGAAACTATAGCCAGCACATTCCCGATGAGTCTGAGCAGTCAGGCCACGAGGCGAGAGAAGGTTTGATAATCGCTCGTTCGAAGTGGGGCTGTCTGAGTAGATCTGAGCGAAGAAGCTTGCTTTATGGAAAGTCTGCAGGCGACGATACCTCCAGCCACTCCTTGTAAGGCCAATGAGGCGATCAGAGTCATCCTTGTGTCTTCGAAAGCGACTAACTTCTGACCACTTCTCCCAGGATCTTGAAGGGAGGGGAAGCGTAAAGGTCAGGCAGACCAGTCCCAAAGAAGGCGTCTATTGATACTGCTCCTGGATCCAGGACAGGAGAGCAGTAAATGAGCCTGTTGTTCTGCCGATGTTGCAAACAGGTCTACTAAGAATTAGGCGCCGACCCACAGTCTTTTGGCACCTCCTGGTTCAGAGTCCCACTCTGTCGGGAGCAGTTGATGGCGACGACTTAGCAGGTCGCTCGCGTTCTGAGCGCCTGCTTTTCTAAACCTCGTCAGGATCAATAACGTTCCTGGAACTGCGCCCTGCAGGATCTCTTCGCGAGACGAGCAGGAACGAGAATAGGTGCCTCCTGCTTTTCAGGTAAGCTAGGCTGCCAGGTATTTCTACGCGTTTACCTGGACTGTGCGGCCCGGACACTTGATCTTGAAGAATCGAAGGGCTAGAAGAATCGCCCTAATTCTTTCATATTGATATGCCAGGTCACCTGTTTCCCCTCTCCAGGTGCCTGACACTTCTCTGAGTGTTGCTCCCACCCGACATTGTGGCGTGGAGAACAACACTACAGGTCGGGAGACCGGAAGGCTGAGAGACACGCCTTCTAGCAGCTTGAGAGATCCAACCACCACCTGAGATGCTCCTTCACCTCGAGGAAAGTTTGAGAGACAACTGAGATTTCCTTGTCTTCCCGGATGTCTTGCAGGAAGAACTGAAGAGGCCTGAGATGTAGTCTCCCTAGGGAAACAAACTTTTCCAGTGAGGAAATGGTCCCCAGCAGACTCATCCACTCCCTCACCGAACATGTTTCTTTCCCTAGGAAGGCTAGGACTTTTCCGTAGCACAGCTGTTGACGTTCCGGGGACGGAAAAGCCCGAAAAGCCACTGAGTCCATCTGGATCCCCAGATACCGCGATGGACTGTGTTGGGAGTCAGTGTGACTTTTAGAGTTGACCAGCAGGCGAGTTCTTCGTCCAGGTTCAAAGTTGCTTTAGCCAGATCCTCCGAACACCTCCTGCGATGGCGGCTCGAATCAATGATCGTCCAAGTAGGCGACGCCTGCGTCGCCTGTCAGATGCAGCCACCTTGCTACATTCCTCATGATGACGGTGAAAATCATGGGAGCTGTGGACAGGCAAAGCAAAGAGCTCTGAATTGATGCACCTTTCCCCTCAGGCGAACCTCAGGAACTCCTTGACTGAGGATGTATGCGGTGCACATTATCGAGAAGTCACGGCGTCTTGAAGATTAGAGAGGATACCATCAATCCCTGGTCTTAAGGCTCCCAGAACAGACGACCGTCTCCATCTTGAGAAAGTTTCTTTCACGACAAGCAGTTCAGGCTGCTGACATCAGCACAGGTCTCAACTTCCCGACTGTTTCGGGACCCAGGAACAACCTGTTGTAGAAGCCGAAATTCAGGTCTAAGACCTGTTCTACTGCTCTCTTGACGAGCATTTGCCGCAGCAGGTCGTACAGGATCTCTTGTTTCTCTGGACCGTACACGGAGAGAGGTCCAAGGGCGAAAGGCTTAAGGGAGGGGGAGAAAGGAAAGGGATCTTGTATCCTTTCTCTAAAACCGAAAGGGACCAACTGTCTGCCCCTCTCACTTTGCAGGCCTGGAAGCGCAAGAAGCCTGGCACCCACCGGTATCTAGAGGGGAGAATCATCACTTCTTGCCCTACCTCTAGCAGGGCTTTTCCTCTCGAGAGGTTCTTTCCTCGAAGAAGGCTTTGAAGATGATCCGGCCACGAAGGGCTTCTTCATCTTGGGTGAATGCTGGCGGGTTGGCGATAGTCAAGTCCACCCAGGAACACGCAGGCGGCCGATGACTGAGCCAGCAGGTCCTGTGTGAACCTCTTGCAAGCTTGCAGCGATGTGTCGCTTTTACCATCGGCCGGGAAAAGATGACTGGAAGGGCAAACAACAGTTCTCCTTTCTGTACTTGGAGACGGACTTCGTAGCGAGCCGCCCAGAGTGACCTCTTCTTAAGCACTCCAGACGCAAAGTGCGAGGCCAATTCGTCAGAACCATCTCGGACCGCCTTGTCCATGCAAGACAAGATGCTCAAAAGGTCCGACAAAGAGATCGAGTCCTGACTCCGCGACTTAAGGTCCAAAGCTCCAAGGCACCAGTCAAGGAAGTTGAAAACTTCTATCGTCTTGAAAAGGCCCTTCAAAAGATGGTCCATCTCCGTAAGAGTCCAGGGAACCTTGGCCGTCGACAGATGAGACCTCCTACTCGAATCAACGAGAGAAATGAAGTCTCCCTTAGATGAGGAAGGAAAGCGTAAGCTGGAGGCCTTCTCCGGTCTCATACCACATCGCCCGCTTTACCGAGAGTCTTGAAGGGAAGGGAGGCGAAAGAAGACTTTCCTTGAGCTTTCGCGAGGAGTCCATCCACAAATGGACTTTCTTAGAGGCCAGCAATTGAAAGCGATTTAGTCATCTTCAAAAATCCGGAGGCTTTCTAGACTTAGTCGAAGTCAGTTGAGAAGGAGGAGAGAGAGGTACTGCCGGCAGAAACTTGTCGGGAAACAATTCCTTCAACAGCTTGACGAGAATCTGGTAGTCCGACGACGAGGACTGATCCTTAATCTCATCTTCAGACTCCGAGACCTTGAGTCTATCTCCAACATCGGGCGGGGAAGAGCAGAGAGAAGTTGGAGAGGAAACACGCCACTTAGGGACCTCTGCTTGGAAGAGGAACTGGCGTGCAAAGCAACAGGAGGGAGCAGAGACCACCACAGAGAGCGACGCAGCGGCAGGTGGGCGTCTTGAAGAGAGTCAAAAGCACGCCCATCGAGCGTCGATCTAACGCAGCATGAGCTTCTTGGCGTCCAATCGGCGTCGTCTGGCACGGCATGGCCAACGTCTGGATCGTCCTTAGGCGTCGTCTGGCAGCATGGCCGAGCGTCGAGCCTGGCGGCGTCATCAACAAAAGGTGAAGCGTGGCGTCTAGAGCGAGAAGGGAGGGGAGGGCGTCCTGGGGTAACGTCACGGCCGGTCTCCCCAGCACCCTCCGGGGCGAAAGTCTGGGGTTCCTTCCCACGGCGAGCGAGGCGAAGCAGACGAAAGGTGGCGAGCGAGGGTCGGAGAAGGAAAACGCCTAGATCTCTTCACTGGAAGTCAACATCCTTCCCGGTAGTCGCGGGACCTGGACTCTCCTCTGCAATGAATGAGGAAGTTGCTGCATGGAGGCAATAAGAGGGTCTCGTTGGTGGCGCCTCTCTCTCTGGAGAAAGTACGGAACCTAGAGGCGGGGCGAGGGACGTCTAATCCTCTTCTGCCCGAGGAGGAGAGCTCTTGGCGTAAACCGTCTTCTTGGATGACGTCCTGTACTTTGCGAGGGAATGCATCCACACAAACTCTGGCCGAGGAGCACAGAGTAAGGAGAGAGAAGGGCGTGAAGCATCCTCCTCCTAACTATAAGAGGGCGAGAGTCTAACTAGCCAGTTTCCAACCCTGCGTGGGAGGGCGTGTCAGAAGGCGAGAAAGCAATCCTTCAGGACCGAACACGAGTTCGGCGCCTGGGCAGCCTGGGAAACGTCTTCAGGACCTGCCGGGGCCTTGAACTGGTGAAGTTCCCGTCCACCCTCCTTGACTCGACATGCTCTCCCTGAGTCCTGGGAGTCAGCGGAGGTCCAGGCCTGAGGCATGATGGGGCGATCCTGGCGCCTCCACTACACTGGGGGCACTGGTCACTTCACAACGCACTGGCAGGCTGACACCTTGGAGTTACAATGCACGAATCGATTCCATATGGCGGAAAGCATATTAATCTCCACTGGCACGATCTCAGGGCTGGAGACAAAACCACAGGATTGAGTTCTAAAGTACAGGGGAGTTAGGGCGACGTAACTTACTTCCGCCAAAGAAACTGCTCCTGGAGGAAGACCTCCTCAGTCGATCATCCAGCTTCCTCACATAACATCATATGCTCTCCATTCATTTTCAGACAAGCACACATTCATACACCTATCATTCAACATGCATATATGCTTCTACAGTTAGAACATACAGTGTGGTCAACGCAGCTTTGCGGCAACCTCACCTTACATTCAGACATACCTGCATACGGTAACTAGCAGAGCTAGACTTGAACATAATGATAGTCTAAAGCAAAACCAAAGAAAAGTCAAAAAGTATGCCACGTCTACCGATCCAAAGTCAAAAATACCAAAGACAATCAGATACTCGAAAAAAGCAAATCCTATGAGCGGAGGTGCAGACCCAGCAGTTGTTGACAACACCGGCTGACAGAAAATCTGAATAGAAAATGGGAGCGGTTCCTGATACCGCCTCCCAGCGTGAGAGTGGGTACTAACCACCCACACGACCACGGCCACTGCGTGTGCCTTGAGAATTTGAAATTCTGTCGGACCTTCGGAGAATACAGCTATATATATATCTGACAGGTAAGTTTCATGAACAAAGTAAGTATGCTTACCAGGGGCCAGAGGTAGCCATGTTACTCTAAGTACAAGAAAAAAACAGGACATAAAGAAGGGATTTCAGTTAAAAAATTTTCAGAAATATGCAGAGAGAGAGAAGAGAGAGAGAGAGAGAGAGAGAGAGAGAGAGAGAGAGAGAGAGAGAGAGAGAGAGAGAATTTCTACACTTGGTTTTATTTCAAATCTTAATGAAACTCCCTAAATAACTTAAAATATGAACAGATCCAATCATTCTCTTAATTTGTTCTTTACTACCCATTCTTATATCTGCTTTCATTTCTTCACTGCCAATATTTTTCTATTTCTACTTCTCAGGGGTTTGATAACATCTGGAATTTTATACATTCATACCAAGGTTTGGCATCTCTTTATATCTGATCAAGAGGGACAACTGTAATTCTAAAATATTAACAAAGATGGATAAAAGGATGTTAAGAGATGAAATGTAGCCAGAAGATTTTGCATTAACCAAATACAAGAGAAACCTACATAACATTGATGACAATCATGAAATCAAGAGTGCTGTGCTCATCTGTTTAAAAGTGAACTGAATCACACATACTTCTTTTACAGCTATTTGGCACCTGGTTTTTCATTCCCTGGACATCTAGACACGAGTTAAAATAAGTTTGTTTCAGATCTGTATCGTGTGGGCTTACATAACTGTAACCCCAGAACCTAGATAAAAACACAAAATCTGACTTCTGAAATGGACTGAGATTGTGGATCAGAAATATGCATTGCACAATGAGATTTCAAAACATTGTGAGATTAACAAAATTGCATAAAAACAAATTTTATTTTGTAGCCTATACTGTAGTGAACATAACTTCATTTGATAGACTGACTGCAAGGACAACTGTGGATCCAAAACACAGCATGTATTTTTTCACAGTAATGCCAAATACTGCACGGTAATACAAATAGTTCATCTTTTTACCACACCTGAGAACTGTTTTGAAAACACAAGTATTATGTGATGCAAAATATATAAAAAAAAAATTCTGCACAATTCCCATCACAGGTCAAGGAACTGCCATTTCAATTTGCAAGACATTCAAGTAATACCCTTAGAACTATTTCAACAAACTACAGGATCAGATTTTCTTCCATGATTATAACACTAACTACAAAAAGTGTGGACATGTTCTCTACTGCATACTGCAGAGTGCAACATGAAATTCTAATGCAGATAAGGATACTGAAGGAGGGAAGAAGATTATAATTAGTGCAGTGCTGCATTCAACTGGTATGAAAAGAAAGTGATCACATTTTGTGCATTTTCTAATGTAAACAATATGTGACAATCTTTCCTAAAAGAATGTCTACAGTAGGTACAAGTGGTGCGAAGGAATGTAAATTATACCATAAAAGAAGAACTGGAGCAAAGGTAGACCAAAATGCAAGAAATTTATTGCTTTTCAGGACCAAGAACCAAAACAACATACTGTACTGTACTGACTTTAAAATTAACAGTTTACACAGGGTACTCACCTAGGACTCTGAGCTGGACTAGCATTAGTGAATTCATCAGCATCAAAAAAGTCCTCATCCTCCGAGCTGGAGTATGAGGTTACTGGCACCATGTTGTCTGGAGGGACTAAGGGACAAGGAACTGGAAAGAAATTAAAATAAGCTTTGAAATAAAAATGATAAAGTCTATGCAGCAATTCTATCTAGATGGCAAAATACTAAAAAGAACTTATAAAAAGAAAATTCCAATGTCAACCTGATGACCTTTTCTACCCTGAGAAAGTACATAAAATGAAATATCAACTAAAAGGTTTTCCACATTGCTAAAAGAAATACAGACTGTACAAATTAAATTTCAAGAGCTACATTAGGCTTTGGTAAACAGTACATTAAATTTAATGAAGTTCAATAAGAAACCATGATAAAAATTAATCTAAAGTATGCTATACATGGGATTAGCAAAACAAATTTTTCAAAGTCTTTTCTATTTTTCCCAAGTTTAAAAACCAGAACCTTTTATGCAGGAATATCCTTAAGCGCAAGCTGAATGGTAAGTTACGAGCGGTAAAATGGTGAGTGGAGGAAACACTCACTCACTTGCCATTACTGAGCAAATTTTCCTTCTAAGCAGAGTGGCTAAGGTAGGACTTTGGTAAAAGACTTCAGGTTTTATACCTAAAAATATATAAATTACCTGTTAAAAGTTGTTACAGTATTTGGTCCTATCAAAATACAAATCATCACCTTCTATGTACAAAATTCAACAGACTGGCAAATTGAATCTCCACCTAGAACAGTCCTGGTCCCAGTCTTGACAGTGAGCTTGGGAGCATTAACTCCAGTAACCTTCAATTTGGTCTGGCATTGGAGTGACCAAGCAATAAGGCCCTGAGTCCTAGTGAGATGTGTTTGAAATCTTGCTCATAAAGGAAAACCTCATCAAACCATGTATGACCCTTATAAGGGGTAACACATGTTGGACGGCAGCTACAATCTGGTCATTAAAATTGATAGGTTCAAATTATAGCTCTAACTTTCCCTTTGTTAAAAGGGAGAGTGAAGAGAGTTGCAACCTCTAAGCCTGGTTGCTTGCTTGTGTAGAATACCTGCAACTACACCTCATCCTAAATATAATCAGCCTGAGCTACTGCCTCTCCGAAGGAAGAAGGAGGGGCAGCCCTTCAATCTACCATTCATCACATTCTGAGTACCGCAAGATACTTTTCTGTTAAAGAGGAGCTTGGGTGACTACACAACGTTATGAGCAGTCACCACAGACCCCAAAGACTTGTGAGTAATGTCCCTTTAGAAGAATAAGGAAAAGGTAGTGTGATGCTTCACGACAACAGCCTTCATTATCTGTGCTACCAATGCAAGGGATCATCCAACATCCTTGACTTCATGAACTTTCCCCCAAATTGTACAACTATCTAATTGGCCAGAAAAGCCGTAGGCTCATCTGGTTAAAGCCATAAAAAAATTACTTCCTGAACTCCATCCTCTTGTGCTTGCCAGTAATAATGAAGAGGCACCTCCTGTGAGAGGGCTTCCTTGATGTCTTCCTATGAGAGAACGAGCAGGCAGAAGAGGACAAGGAGGAAGAGGAAGAGTTTGACAATGAAGAGGAGGAAGTACACCTGCATTTCTTTACCTTACTCCTTGCTTGTGCTCTACTCTCCTCTAATGGAGCAGGAGAACTAGTCAAGAGAAGAAAAGCTGACATCAGAGCAGCAACAGCCATGGCTGATGCTGTGGGAATATTTCTCATGGGAAGGATGACCACTACTAGAGTCCCAAAAGGGCAGCGATCATTAAAGGGTGAAACAACAGCAGGTAAAGATCCTATTAACACAGCCAAGGATAAGTGGTCCAGGGACACAGCAAAAGATGGGCTTCCCATACCTTCTTCCAAAAGCACTCAATCAACACTGTCATCCCTGCGGCAGCCTACTTGGTAGAGGTAAATAGTGAACTAGCATGTTTCCGCATAGGGATCTCATTTGGGAGTTCATGTTGATCACTCACCTTCCCATGTGTAACTGCACAACCCCCCTGTACCAAGGAAGCAGCTTACACATAGAAAGAACAGGGAGAAGCTTTGGCATGTGTGTTCATCGGTGTCAAAGGGAGATATTTCCTTCTGATGACATCAGCAAATTCTTTATGCCTTCCTTCTCATTCCCAAACCTTTTCAACTGTGAAGACAACCAACTTGCAAACTCCTGACAGGGTAGATCAGAACTGCAGATTCTACTCATAAAAACAGAACAGTATCAATAGGGATCTGTAGACAGCGAGGACACAAAGCACCCACACACCCACCAAAGTCTTTCACACCTCCAATGTTCACTCTTCTTAGGCAATCCATAACTTCAAAATAATTACAAGCATTCAAAGGATAAAAAAACACATTCAGACTTGGCAGTCAGTAGGTTAAAAGCAAAATCTCCTCACTTGATGGCAGCCAAAGAAAAAGTGCTTGTTAATGGCAGGTGAATATATGTTCCCCCACTCACCTTTCTGCCACTAGTTGCCTACCTAGTTACAAAGTTTCAGGAATGATGACACCTCAATTTTCAGTTAGTCATTATAACATTTTCTTAACCTTGATCACTCCTAGCTATGCCCCCTATCCTAAGACTTGGGTGGTGAGTGTTGTCCTATTTCTCTTGTTTTTCTTAGTTACTATCCTCTTCCCTGGTTTTTCTAACTGGCAAAGATACCCACAGATGAGATCTGTCCCACCTTCATCTCCTAGCTGACCCAAACTCGATCAGCATTTAAAAGAACTGTTCAACATAACTAAGTTATCCTTACAAACTGCAAATAACCTGTAAATATAGTCATCATCCTACTTACAGATATTCATGTTATGAACAATCACTGATACGAACAGACAGGGTCACAAGTTAAAATTGTGTTTGAAGCGCTCCCCTCTGCCACTCGTAAGTTCAAATTTTGGTGTGCACGCCTATTCTGTATACTAAGAATTTTTGCCTCACAAGGAAGAAGAAGAACCTGTTCCTTTAACCCCTTCACTGATTATCCTCAGTATTCTCGTGATTTACTACCATGTATTCTTTTTACAATCATGGGAATACTTGTTCATACTCATAAAATATTTCTATTTATTTCTATCTTCCCGATTTCACTCGTTCTTTCAAGAATTCCGGTTTTCTATATTTCCTTTCTAATGGGAAATGTTTAGTAAGCATTTTGACCATGGGTATTGTTTACTTTCTAAACATCTAATGTCTTGCAAAATTTCCTCAAAGTTCATAACTTTCACAGCATACAAAAAATCCTAAATTTTGAATGCTACAAGAATCTAAATTTTATTTTCTTCTTTTTACCTTTCTAACATTAACATCCAAGCAATTCTTTATAATACAGTCGACCCTCATTGAGATGGACTAATAGGGGGGCCAGGGTGTCCGTCTTAGCCAATAGTCCGGTTTAACCGGCAATATCTACATATATACCTATAAATATACTGTATTGCATTATTTTTATAAAGAGTATGAATAATAAACCAATGTAGAAATGTTTGAATTAAAGCTCATGGTAGAAGATGAAAAATGAAGAATAAAACACGATAAAAATGATAGAATTCAGCCACATTTGTAGATGCCTAGGCCAAGACATGAATACATAATTGTTCAGTAAAAAGAAGTGGAATCTCTAAAATGAAAGGTAAAATAATGAAATTTAGATTATAGGTACACAATTCTTTACCCGAAATCCTCAGGGCCAGATGTGCATCGGTTTTTGGAATTTTTCGGATTTCGGAACTTTGGGGTCAGGAGCATAATCAAACGTCACTATTGCAGCAAAACATTTCTTTCCCTTTTTTTATGTTTTTTTCATTTTAGTTATTTAGTCATTATAGTTTATTATCATTTATATATAATACACTGTTAAATGAATGTGAGATAATTAAGATCATCAGTAATAAAATAGCGGGACAATTAAGACCATAAGTTCACTAACACATTTGTTTTCAACAAAAACATTCCGTAAATTGCAAATATAAACATGATCAAAATAATTGTAATTCAACTTGTGAAATTTAACAATAAAACTTTAAAATACATTTCACCATATCGATCTTGGAGAGGATTGTTTTTTATTGTTACTAATGTCGTCATCAGTTTGCAGTCGTAAATCTGAGGACAGTCCAGGAATCAGAATCACAAGTGATAACGCATCACCACGACAGACTGTCGTGGGACTTTTCATACCACTATATCAAAGTTAAAATTATTGATGAATTCTTGTTCTCATAAAGAAATAATTATATAAAGCAAATTATCGAGTACTTTTTGCCATCAGCAGTCAAATAATCATGATCAGGGCAACGTTCAAACTTAGTGCTATCATAACGTATGTCTATAAATAGAACAGAAGTAGTGAGGGCAGTCATTGGCTAGCAGATCTTCATGGCAACCAGCCAGCCAATCAGGTTTTAGCTGTACTCTATCTGAGAAAGAAAGTTTTGCTCAGAGAAGCTCATGATGACATAAGTGCCTGTGTTTTGAATACTATACGTAGTTTTTAATAGTGTGTGTATTTTACTGATTTCATGAAGAATAGAACGAGTTCCTTCTTATTACTTTGAGTGCAAAATTGTTGGTTCAGAGATTCTTCAGCAACAGGATATTTTTTTTTTGCTTCAGAAGGTATTTACAACACTGCTCGTTGACATACCTTTCAAACAAAATTCTTCTTTTTAATCTCTCGAAGATAGAATTACACTGCATAGAGGGAACTCCAAGTATTGTTCAGTAACTCAGCTTTTTTCTTCATAAAGTTTACCTTTGCCATGTTTTTTCCTTCCTAAAAAAACATACAAAGCATCGTACTGTAGCTGCCAGTCAGGCAGCAGATAGGTAAAACTGTTAATGCTCAGCGACTGGCTATAAAACTTGTTACCTTTCCAGACAATAACATTTCTTAATGACGGTACTTACTGTGCACAAGTTAAATTGGTTACAAGTTAAAACCATTTCAGTTTAGTACAATATAAATACAGAACAGTACCTATAAAATAAAAACATAAATAAAGAGGAAAATGGTATGCAACCAGCGGAGGAACAGTAACTATCTTAAATCGCGGTCGAACATTGCGTATTTTAAGTCGGCTGACCCTCTTCTATGTACATCTTATCCAATATCCGGATTAACGAGGTCCAGTTTAACAAGGGTCGACTGTACTGCAAGATTTAAAAATGTACAGTGAAAATAGTAAAATTTATGGCTCGCGAGTTAACTCGTAAACGTAAACCTGACATATTTCAAAGTTTAATAGCTTCTAGTTTTAATTTTTCAACAAAAATTATGCACTACATTTTAAAACCAACTTACAAACAATTCAAGATACGAACAGCCGTCTGGAATGTAAATCATTTGTAAGTTGGGTAGTGACTGTACTACACTTTTCCTTCTCATTATTTTATGATACAACAGTTGCCTGAAATGAAAGTTCCATTTAATCTTCTCCTATAATCTCCAAAACCACAACCAAAATCTGGAGAGGAGCAATGTAGTAAAAACGGTCATCTATAATGGTAGATGAACCAAGGACCCCACCATAATAAAGGGTGTCTCACACTTTTCATAACCATTTCACTCAACTGCACTATGAAACTGACTTGGACCAAGTGTAATGGACGTAGCAAACATTACAGGTTTTCGATCCAAGGTAAAGAAAATATACAAATGAGGGTGAGACAGGAGACTTGTACTACCACTTCACCTATCATTAATATGCAACCAGATACTCAGTCTACTGCCTTTGAATGTAAGAAAAATACGTTTTTAATCTGCAGTAATACTGTGTCTTCCAAACCCTTCTGATGCAGCATAAGTTCAAAACACCAACATGTTGACCCCAAAGTGTTACTAAAACATCTCAAGGAAAAAACACAGCTTAAGCAATCATCCAAGACTATACTTCAAAAGGAAAAGGTGGTACAAACATTGCAACAACCTAAACATCAGAAGGTCATGAACCAGAAACAGTGAATTCCAATGTCCCCTGGTACCTACAGTTACATATTCCTCCTAACATTGGTCTCTCTTAGCTGTCTAACTACTTTACCTTGCCTTAATTTTCACCTTTCCTTTAAAAGAAAATTCCAAATGAGTTTATACATGATTCAATGGTCTTATTTGAACTACTTAATAACAAAACTCCTACAAGATCCCTTCCCTAATAAAGACACAAACCACCCCAAGATGTTCTAGTTGTAATACAAAACAATATTAAGGGGACCAGAAAGCATATCTGCATATAAACAAACAACACTTCCCTAAAAATGAAAATTGTTAATACAAGTATGAACAAATCTGAACCCCAAAAAGGATACTTGCAGTATGATGGTAAAACAAAAATAATTCAATTACAGTCAACTAATATCCACAGAAAAAACACAAAACTAAAACACTTGCACAAGGATGAAAAAATGGATACATTCACAACAAACAGCTAAAAAACTGTTGGTAAACTGCATTTAAGACTGCCAAAGTCCCTAGTATGGAGAAAACACAAAACCTTACTTTGGTCAACAGGGAAAATAAAAAAAACTCACAAACACATACCTTTCCCAACACCAAGAATAAATAAGGTATTTTCATTAAGAAACATAATGGAACAACATCTGGATCCATCGCAAACTCTAGTCAGCTCTCCCCTGACCTACATCAAATGCATACGACATGCACCACATGAATCTATCTATAAGTTTTTGAGGTATCTTGTGGATGGACAAACAGACAGACAAACACACAGATGGATCAACAAGTCGTTTTCATCCAACTGATAAAAAAAGGAATTGCATTTTAGCCAATATTGCTGAAATTGATTTTTCAATGATTTTGTGGGTATTTCTGTATTTTCTGGCCTCACGAAATGTGTCTGATTAAGTTATCTTTTACCTGAGAGATTAATTTAAAAAGTAGTTCCGCAATACTAACAAGCCACAACCCTGCTCTTCTAGAATCAATACAGGAGGAGGCTAATTGACAATGAATAAAATTTTATTAAAATAAAAAGTGAAGTTCCTCATTTCATCATCACATCATTATCATCATTGCTTCCAACACTATATGAGGTTTTTGGCCTAAAAAGGAACAAAAACAAACACAAAAATTACTTGATTTGATTCAAAAGGGGAAAAAACAGAACATTCATACAAAATAATGCTTGTCTGGTCATCAGATTTACATCCTACCATGGCAACATAAATCTCTCATATATTATGTTGAGAAAATGTTGACAAAAAATATAATGGTCTCTTAACCCTCTAACACCGAGCCTTCTATTTACAAAAACGTCTCCCGTATGCGGCGGCATTTGGGAGTTAGCGTCGAAGCGGAAAAAAAGTTTTTTTCAAAAAATCACAGCACGCTTAGTTTTTAAGATTAAGAGTTCATTTTTGGCTCCTTTTTTTGTCATTGCCTGAAGTTTAGTATGCAACCATCAGAAATGAAAAAAGATATCATTATCATATATAAATATTGAAATATATGACATTTTCATATATAATTTTAAACAAATCGCTGTGAGCAAACCCGGTTAAAGCTAACGGGTTATTTTTTTCTTTGTACTGTACACTAAAATTTTGGTATATAACAAATTGTAAAACGATCAAAGCAACACAGAGAAATATTATCACAAAATGATGCATGAATTAAATAACGCCGGACATAAAAAAATTTTTGTTCAAAATTCACCATAAATCAAAATATTGTGCTAGAGACTTCCCGTTTGTTGAAAAATGAAGCTAATTGATTGAATATTACTAGACTGTAAGTGTTTTAGCTTACAATTGCAGTTTTCGACCATTTCGGTCGAGTTAAAGTTGACCGAAGGTCAAATTTTTTCTATTAATCGTGATTTATATGAAAATATTTCAAAACTGATAAAAGCTAAAACCATGAGTTATTTTCTGTTGTATTCTACATGAAATTGTGCATTTTCATATATAAAAAGTTTATGTAACGACTAATATAAAACGGTGCAAAAATTACGACAACGTGACGAAAAAATTTCCGAGATGTTCGGCCGAGTTACCGCACGGACGTAAGGAAAATGTTTTTAAAAAATTCACCATAAATCGAAATATTGTGCTAGAGACTTCCAATTTATTGCAAAATGAAGGTAAATGACTGAATATTACTAGAATGTAAGAGTTTTAGCTTACAATTGCGTTTTCGACCATTTCGGTCGAGTTAAAGTTGACCGAAGATTGAAATTTTGCTTATCGTGATTTATGTGAAAATATTTCAAAACTGATAAAAGCTACAACCATGAGTTATTTTCTGTTGTATTCTACATGAAATTGCGCACATTTTCATATATAAAAGTTTATGTAACGACTAATGTAAAACGATGCAAACATTACGACAACGTAACGAAAGAATTTCAAGATGTTGGCCCGAGTTACCAAAAGTTTTTTTCAGAAATTTACCATAAATCGAAATATTGTGCTAGAGACTTCCAGTTTGTTGCAAAATGAAGGGACATGATTGAATATTACTAGAATATGAGAGTTTTAGCTTATAATTGCATTTTTACCATTTCGGTTGAGTTAAAGTTGACCGAAGGTTGAAATTTTAGCAGTTATCGTGATTTATATAAAATATTTCAAACTGATAAAAGCTACAACCATGAGTTATTTTCTGTTGTATTCTACATGAAATTGCACACATTTCCATATATAAAACTTTATGTAACGATTAATATAAAGCGGTGCAAACATTACGACAACGTGTGAAAAAGAATTTCTGGCGCGGACATAAGGAAAAAGTTTTTCAAAAAAAATTCACCATAAATCGAAATATTGTGCTAGAGACTTCCAATTTGTTGCAAAATCAAGGTAAATGATTGAATATTACTAAATGTAGAGTTTTAGCTTAAAATTGCGTTTTTACCATTTCGTCGAGTCAAACAAGGTTGAAATTTTGGCAGTTATCGTGATTTATATGAAAATATTTCCAAACTGATAAAAGCTACAACCATGGGTTGTATTTTGTTGTATTTTACATGAAATTGCACACATTTTCATATATAAAACTTTATGTAACAGCTAATATAAAACAGTGCAAAAATTACGACAAAATGACGAAAGAATTTCTGAAATTTTCGGCTGAGTTACAGCGGACGCGGACGTAAGGGAAAAGTTTTTTTAAAAATTCACCATAAATCGAAATATTGTGCTAGAGACTTCCAATTTGCTGCAAAATGAAGGTATGTGATTGAATATTACTAGAATGTAAGAGTTTTAGCTTACAATTGCGTTTTTCAACCATTTCGGTCGAGTCAAAGTTGACAGAAGGTTGAAATTTTTTGTAGTCAACGTACGGTACATCCACTCGGCACCCAACAGACAATTTTAGTCGACGTATGATACATCCAGTCGGCGTTTAAGGGTTAATCAATGATAACCTTAAATTCTGATATATCATAGCAGTGATACATGATTCTGACAACAAAACCCCATGCTACAAACAATATGAAATCCACTAAAAATCTGAATATTTAAGATAAGTCATTTTATCTCATTGCTGGCTAAAATATTTTTAAACACACGACAACAAAGTTACACCACCTATCATATGCAAATACCACTTTACAGGCATATACTATCAAGGTAAAGTTACAAATAATATAATTTAAATGATAAATAAATGCACAGACTATTTATGCTTCATAATAATGCCATAAAAAATAAGTAAATAAAGAACTTTAATCTCAAGACCAAACGTGTTGGGGCCTAAAACTGAAACTAGTATTTTCCCAAAAACAATACCTACAATACAGTATATACAATGAAGAGGATGAATTACCTAGATTCTAATTTAAAATACCTTTATGTATTCAACATACAGTACGGACTATAAGACATTTCCATGTTTCATGATGCTGTCTACTATATAGCACTTGTATATACTCTCTTAATGAACACAAGAGACGAATTCAAAACTCAGTAGAAAAATATACAGAAACAAATACAGGCAGTCCCTGGTTTTACGACCGGGTCAGGCTTACGATGTTCGAGGTTCCGACGCTTTTCAAATATGTTCATCAGAAATTATTTTCCGGTTTACGACGCATGTTCGGGGTTATGATGAATTGTACACTGATCCAATGGAAGAAATATGGCTCCAAAACGGCAGAATAATAAAAATTTGGAGGTTTTTTGATGAAAAACTCAATGAATATGCAGTTTACATAATTTTCAATAAAAGCATTAAATGTAAGGTTTTCTTAGGATTTTTGACGATTTTTGACAATTTTTCGGTTTACAATTATTTTTGGTTTACATGGCGTAAAAACAAAACCCCCGTCTTAAACCAGTTTTGCTAGAAAAATAATTACTTAAAAAATAATTTAAAAAATAATAAAGTAGAAAGGGATTCTTATATTTAAAGTGCTGTCATGTATTTGACTGCAGTCCTCCTAATCCACAACTTTATTTCAAAAGTAAAGTAAAAAATATCTATCCCACCCATCACTATATATCTAGCTTATCTATTTCTAGACTTCTACATTATCCACTACCAAACTCACACAACTCCAGCAACTTCAAGAAAAAAAAGAAAATGCTTTTTGATATAACTCTCAACCTTAAGAGGCCAACATTTCCTAACACTTTATGATGTCAAGACACCAATGATTCAGTTTCTACCCAAGACTACAGACTTTCACATTCTAAAGACAACTCACCAATAGGGTTTTTTTATGTACAATTTTCTCTCTAGAGCATTAATATCTTGCTGATATTTACAGAATATTCAATTTTCATCTTGCTAAAATGAAGAACAATACCAATTTACACATATTCCTTGAATAGCAGTTAGTTAATACAAGAATGTATAACAAGGTAGCCATAGGCATGCATATTGTATATGAGCTGGGACCTAAAGGAATAAAAGCTTCATCAATTTATGCTTAAAAATCCTTTCAGCAGTACCATTGTCAAGTTCATATTTACTACAAGCAATGCAATGCACATTTACAAGACAACCAAATAACTAAAGACAAAAGCCTAAATTACTAAGATGAATACTATTTCAACTACTACCAACACTAAAGTCCTATAAGGTTATGATGACAGTGTTAATAATACGATTACCATGAGTAACCATCCAATCCGTATCTAACAGCCAAGGCGAAAGTCCATAATTTGTCATTCTCCATGCAGGTAGATCTAAAAATCATGCAGGAAGTAATTATATAAGAACAGCAATCCACAAATGATATGATTAGGGGATTACAAGTGTTATCTCTGTAACAGAGAAATCAAATTATACACAATATATATATATAACAGTTACCATAGTACAATAAGCAATGCACAATGATGTTATAAGGTGAACGTTCCAATAGAAAAGCTTTCAGATTCATGCAATGCTGAAGTGTCCCAATTCAACCTCTGCTCAAATTAGGCTACCACTGGATGAACATCTCACCTGGGCTTCTTCTCCGTATGCCTACAAGTGTATTAGCTGCCTCAGCACACTCCTCTCCTACTTCAATTCCTGTATGAACTGTAGGAGCTACAGAAAGCTGGCCTCCTGCCTCCCCTGTGGAAGAGGCCATTAATCCCCCTGCTCCTCCTCCTCCCCTACTACCTCCAACTCCTTCACAGATTCTCTCACCTCCTCCACTACTTCCTCCAACAGTAGAGGATGAAGGGGAACTCTCTGGGATGGCATTGCAGGGATGATATACACCATTAACAGGAAACGCTGTGTTTTTGCAATCTGCAGAGAAAAATTTCAACTTAATAAGGTGGCTGGGCATGATGCTACTTAGGAAAAATTACATTATGTATCATACAAAACCTAAAAATAAAGACCACATAAGTTATAAATCCACAGTTTAAAGATGGAAAACTTCACTGCTAAGACAATAAGCAGAGGCATTATAAAACTGTATAATCACATTATCTGATTCTGCTCAAGTTTAAACTTTTCATTAACAACAC
Organism: Macrobrachium rosenbergii; assembly: GCF_040412425.1. Classification (NCBI taxonomy): domain Eukaryota; kingdom Metazoa; phylum Arthropoda; class Malacostraca; order Decapoda; family Palaemonidae; genus Macrobrachium; species Macrobrachium rosenbergii. Next base: position 17,192,956 of record NC_089761.1, read on the forward strand.
ATACCATGTTATCTAATTAGTTCATCCAGACCATTTAGGATCTACACTGTACCGTGCACTAATATACTGTATGGCTTTATATGCTAAAAATGAAAATGTAAAACATACAGCCTTTGAAAAACAAATTACTGTAGTACTGTCAAATGCATTGTATGACTGCAATCTCAATCAATCAAGTAAATACGACTGTCTTATTTGTACCATTTCTCTTATGAATATTATAAAGAAAGAAATTTAGGCTTTATGAAATAAAATTTTTTCATACAAACTCATCAATGTAATTATCAAACTCCAGTAATTTAAAAACATAACTTTTGACATTTTGAATGTGGAAGAACAGTAGCTATAAAATCAACCACTGAGTGACAGTATGCACACAGGCACCTTTTGACCCAATGGTACATAGAGACAGCCATCAAAAGAAGGGGACTGGAGGATGGCACTTCATTATGGGTTTGCAAGAAAAACTCTTATTTTACAAAATTTCAATGGTTTCACAGCAAACCAATCAAACATGATTAGCCAAAATTACAATTTAAGTGTAAAGGCACGAAATTATTTCCACCTACAGCAAGACCCAATGTATTTAGGATCCCTACAGGATGGAAAAAAAAAGGAACAAAGCTTTGAAAACTTCCAAGTGAAGCAATGGTTTGTACTGGGAATACTTCAAGTAAATGCACGAAAAAGAAACTAACCATTCAGATGGACATGGTCACTTGTAACCAAGGAGTCCACATCTCAATATGAATTATTGATTATTTAAGTGAGTAAAATAAAGCAGGGGATGCAGAGGCAACTCACTCTACTAGGGTTAATGAGCATAACAAGTAAACACCTACTCCTTATGTATAACACCTCTCAGGTAGAATTTAAATTGCTCTTAAGGTGGCTGAGATATCCAAATTCCTTTTAAGGGCTAAAGGCATCATCAGTAAGGCACCTATATTGTGAACTGTCCCTCTTAACTGAAAAAGCTTCTTCTTTACATACCCTAGGATTTGGCCTGAAAAATAACCGCTGATGTATGGCAAAAATTTATGAGACACTTTTCCTTTACTGATTTATAAATATAAAGAGCTTAGAATCATGTAATTTTAGATCTTAAAGCTTCTTGAGATGGTGCCAAACAGCTCTAACTGATCAAAGATGTTGATTGTCAGCACTGCCACTGCCATTGTAGGGATAGTGAATGAGTCAGTAAAATTATCCCATGACCCTGCTGACAGAGTCTTAACAAAAGAAATTGGAGAGAAGACCAAACCAGTATTATACCAGTATCTGGAGTTGGTGAAAGAGCATGGCATTCACTCACTTCCTGGTGGAGGCAAAACCCAGTACTGTAATGGGTCTATATAAAAAAAGTGCTCAAAGTAATTATTGTTAAGCTCTTTGGTGGCCTTTGAACCAAAAGCACCCTTCCAATTAAATACATGGCCTGGATGGTATCTGCTTCAAAATCACACTTTCTGCATAAAAATTATTAACTTCCTGAAGCATAACATACCATTTAATAACAGCATCAACAGATTTATTACTCGCAAAAGAGGCTTTTCAAATGATTCAGTATCAGCTATTTAACCTTTCGGTTTTTGTCAAGTGAGCAAAACCAGTGAGCATTAACCTCAAACCTTGAGCAATGTTCTTTTATACGGACATATCTTAAGTGAACAGTATAATACATACATTTTACTATTTATTCACGTGTGAAGTAGCATTTACTTTCACTAAAAGAGAAAAAACTAGAAATCCATATGCTCCTTTGCTCTAAGTTGCAGTCTGTGCTGATGTCTTCCATTTCTTTGAACAGTGTTTATGATGACAAACATCTAAAACATGTACTCAGAGATGGTGGCTATCAGCCAAATATTTTTGACCACAAACATCTAAAACATGTACTCAGAGATGGTGGCTACCAGCCAAATATTTTTTGACCAAAGTATCTCAATACAATGAACAATGTAACTTCAACTCTCTTGGTCACTGAAGATGCAAGATACATCATCAAAATTCAACAGTCTCTTTTTTAGTTTGCTATCTTATTCTTTGATAATACAACAATAAAGTACTAGAATTCTGCTCTAAAATGACATCACAATGGCTGTTGCATATTTAATGTTAACTTCACATACACTCAACAAAGTGAAATAATGCTATCAAATCTTTAGCTCTGGAATAAATAGGACTC